>NC_085891.1:2501809-2814535 GCF_035222375.1 Podospora pseudocomata | reverse complement strand
TTTGACCGCCCAGCCTCCATTGCCAATCACCAACAGGGCTGACCTCACTCCTCAGCGGGCACCTTGATGGTTTGCTGAAGAAGGTGTCTCGACGTGGCCATTGTGTCGCCTGTGCTACAGAAAAGCATCGCCTCGTGGGCACTATCGTGTAACTAGAGCTAATTAACTCCCATGCGAACCATGCTTCTATCCCACTTGTGTTCCCATACAGATAATTCATGATCTTCCACTTCTTTAATCGATGAGGCTCGGTGGGGTCGAATGCTTGAATCTGTCTGACCCCACGGTGCCTTGCAGGGGTCTTTTTACTGCCGATCAACAAATCACGGGAATTTTTTCCAAGACAGCCTTGCCCACCCACCACCACCACCATCCAAAGGCTGAGACAACCTTGATAGACACTCTTCAGCGGTGTGGCCACCTCTTCAACCGCAACACCACCATGTCAAAAGTAACCTTCGCCATCGTCGCCGGCGCCGGCGCAGCAGTCGGAGCAGCAGCCACAGCCGCCCTCTTCAACAAGTCCTCCTCCTCCTCCCCCGAAGGCCCCAGGGCCCCTTCTTCTCCCTCCCCCGCCGCCGCCGCTCCCGGTGCCAAACCCCCATCCAAACCCCCCTCCGGCCCCTCCCCCGTCAACCCCTCGGGTCTCTTCGACTACGGCTTCCCCGGCCCCACCTCCGACCTCGCCTCCCGCACCTCCTTCATCTCCTCCTACGACCGCCGCACCCGCAACCCCCACTGGGTAGCAGAGCACATAACCCCCCAATCCCTCTCCCTCAAATCCGGCGACCGCAAAAACTCTCAATTCCTCGAAGACCCCTCCATCCCCGAAAAATTCCGCGCCAAACTCAAAGACTATTTCCGCTCCGGCTACGACCGCGGCCACCAAGTCCCCGCCGCGGACTGCAAGTGGTCCCAGTCCGCCATGGACGAGACGTTTTACCTCAGCAACATGTGCCCCCAGGTCGGGGAGGGGTTCAACAGGGATTACTGGGCGCATTTTGAGGATTTCTGTCGGAGGCTAACAAGCAAGTACCCCAGTGTGAGGGTGGTGACGGGGCCGTTGTATCTGCCAAGAAAAGAGGAGGACGGGAAGTGGTACGTCAAGTACGAGGTGGTGGGCAGCCCGGCGCCGAACGTGGCGGTGCCGACGCATTTTTACAAGGTCATCTTTGCCGAGGAGAAGGACTCGAAAGATGGGCCGGTGGCGGTGGGGGCGTTTGTGCTGCCCAATGCGGTTATTTCTAATAGCAAACCTCTTCAAGAGTTCGAGGTCCCGTTGGAGGTGGTGGAGAGGGCGTCGGGGTTGGAGTTTGCGGACAAGTTGGATGTGAGGAGGAGGAAGAGGCTTTGTGCCGAGACGAGCTGTAGTGTGATTGTCAAGGAGTATGCGCAGAGGCAGAAGGCTTTTGAGAAGAAATAAAGGGGGGAAGGAAGGGGGTTGTGTATATATAATCTGCTGTAGGTAAATATGGAGAAAAATAATAATCAACATGTAGCAACTGCCTTTCGGGGTGCTGTGTGTAGGGTCTGCCCATAATGCGGCCCGGTCACGTAAGCTCATGTTTGCTTATTTTCCATGCAGCAGTTTAACTGCCTGGGAGATGAAGCGCCCCTACCTTATCTATGAGGCAGTTCGTGAGCTGGTATACACTATAAAAAACATACAAACTACGGGCCCACCAAGAGAAAATCAAAGGAAAGATAACCTTAGGTTCTGTAGCTGTGTATAAAATCCAAGCGTCAATCAGATCAGGAACAGCTGACACAGTTTACGGGAGAAAACACTAGCCATCTCAAGCTGATGGACATTCTTTCAAATTGAAAATGTGCTAGATAGTTTGTTTTCCCCTGCTAGACCTCACTTCTTCTCTGTTCAAATGTCGGGCTTTGCAACTTGGCCTGTTGCCGTTACACTTGCAAGATACTAGTATCATGAGCATCAACGACGAGAAGGCGGATAACTTGACCCCTAAATTCCCTTGAATCTTGCGTTGGTTGAACATCCCGCGCACGTAAAATACTTCTCTTCTTCAAGATTTCACCAGCCGTAGTTGGCTTGTGTCGGTAGATTAAGGTATGGAACATCAGCGGTGTAATGACCCTGACTGAGGCGCACGTAGGCTAGACTGGAGGGGCGAATGTGTTGGTCGCAGTTGAGCTGGATATATTGGGAGCAACTTGGAGCGTGAATCGGAATGCTATTCAGGTGGGTGAGCCTATATATTGCAGTGTTTATTGGGTTGGCAATCGCAATAATAATTGGAGCAGCAGCTGGAGCGGTAGTCCAAGTGGTAGTCTGAATAGCAGTGGGAGTGGTGGTTGAAGCGTCAGTTCCGATGGAAGTTGGAGTCTTGACAGCAAGCTTGTCGATCGAGTCTTTGCGATCCTTGGCGCGCTGTTCCAGTCTCTCTGGCCCAAGAGTTAGAGATACGCCGTTTCCATGGCTGATGGAGACTGATGACGAAGTCGGTGTCGTGATGGTCAGAGTAAGGTGTGAGGGCGTCGTTGAAAGCTGGATGTTTGTTCCAAGGGTTTCATCCTCAGTGTCAATAGGAGTGATGGAGATGGAAGGGGCAGCCGAGGAAGGAACTGAGATAGATTGTGTAGGTGCAAAAGGGTTGCCCTCAGCTCTTGCTTTCTTCAGCTCGTTTTCCAGGCTCTGAATCCTAGTTTTCTGCTTATGTAGCCGTCTCACAGCTTCCTCGGAAAACTCGATGAAGTACCTCCACGATGAGTAACCCCTTTCTTTGTCTTCAACGGTGCTCTTGTCACAGACGGCAGTCTCGTAGTATGCCTTCCAAGCGTCGTGTTCCCATTCATAGAAGTATTCAGTGGTCGGGTGGATGTCAACGAGGTCGGAAGGCTTGAATTTTGGTGGAAATTTCTTGGGCCATTTTGGCCGGGACTGTTGGTTGGGAGACAAGGACCATGAGGGATTGCAGAGAAGCGAAGTTGTTGACGAGCGATATTGTATGTAGTTTTGCGGGAGAAAACAGGCTCATCAACCTCACGCCCAAGAGCAAAAACTCTAAATTTCCGAACTCTGTTTCTCGGTTCCGAAGCAGCCACCGACGTATCCTGCTGCCCTCGGAGATTCCAGGACAGGGACCGGAACCTACCATCTTCAGATTACAGCTTGCTCATCCGTAGCATTGTGACACGGGTCAGCATGGGTTAATTCGCTTGACATGTTCTGCTATTGAGGTTGATCCCCGCTTGATGTATTCTGCTAATGACTGGTTTTGACGTGACTGACATTGACTGAACCTGTTGACTCCAGGAAATAACTCCTCTCACCCTTCGCAATACATAAGATATCTTCCTCCCAAACTCTTCATTCCAATATTCTTCTACTTGGCACTTCTATCATTTAGGAATTCGACTACCATATGACGACAGCAATGCTAACAGAAGCCCACTCCCCCCTTCTTACTATTCCACCACTCACCCCTCCGTCGCTGTCCTCACATCAACAACCAAATGGTTAAACCTTAACATCGGCGGTCTCAGCGACGAAGAGGCCGCCGCAGCCCTCTTACAATGGGCGGCCTACTGGCACCAGCTTGCCTTGATCGCAACCGAATGGCTCGAAGTCGCGGAAGCCGCCACCTAAGAGCACTGCCACCACCAGTAACCCCCACCCCCTTGGAGGAGCGAAGAAAAGAAGGGAGAGAACAAGTCAAACGTATATTCTGTCGCGCAATTCAACGGCTTAACACTCTATCTCCCTCCAAAAGAGATGACAGCGTGGAAAAGTCTTATCAAGCGGCTGCACAAGACGCGCGAGGACGCACCTGTTGGGAGCACTGGGGGAGAAGGGTGCTCAACCGGATCTAAGAAGTAGGGTCTGAGGCAGTAGGTGGTTGAGCAAGTTGCTGCTGTACACACAAATATCAATACATGAGTCAACTATCGTTCACAATCACAGAGAAACAAAGACCAGCCAACATCGCCCGCTTCGTGAGTATTCTCGGCCCAGGTGAGTGATCTCCACCATCCCAATGAATATCTACCTTTTTCATCTCAGTCCCCTTCTCCCAATGTTTCCCATCATACCAACCCCTATCAACCCCAGCACCTGCAACTCACATATCAACACAGGACCAGTCCAAGTAGCGCCATCCCACTAGGTACAACAATGTCCATCCCCAATAGAAACCCCTCCGAAGACGATACTCGCACAGCGACTGAATTCATCGAAACTTCCAGGTCGCTCCTGCGTCGCCTAGTTTCCCAGAAGGAAGGCGACAAGACCGTCACAAGGGGGATGCCCTGTTCTTCCACGCCAACCAGTGTGAAGTGATCCACAGACTTCTCCTCAACAAGTTTGGCGAAGTGGAATATTGGAAGGAGAGGGTGAAGAAACTGGAGAATCTTGGGTCACCGATAATGCTAGTAGAGGTGGAGGGAGTGGAGGAACAGGAGAGTGCGCAGGAACTAAATAAACCGTGCTCGAGCGGTGCATCCGGGATCCTTGTCCTAGATGGCCCCTCGACTTCTTGAAACATGACCTAGAACATAGATACCGTGGCTGAGCAGGAGATAGTAATCGGAGGCCTGGAGAGGCAGGTCGAGGAGTTAAAGCTGAGGGTTGAGGAAAACAATATGCAACGTACTGCGTGCGACTGGCTGGATTTGTGACTAGGGGTTGACTAGTTGGAGTGAAGGTTACTTTAGGTAGACAGTCTTCAGGGACAGAATGGTCAGCAGCAACTCCCCGTCACAATCCAGTCACACCCATAGCCATAGCAACCATAAGAGACATCTCAAATATTGTATCCACACTCTTTCGCTTTCCCCCCATTTAAAGCCTTCCAAAACAAGAGGAATGACTCCCCGGCCATTTACCTTACCCTGTCTTCACCATTTCTCTCAGATCTCCGTGAAAGAACCTCTTTCACTATTGCCACTGTGTATCTATCTACCTGTCCCATCCCGATCCTCCATCAGCAATATTTCCTCCCAATTTCCCACGCACTAACAACTCCACTGCCACTCAACACTACCCCTACGCTACCAAGCCCAGTGCCAGCAACACTCCCGTCTCTATCAAGCCCCATCAAAGAAATCCAACTCTCAGACACCACCCAACTTCACGAAGATGACATACGAACTTCCCAGCAGAATGGATCCCATGCACCATATCGTCAACCCCAATCTTCGTTACCTGATGGATAATCCTCCTCCAAATGGCGAGAATACTCTCAGGTGGCATTGGAGAGAAATTTGGGACGACGAGAATCCTCCCCTCGACGATGGATGGAAAATACAATGGTGTAGACGAGGTCAAGTTTCTCAGGTCATGGGCTTACTACTGGCACGACTTCTCCAAGGAAGCTTTCGCCCGGCTCGCCAAGCTGGGAACCAGGAACAAGGAAATCGAGTCATCCGAGACGAGACTGAGGCGGTTGCACCACGGGTGCATAGGTTCCAGAATAGCAGTTCATGGCATCTTCACCCGGACTGAAGACAGCGGCCAACAGACTACCATCGACGCGCTGGTGAAACGTGTCGAGGATCTTGAGGGCATCTGCACTAAAAACACCATGGCCGATCAACAAAAAACCATCGGCGCCCTGCTGAAGCGGATTTGGTCATCTCGAGGACAGCAGGTTGATAACCTCCACGACACCAACCTCCAACCTGTCCTCACCAAGCAACAGAAAATCATCAGGGGCCTGGAGGAACGCCTGGAAGATCTCGAGGACGAAACCACCGGCCAGACCGTAGCCGAGCAACAAACAGACATCGGGGAACTGAAGGAATGTCTGGAATACCTCGAGGTTAACAGCACCAGCAACACTCTAGCTGCTAAACAAGAGACAGCAATCGACACTCTCGCTAAAAGGGCTGAGCAGCTCGAGACGTCCATCAAGAAGTTCTCTGCCTTTGCCTCTGCGGCATCTACCATTGAGCTAGCGGTCACTGCTGGAGACGCGGATGCCCGTTGAGCTAGAGTATCGCTCATAACCGGTGCAAGGTACCAGGAAGCTAGGAAACTGCCGGACAAACACTGCGCACATCGAGAAAGATCTGGGAAGGAACAGTCAGAAGTTTGCCTCACAGTCATAGCCGCATCAGCACCCATAGTTGAACGGGTCATCACAAAGATATACCTACCTTGCCTTAATCATCCGCGAAACCTCCAAAAACAAAGTGATACTTGACCAACAGCCCTTCTCACTCTTTCTCTCAGAGTCCCGTGAAAGACACATATCTCACCGTTCCCACTACATATCCACCACCAGCAACATCCTTTTACCAACAAATTCCTGCCTTACTTCCCACCCACGAGTAACTCCCCAGCTCTCAACCCGCCCAAGTCCACCATCAACCACCACCCTTTTCCGTCTCCATCAACCCCCATCAAAACAAGACAAAGCCAAAACTCCCTGCTCACAAAAATGTCATCCCACCGCCCCCTCCCACGTCTCCCCCCGCACCATCGACAGCCTCCTAGAGCAACTAAACAGCAACAAATAGCACAAGAACCTCCTCCGGATACAAAAAGCAAAAATCCTCGATACCCAACACCGCTTCCGCAATGATACCGACGAGGCCGTGTTCTTCAAGCAACGGGCCCGCTACTGGCACGAATTCGCCCAGATCACCGCCGTTCCGACTCGCCAAAGTGGAAGCATGGGGGAAGATACTGAGGGATTCACACCACGGGTGCCAACAGACAACCACCATCAGCGCCTCAACAAAACGAGTTGAACATCTCGAGGCGTTCATCAAAGAAAAAACATCCACCACTGAGCCACCACCACACTGACGCCCCATGAAAAAGCCGTTGCCCCCAAATATCCCACCTGATTGAAAACACACACCCGACGATCGGAATATCCCAAGGCGAAAAAAGAAAGCACAGACAGACAGGGAAGCAGACATATCAAGTTTGGCGGATCATACCTAGCTAGCTAGCATCATCATCCATAGTCGCAGGAAATATCAAAAATATTATATTCACACCTCTCTTATCTCCTCCCATAACCCTCAAAAACAAAAAGCAATGTCACCACCAACTATGTACCCCCCACCTCCCTCCACTCCTCTCCTCTCCTCATTTCATCCCCTCAAAACTCCAGACACCATCGCGAATAACAAACCAGTCAAAATGATTATCAACTCCTTTCCTCCCTCTTTCCCCCATTCCCTACCATCCATCCGATGTGCTTCCCTCCCAAAGTTATACCCCCACCTAAAAAAGAAAATTAAAAACAAAACAAGAAACCAAAATCGCAAACTCTGTGTGTTTAAAAATAAAAGAAAGAAGAAAAAAAACCTAACGGTTATAGCAACTAGAAATGTAATTCTTGAAGAGACAAGACCAAACGAGAAAGAAGAAAGTGATAAAAGAAAAGACAAAAACTAACCGGGGAATCGATCAAAAACGCATAAGTAAAGAAGAACCCCCCCCCCCCAAAAAAAAAAAAAAAAAAAACAAAAAAAAAAAAAAGAGCCGCTGGTCACAAGTCCCAAGCCAAGAAGAAAGCCCCCTCCTTCACCCATCAATATCATACACCCCCATCACTTACTTCCTCCTAGCAGAGCTCCTAACCCCTTTCCTAAACTTACTCACATCCGCCCTCTTCCTCCTCCCGCTCGGCGTTCCCGCCTCCACCTTCAACCCCCCACTCCCCTTGCCAACATCAACCGGACTAGCGGTAATAGTATTCTCATCATCCACATCAAACTCCAAGTCTCTCAACGCCTCCTCGTCCATATCCGTCAACTCTTCACTCAGACTTCGCACCGCTTCCCTCCCGGCCCACTGCTTCTCCACCGCTGACGTCCCCTTCAGCTCAAACTCTTCAAGGTACCACGGAATACCACCGTCAGAAAGGACATTATGGTGTCCTTGTTGTTGGTTGATGCCGAAGGAGCCGTTTGACTGCGGTGGACTCAGTGGACCGGAGTGATTTTGTGGTTGCGGGTTGGAGGCAGGATTGTAGCCGGCAAAGGAGGGTGGTGAGTTTGATTCCTTGGGGATGCCGTTGGTAAGTATCTGCGGGATGTCGGTCCGTTGAGTGTCGTTGTTTTCTTCTGCTGTGACGGAATGGGCAGAGGACAAGGCACCGTTTGTTTCGGCGTCGTGCTCGTCGGATTTGACCTCTATGCTTCCATCGCCAATGTGCTCGGTGCCTTCCATGGGATCGTCTGGATCCCCGTCGGCATCGACATCTTCGTCTAACTGATCAGCGACGATAATTTGGCCTTCCACAGGTGCGTCCGCCATGTCGACATCTTGTGAAATACCGGGGGCCAGGCTGCCGTCTCCTGACACCATGATAGTAGCTGCCGGACCGGGCTGTCTCAGCTCAGTGCTAGCCTCGATTATGGCCTCGAGTTCCGCCTGCAGACCCTCGAGAGGCTTCTTGCATATTTCCGCCTCTGCCTGCAAGGCGGATTCGAGAAGTGGCTGGAGTGACTTGAGCATTCGCTTTCCTATCCTTCTCCGGTCTTTGACATCTGCATTGCCGCCGTTCTTGACTGGAGACGCATCGATGCCGATGCCGCGAGATTCTTCGGCTGCCGGCACGGCTGGCGGATCGTTGATGCCTGCGTTGATGGCTTGGCACAAATCGGTGGCAAAATGTAGTGTGGTGGTGTAAAACCGCTGGTCCAGTTTGTCTTGCAACTCTCTAAAGCCCGGCTTGAAGATGTTCTTGTCAAGTCTATGATGTGTCAGTAGGTGGCCAACAATAAGGCGGCACGCATAACTTACAGGAAAGCCTTGTCAAGCACCGGTTGGAGCTTTTTGTAGACCGGGAAATAGCAACTGTCGACAAAGTCCTGCTCCAACTCGGCCGCTTCCAGCTTTGAGGCTTCACGCTGGACAATTGCATCAGACAACTCCTTGAGCTGTTCCAGGTCTTTGACGAGGCTGCCGCAAAACTCGATCCTTCTGGCCAGTCTTGTCTTCCCAGACGGACCCATGGCGGCAAAGTTGCGCCGTGTCAACTCCATTGACGAGAACGTCTCCATTTGAAGCTGCAGCCGTTTGAGCAGGGCGGCTCCACGCCTGGCCTCGCGCTTGAGGGTCCAGTAGCGACATGTTTCGGCGACATAGTCTTTGCGCTTCCGTATCGGGAAGCGAGAGAGTGAGCTCTCCACCGTGTCAAACACAGCTTGGGGGATAATGGGTGCACCCGACGGCAGCTTCCAGATATTCTTGGCCGGCTGTCCCTTTTTCTTATCCCCGAGAACAGTATTCATTTTGGCGCCTGTCAACTGGGACTCGTCAGGGGGGTGCTCAGTTATGGCATGGCGGTGGGTAGCGGCTAATTGAAGGGCCGACGCTTGACTATTGGCCCAAATGCGCCCCTTCATGGTCCGCTTGTAGAAGCGCTTCGCATCTTTTGTCGCTTCAGCGACCGCATTCTCCTTTGCATAGTCCTGAGGACAGTGCTTGTCGCAATACGCCTTGAGCGGCATGCTGTCCAGCACAGCGAGAGCGCCTTGGCTGTTCTTCATCTTGAGAAACAACCGGCAGCGCCGGGCGCAGGTGACATGGAAGGCCTGGTAACAGTTTTTGTTAGAACACTGGATGCAGGCTCCCATGCGCTGACTGCAGATATAGCACGTCAACTTCCACCGCGTCTTGGGCACTTTTTCGACCTCCATCACCGGCTCCATGAAGGTGTGGTTCCCCAAAGACACCTCGGGGATCCACATGGCGCATAGCAGATGTGCCCATTTGGACGAGTTGGTCTGCTTGAAAGCCCCGTCGGTATTGGGGCAGAAAATGCATGTCTAAAAGAAATCAAAGTCAGCATCATTCGACACCTACCCGACAAAACTCGGCGAAAAGACCTACCGGAATACCACGACCAATCAACTGGCACTTCCTGCACAACCATTGCCCCTCGGGAATAAACGGCACACCATAGCATTCTTGGTGAACCGCCAAATCGCAACCGTCACAAAACACGATCGCGTTGGTGTTCTCGCAGTCACCGTCGTCGCAGATGGCACACTTGCTGTCCTGCTCTTCTCCAGCTTGCGGCTCGCCATTAACTGCAGCCGCAGAGCTGGATCTCGGTCTGTGAGTCTGTGGCGGCTTCGGGTTGGGCTTCGGTATCCTCTTCTCGAGCGCATGCCACTCCTTTTCAATTTTGGTTATTGTGATCTCAAAGATCTCACGAGTTATTGGATCCAATTCGGTCGCCTTTCGCCGACTGTTCAGATCCTCGAGCCACATATCATCTTGCTCGTCCATATCGTACTCCACACGCCCAACCACGCCGGCCGTGTGCTGGACTGGATCGCCTGCCGCCGAGACAACAGCGACCTGTTCCAGGTCCTCCTCAGTGTTGGCATCTATCGCCTTGATGAGCTTGCGATCAGGCCGGATGAAGTTGTCGCTCTCCTGATAGCCCACATTCATCATCGACTTGTCGACATATCTCGCCTGGCCAAACGTCTTGCTCTCAAAAAGGGCGATACGGTCGATTTTTCGGTATGATGGCATCTTCAGATCCAGCCGCTCTTTCGCGTTCTGGCTGTGAATAGGCAGTACTTTGGGGACCTGGGGGGTTAACCCAAGATCCAGTGGTCGGGTGGCATACAAGGAGACCGAATCTCTTGTTGGCCTGGCAAGTCGACGCCTACTCGGGGTATCTGCTAGGCTGGAAAATGATGGCTTTCCCTGGCCATTAGGCGTGCCCTTTGCACCTGTGAAGACAAACGCGCCGTCCTTAGTAGGGGTACTTGCGCCATTCACGAGGCTGGCAGTATCTAGCGCAACAGGTGTTGGGGGTGCTGGTTTTGTGACTATGCCGTCTACTTCGTCGGCAGGAAGCACCGCAAAGGTGGCCTCGATGTCAAGATTTGGGTGGAACTCCTCCCATCCTCGCTCCTCTCTGGGCTTGTACCCCTCGCTCTGGACGACAGCGGCCGCCAGGGCTGTTGCTGAACTGTATTGCATATCGTCGAGTTCGTCTCGGTTCACGGCCGTTCGTATCCTCGTGCTTCGTTCTCTGCGCGGATAAACGGTAGGGGAGGGTTGCGCATCGGTCCGGGCTGAGGCTCGCTGTCTGGACACGGTAGTTGCTGGCCCTAGATTTTCGGGTGGGACTTCGCCACCATCGTCGTCTAGATATCTCCCACCACCTCCCGGGCCTCCGGGGACATATTTACGCTTCTTCAAGGGGGGTTCTGTTGCCGGGAGGTCTTCTGGAAACTTCCTGACGCGAGACGCGCTAGTTGAGCCGGTGCCCTTGGGCCGTCCTCTGGGACGGCCCCTGGACTGACGTCTCGGCGTTGTTGGCCCTGACGCCATGGCAAAAGGTGAGTAAGGTGGTTATCGGGATAGAAAGTGAGGTAGAGGCTGCTCGGCGATGTCGTCGGCGGGATCAGCGCGTAGTTGTTGCTCGATGCGGGGTCGCTCGAGCAGGGCGGGGTTTATTGGCTCGCATTGGTCATGTGTGAAAACCGTGTTCTTTGTCAACGCGGCGGTGTGCCTGCTGGCAGTTGGTGAGCTTATTTCGATGGTGGGTGATGCAAAGTGTCAACGAAACTCGACAAACATTCAGGGCATGTCGTCAAAACGCGTGGTGTAGTTCCACAAAATGATTAGGTAAGAGGAGCTTTTGACAGATGAGGCCCGTGCGTGACCAGGGTGTGCAACACTCAGATGCACGTGCTTTTGAAGATATCCAACTTAGATTCTAGCTTTGGTGTCAAACTCGTAATCGCAAAGGTGGCGCGCAATCACTACGAGGTAGAGGAAATATACACAAGTGAAATCCACGTCTCATTCACGTCTTTTTGTAAGAGCAAGACCAGGAAAGCGCATGAGGTTCTAGAACTGCGTGGGGACGCTAGGCCAGTGAATATCACCACAATTGGAGCCCCGCTTGTTCGGTTCGCGACACAATGCTTCCCTCGTGCAGAAGGGTTTGAAAGAGCAGTCCAACGCGCAAAACAAGATCAAATGGGATCGGAAAGGGTCAATTGATTCTGTATATATTTCAACTGCTCTGCAAAACTGTCAGGTGACCCCCATTGGCCCCTCCCTCTCCCCGTCAGCCCCCTGAATCCATGTTGGTTCCCCTGATGCAGACTCGCCTTGTAGGGCTGAAAGCTGCAAAGCAGTTTCTATTTTGGAGTTCCCAATGACGTGGTCCGCTCCACTCTGCATCTTGAGCAGAGCACCTTTGCGACAGGCCAATGGCTTTGTTTCCTCTGCTCTGGGACTCCAGTCGAGATCGAACTTGCATAACTGCCATCCGGGGGGGTTTGTTTTCATTTGCCATCATTGGTCCCAAGCTCTTGGGTCAACTTGAGATCCATCATCCCAATCTTGAACTTTTGATCTCCGGCCTCCGCATTTTGTTGCTTCTTCCTCTGCAATTTTCACCGACTGTGGTCATCTCCAAACATTGCCAACCGCTTGTTCTTTGGACGGTGCCCAACCTCCCTCTTGAAACCCGATGACACTTCAATCTACATCATTAAAAAAACTTTTCGCACTCTGCCCATAGGGATTTGTGCCGACGAGGTGCTCTAGGTTCGTTGAATCAATCATGACAGCAATCATTCAGATTGACTTGTCCTGAATTGACTAATTGATCAGACAATTGAGTAAAGTGAAAAACAGTAGGTCTGCACAGAGTCACCCTTCGGCGGCATCATAGGTTTTGAAGATTGCGTTGCCCACAGGCTGCCATCCGTAGCCACAAACCACGCTCGCTTGTTATCAACAGCCTGTCAATATTGGAACGTCACACAGCATCCTAGGGCTGCAGCAATGGCCAAGACCTACTCAAACGCATATTCGCAGACCGGTAGTCAGTATGGAAAGTTCCCTTGTTCCCAAGGACATTTTGACAGTCCCGTAAAAGATTGGCTAATCGAAAAGCCATACAAAACACCCTTCCCATAGCAGTCAAAGACCACGCACCTTACGTAGGTTTCATGAGAAAAGGCCACTTTTAGAGTCCTGAGACCAGCTACCTCCTCTTGGTTTGAATGATAAATCGCAGAGCTTGCTCGAGAAGCCTCAGCTTTGCCGTGCAGTTCAACATCAAAAATTCCATAAACATCATTACAAAGAAGAAGCGCATCTCGGCATTGTACCTCCCATCAACTCAACCTCCCCCCGAAAAAAAAAGAAATCCATCCTCCCACGTGAAGAAGAGAAATTTACGAGATCGAGTATTGGTATGGTGTTAACATCGATGACTGTAACCCCAAAGCTATCTGATGCCAGTTATGGGGCTACTCATTACTCCTTCCTCCAACTGGACTTAGCTACCCCTTCCCGACCACCCCTTCCCCCTCCGCCCCTCCCTCCAGCTTCAACAACAGGCCCAATCCCCACCACCACCACCCCTATCCAAGCAGCAACCCCTCTACTTCCCTCCCGAGACAAGAACATTCGGCCCCTGTGACTCCCGTCGGCATTAAACAACTTTGGTCTCTTTTTATGCCATGGCATTCGATTCCAGTTTGATGACTGAACCGGGCTAGAGTGGTCTTTTTTTTTTTTAATATTTTTTGGTTATATTTTTTTGGTTATATTTTTTTTGTTATATCTTTTTTAAAAAAGCATTGCTAGTAGCCGCCTCGCACCACTAAAAACACAGGAACAGCTCAACAATTAAAAGTGCTCAGAATCGAGCACGAGATAGGCGCTCCTAGCGCGATCTCACCCGTATAACTCAGATAGCGTGTGTCATGCCAACCATGCCCTCATTCAGCGTGAATTTGATTCCAGTATATCGACAACAATACATGGCCAAATACAACAGAAGAGAAGGACTGCGAGACAAGGAGTCGAAGCCAGGAAAGACACCTACCCGGATGCTGATTTGGACCATGTTATTCTTCGAGACAGAGTGGTATATGGCTTGTGTTTTCCGTGTGTGAGGCATGGGGTTTTGGTACCCATGTTGGCAATGTTTCGGGCATTGGTGACGGATGCGCTGTTCTAGCTATCAGGTATGTCCAAGGTAGGTAGATAATCTCCACCAAGCTAGCTGCGAAAGAGCTTGTGTATTACACGCGTGGTTTAACGTGACTATCAACATGTACCTTGCTTTGTGTCTACAGAAGGGATATACTCGAGGCGGGTGAATCGGATATCAGGAGATAGTTGAACGAGGCTATGACCATTTGATCAGCGCTGTAATATGACAAGACATATCGATGCTGAGAAATCCGAAATCGAAGTACACAATCAACCGACAGTATGCAAGTAAATCAGTACTAATTCGAAAAGTTCTCAATTCAAATTCAAATCTACCACCCCCTATTCTTTCTGCCTTCTTTGTTGCAAAACTAGAGCCCAACCACCAGGGCTGCTCTCCTTGCTTCCCAGAACACTCACTCTCTTAGCTGCCGATAACTGGACTGACTCTCTCTCCTCATCTTGAAAACCTCCTTCTAGACCTCAAAATCAAGAAAACCAACACAAAAACACCATCTTTTCCCTGACCACTTCATAAATATGCTTTGATCAAACAACTCAATAACTCAGAATGCAACTTTTACCACCTCCACTCCTGCGAAAAATGCCACTCTAGCAAGTGCAGCAACGAGACAAGAAATCGCACGCAACGACAACCACGAAGACCAAACGCATAAAGGGTCCAGAATATCATCAGAAAAACACCAGCCAGAAAAGAAGGAGCTGAAGGGTGAACATAAACAGAAACAACCACTCTGTCCCAGTCCACCCCTCGAACCTCCCTTTTCATCCCAGCGATATTCATATTTCATGTCATCCTTCTGTACTCTCTCTCTCTCTCTCTCTTCTCTCTCTCTTTCATCTCCCAATTATAACCCCAACCTTTTGTACAAGAAACCCACAACACAAACAACGCCACCAAACCAACATCTATCCCTCTGAAAAAGAAAAGAAGAAAGATGTGTATATAACATATGTTCCAAAGGGCCAAGAAAGAAAGAGGGGTATATTAAAGACATTCAGATCCCGCCTGGCAACGAACAAGTCATCACCAACAACAAGATTGAACATCATCAACAGAAAAAAGCAAAACATGAGAAGAAATGAAGAAAACTTTCTTGACCCGTTGGAACACATGTGTATATAACCACCCACTCCTCTTCCCCCTCTACTGACACCTCCTGTCCCACAATGCATTCTCTCTCCGTCTTTCCTCCAATGATGAATGATGATGAGAAGATGCTGAATGATGCCCGCCCCCGCATTGATGAGAAGAAAAACAAAGCCAAACCTGCAAACTCCCAACGCTATGCTCCTGACAAATGTTAAACACAAAAAGCTTTGTATGAACAACGAATATAAAAAACCAAGCCAGCCTCTTTTTCAAGAGGTGGCAGGAAGAGAAAAGGTGGGGGTGAAAGATGGTCAAGTAAGCTTTTCCCAGTCCACTGTCGTTGCTGTTGCTTGCTCATCGTCGTTCAATCACTCCAGTCATCGTTCGTCTCTAAAAAAAAAAAAGAGCAAAATCCAACAGCACATAGCAACATGATCCATCATCAAGACATGAACACATGTTCATTTCCCCCCCTTTCCTTCCCTCCCATATAATGCCCATTCCATCTCCAATTCCCTCCTCTCTGTTTGTGCCATTATAAACTGGCGGGGTATCACAGAATGATGAAAATGATAAGAATTTTCGGCAATAATCTTCTTCTTCAGCCTAGCGTGCGACCGCTGTGGATCGCTTGCACGCTGGCAGCTCGAGGTGTGATTGAGTGGGGTGAGGCAGCGCCAAAGTCTGCCGGCTCGTGATAGTCTGGTGGAAGGCTGGTGGGGTAGCCGCCTTCCTCACTGAGCACGCTGAGATAACCACTCCCGACCTTGTCGCGGAGGGCCTCGATTTTTCTTCGATAGATCTCCCCACCAACGTCCCACTCCGTGTTGTTCTCGCCCGTATCATAGACAGGTGGAAGTTGCGGAATGACGCTGGTGTCGATTCTGGGGACCTCTGGCGCAAGGCCTTGGGGAACTGCAACGGTTTCCCCAAGGACGTTCGCCGTTGGCCGTTGTGTGTCTGGTGGTTGTGAGGTCCGGTAATTGGACTCTGGCTCGAGCACTGCCGTGGTCTTGATACTTGGCACGCGGGTCTGATTGTCGATTGGCTGGGCATGGGGTATAGGGGTATCATTGGTTGCCAGATCGACAATCCGCCGCTTGGGTGCTCTCCGGCGCCGGGTAGAGCTGGTGTTGACCTCGCTCGAAACAGTCTTGGGCTGAGGACGCTCTTTACGAAGGACAGCGGGTTCCTTGATGGGGGCATCATAAATGATAGCCGGCTTGCTCACATCCACGGCAGGAATCTCCTCGGGTGGCGGCTTGACCACGGGAACAGCAGGAGGCAACGCTGCCCTCTCTACCAGATACCGCTTCTCCGAGTAACTAGGCCCGCTTCCATCGATGGTGATGTCCTCAGTATATCCGGGTGTTTGACGGAAGAGGTTGAAGATGGTGATGCGGTAGTCGCGATGAGTGCGTGTAAAGGGGTTGCCATCCACATAGATCTCACGGATCTCGGGAATTCCCGTCAAGCGAGCCAGTTCTGATGGGTCCGTCAGACGGTTGTCCCGCAAGTCTAACCTTTCCAGGGGAAAGAGCTTTTCGATTCCGGCAAGAGACTGCAAGCGGTTGGCTCGGAGGTTGAGGGCAGTGATGGCTGGGAGAGGGTTGCGGGTGAGTGAATGCAGCGAGTCGATCATGCAGTGGGCAAGGTTCAGGGCGCGCAGCGAGGTTAGCGTGGCGACACTGTCGGGGATCTGGGTAAAGAGGTTAGACGACAGGTCGAGGGAGTGCAGGCTGTTGGCCAGTGGTGCCAAACTGGCGGCGGGAATGTTGGTCAAAGAATTATCCGTCAGGCTCAAGTGCTTGAGGAAGCGCCACTTGGAGGCTGGGAGGATGCCCATGGAAAGGAGGTTGGAAGCGCTTCCACGGCCGTTGTGCCACGAGTCCGAGAGACTTGACTGAGAGCTTCCAGAACCAGATCGCCGGATCTTGTAAGAAGATCCGCGCACGTTGGAAGAGCCGTTTCTGGAACTATGAGGGCGTCGGGGAGAGTGACTCCGTGGCCGAGTATCCCTTGCTGGTGACTTGAGCTCATCACTGTCAATCCTGACGATCGAAGGCCTCCTGCTGTCGGTGGGAGTCCGGCCCTCTTGGTCTGTCCCAAGTTCACTGCTTAGAGAGCCGACAGGAAGATCGTTTGCCGATTTCCGGGCATCAGGGGAACCAGGGGCAGAGGTGGACTTTGGCAAGTCCATGTGCGACACCGTCGGACTTCTCCGAGGGCTGTTCACAGCTCCTGGCCAGGTTGACTGTGTGGTGGGTGATGCTTGGCTCTTGGATGTGCGGCGCCTGCGCTTGTCCATGTCGTCCAAGACAATATCGATCAGGATATCTGCTGGGTCCTCAATGCTGGCACGCTTGAGCGTGAGCGAACGAAGCTGTTCTGAGAGCTTATCCCAACCAAAGAATTGCCTAAAATCGATATCGCTCACCTCCAGTGCCTGGACGTTTTTGAAGACGTACAGAGGCACTGCTGAGTCAAAGGGAAACTCCTCGTAGCCCCTGATGAGACGAGCGCGCCAATCTGGAGCAAGTCTCAGGCAGGGAATCTTGGTAAAGGCGGAGTAGAGGTATTTCAAGTCATTTTGGATCGCCGCCTTTTGCCTTTCTGTTCGAGCGGCGGAAATACCCGATCCGATTCCGAAGCTGGCCCAAAGAGCGGACATGCCTGACATAACGCTCCGAAGACTGGAAACCGAGTGAATGGAGCCGACATCGGAGCCGCGACTCTTGGAACGCTGAGATTGCCCGAGGAAGGAGACATAGTTTCCTGAAGCCGTTGTATCATGCAGATTCTCCAAGCGAATTTTCATGGGCCCGACAGGTATGCTAAGCTCTTCGAATCGGGAGAGCAAATAAAAGAGGTGATGTGGGGTGAGGGCGAGCTTTGCTGACTTTACGCTGTGCGAGGTGAGGTTCAGCGAGCCCAGAGAAAAGGCGGCTGCCAGTGTGCTCGAGGTTGAGGCTGACGTAGCAGGCCGTTCCGTTGTTGATGGGGACGTCGGTGCGTTCACAGGGGAAACCGACGAGACACTTTGTGAGGATCCATGGCGAGGTGTCTGCCGCCGAAACTGAAGCGCATTCGCGAGCGCCTTCTCGTGTGTTCGCACAAACGTTGCGAGTTGCTGTTCAGACAAGACAGTTAGCTTGGTTGATGGCGGCGGCAGCAGTAAAGACACCAAACATACCTTGACAAAAAACTCCCCGTCTTCCGAGTCCATTGTGTCGGCTAGTAAGAATGCATGGGGTTATGATGGTGACGATCAAAAGGAGCGGATGACTGCACGTCTGGAGCGGGGCGAGGAGGATATCGTCCAAAAACGCCTATCGGATGCCTGCCTGCGATGCAATTATTTTAAACCCTGGCGAAGCTGGGTGGAATTTCTGATGTGGCAAGGGTGGAACAGCAGCCTGCCAAAGTGTCATATGTTAGTCGGTCGATTCGTCACCTCGCACAGATGTGCTGTGTGTTCGGTGAGGAAGTGAGTCTGTGTTTTCCCCAGCGGAACGTTGGGCAAAGTGTGGAAAGGCAACGAGGTCGGCCAGCCTGTCAGCGAACAATAATAAGACGGTTCTATCGAGGTACACGGGACGGTCCAGAGACAGTTTCGAGATCGCAATCCGGGAGAGAAGCCGTCGGTGTTTAAAGACAAGTTGGGCGTAGCACAGCGGTCGTTCAAGCTGGCTGACAAGTGGTCAAAAACTAGGTATTGTCTAATCGGTCGGTTGCGGGGAGGGCAGCGGCTGTGCGGCGCGTAATATAAGGTAGGGTGGTTTGCTGGGACAGGACTCCGGGACCCCAACCCGCTTTGTGGTCATGCTCTGGTCGATATATGGCCGATGGGGTTTCAAAACCAAAGACCCGTTTCAAGGCGAATGTTGGTGCATTGCCGGTGTTGACAAGACAAATAAATCTTGATTTTTGTATTTGATATCGCGAGGCAGCAGGCAAACAGCCATTTGTGGTGGTTGTGTGTTTCGAGGACTGCGAATGCTGATAACGGTGGTTCGGTGTTGGGCGGTACCAAAGAGGGCGGCTCAGCACGTACCCGTTCCCGGGCACGGCGATATGGCGAGGAATGAACCACAGATCACGCGCAAGCAAGCAGGAGGGGGCGGAGGAGCTGAGAAACCAGTCACCGGATATCGATCCAACATTCGAGGGGCGGTGGGAGGTGTGTAGGTCTCTCTGGGCGATAGCCGGGGCGGAGGAGTGTGCAGGACGCGGTCGCTCGATAGTTCGCTGGCAGGCTGGACGCAAAACACGGCCAAGGAAAATACAAATGTGAAATATTCAACTTACCGGGAATGGTGGTGGCCGGCGGGAGACCAGACTGTTCGGACCCAATCCGGGGGGGCTCTCGGATTTCTGTCGAAAAAGGCGGCCGGCGGAACGGGTGCCCAAGCAAGCGACAGAGTGAAGTCGAACGCGGGTGCGGGGAAGGGTTGAGTTGGGTAGGTGTGGTGTGGTTCGGTCTGGTGTGCCAGGTGAAGCCGAGTGGAGCCCTTCTGTATTATGTATGGCGAGATAGGTATTAGGGTGAGGGGTTGGGCTGAGGTGAGGTGAGGTGAAGAGTTTTCGACCGACAACAACAACAACAACAACAACAACGGCGACGACGTCTTTCTGCTGCTTCTTCCTATCCAGATATCCCGGCGCTACCACCTGCAGGAAAAAAGAGAGAGAGGGAAAAGAAGGGGTCCTCTTGGTGGTGAGGGGGGCAGATAGCGAAATTAAAATACCAATCCAACCACGAGCTGCACCTTGCACGGGGGCACTCCAGATTGGCGGCACTGAAAAAGCAGCGCTACTGCAGAGATGGTGGCGCCTAGTGGTATCGGTGACATGCCTGTCCAGGACTGCCCTCCACTCCTAGGGTCTGCCTGCTGAAGTGCTTCCAAGCCTTGGTTCTTCTCTCTCCTCTCACCAGCTTCGCACTGTGGTTGTGGTCACCCCAGCAAACCGTTTTTTGGTTTTTCTCCATCCGACATCAGGGTCCTGAGTCCCGTCCTGGGTCTTGGGGGTCTTGGGTCTGTCTTGATCACCGGCCGAGTTGTCGGTCGGGTCGAATCCACCAGAGACTCTGGAGATCAATCACCATCTCTTGCGGGTCGAGTGTTTCGCAGCCCGTCTGTCCGATCACTGTGCCTCTCTGATGTACACACTCTTACACTCTCACACTCTCACACTCTTACACACCACTCACCGTCATTTCGCTTTGACTGTTTCCTTGACGACCGCCGGCACCTACCAGACCACCACCACTGCTACCTACCACACTCGGGGCGTCCAAGTCCAACCTACCTATCTATCTACACTAGAAGGCCCCCTGCTGCTCCGTTATTATCTGTCCGACGATATGATATTGAGAAGAATTATGCTATGCTGTCCCATAATCTATGGTTAGTTCAAGACATGCAGCAATGGAATTTCATCAAAGTGCAGCTGGACCTCTCCCTGCCGTCATCTGAACCCAGCCAAGTGCTGGCTGCATCACTGGATTCTCGGGCCAATGGCCGGCATCATGACCATATGCGGGCTTGCAGCGCTTCGGCAGGATGATGCATGTCTCAAGGCTGGTGAGCACTCACAACCTCTGGATGATGCAGCCACTTCAGCGCCCGGCTTGAAGCGCAGCTGCGGCGCACACGTCGATACGAAAAAAAGGCTGCCTCTGTGAAGCGGTGTAGTATGTTGTGCTGTGGTGGCATAGTGTAAGGTCGTTTGTGGTGGGTGAGAGGTGAGCATTCGCGTTCATCAGCGGCGATATCATATCGGTTGGAGTTTGATAATGATATTGATATCCGGAACGGCGCCGATGAGCGGACGGAACTTCTCGTCAGACATTGATCACAGTACCCAGCACTGTACGGAGCTGAGTTTGGAGCTGAGCAAAGGCTTGGCTGCACGGCAGATCAACAAATCAACCGCCCAAAGGGACTTGCACCATGACTTTTTGTGGCCTGGTGATCTTTCCCATCATGATCCCATTCTGATCACCCGAACTTCCGTGTAGCCGACACATGCTGATGCTCAAACATCTTCTAGAAATCTTTTTTTTGGGGGTGCTGTCCTCGACATCCACAAGCATCACAAGCATCAATGCTGTTTCCCCAGCCCTGGCGCTTTGTTTACTTGCACTCGAACGATGGTCGCTAAAAAGCTCCGGGCCCCGGTAATTAGGTCCTTATGCGTTGCCCCGACTGGCTATAGCACCCAAATTACAGGCCAGCCTAAACATGTCGTCAGATCTTCCGTGCGCACTTATCTCAACCCGCCGCATCTGTGCGGTCTTAGAATTCTAGGATGCTATGTAGCCCAAGATGATATCTCAAGTATAGGGTTGTATACTTACGTGTCGCTGACCTCGAGCAAAAGCTTCTCCCGCTCACAACATCCGGAGGGCAATGCGGATTGCCCGATGTTGCCCAGAGCCAAGCCCTGTCGACAAGGTCATCCCATGAACCCTAACATCCAGGGTTCAACGTCAGTCGCCATTCACCTCACGGGCCCCCGGCACGCCCACACTTTCCCAACGACCTCCCTCTTTAAACACAAGGGCCTTGGCGTACCGCCGTGATGCCATCCTTCCAGCATCCCATTGCTTGGATCAAGACGGGATGCCTTTTACCAACCGCTTCAGCCGGAGAAAAAAAAGAAGAGAACGACATTCGAAACATTGTCGTGGAGCCCTGACGTTACTCGATCACGCATGTCTATGACATGTCCGAGTTGGAGATCGATACGGCATTCAACTACCACGACGACTCCATCCTCAACTATCAAGCCAGCACAGCACTTACACGTTTGTTGAGGGGGCGGAATTATGTCATACTCTGCAGCAACCGCAACGCTCTCTCGTCGGTGATTGGGAAGGGTGGCCGAGTGGCATGTCATCCTGCTTCGCGGCTAACCCAACCCTGCAGCAGACAGCGTTGCTTTATCTATCTGCTATGCTTCCCCCACATTCAGAACACTTTACAGCGCTTGTGTGGACACATGGAAGCAACGCTAGGAATGGCTCTTGTCTGGAGAGGAAACCGGGTTGTACGAAAGGGATGGAGAAAGATCTCAGTCGAACACCCTCTTCTTTCTGGTTTGTTCGTTTTCCCCCTCCTCAGCTCGGTGTTGCATAGCCCACAATGCACATTCCTTCCAATGACCTAGAGATACGCCGGCCTGTCAAAGTCTGGCCCGGGAACGTGCATCTCGTGCGACCAACCGGTGGTGTATCGTCAGAAGGTGCGATCTTTGCGGGATGGTGCGGGACATTCCGGGAGCGATGTACTATCGAAGATTGCCGCCGGCGGGGTTGATGTTTAGAAACCCAAGTCCCTCCTTATGGAACAAAAGGCTCTGCCTCACGCCAGCATCCTGCGGTCTCACCGCCTCTGAGTCTTGAGTTCCATGTCGAGCAGGATAGGGTTCGTTATGACTGGTTGGTTGAGCTTGAAATACCTCCGAGTGGTGGGCATGGTGCAGGAGTTGCCGGTTCAGGTAGCAAGCCCCTCATTCAGAGACCAACATCACCACTATCCAAGATGTCTGTTTCTGGGATGCAGATCGAGTCCAGAGGTGTCATAGACCCAAGACAGATATTATCTCTCGATAACCCAACGGAGAAATCAAAGAGAACATCTTCGGCTCAAGACACCAAAGCTCAGCTGGATATGCCCATCAGCGCCAAAGATCGTTGCTATCCCATGCAGGAGTCTCGCAAGATCATCTTGATCGACTCATTTTCCATCCTCCTCTTTTCCCAGCCCCTCTCTTCTAAACCAGTCGATGAATTTCTTGCAAAAGAGATGCCAAGAATGCACCCACCCATCATCCATCCATGCATCCATCCACCCAACCCACAACCATCGTTTTGAAGCCTTGCAGGTCTCATGCTGTGCCATTCATTTCACTTCTTCTCCCACTTACCTTACCACCAACTCCACACCACCCACCATTTAACATCCTGCTTCCCGTCATGAACAATGCGACATGGGCGGGTGGAAAGTGGGAGTTGTGTCTATGTGGAGTTTTGTGCATTACCCCGCCCTATCCTATCGCGTCCCGACGGCTTCGACCGTTGAGGAAAGAAAAAATGATGCCCTACAAACAGCAGTTGACCTTGTTCAACATCTCGATAATGACGTAGAGAACATCTGATGTTTTGAAGCCAGGTGATGCGGTTCGACATATCCCGGTGTAGACTGCCGTTTGTTCCGATCATGGATGGGCATTTTACCACCACACCATCTGAAGGGGATCATGACACCTGAGAGAAAGCGCGGGGTTTTTGGTATCACGAGGGTAGAGGGAGGGGCAGTCGCCTATGGCGGTTGGGAATGGGAATGTGTGCGTTTCGTTTCAAGGGTATAAGAAGCCTTGATATAACCCTGGTACACTATTTGGGGACGGGGGGGTGAGCCAAGGTGAGAGGGCTCGGTGTATCCCGATTGGGAAAGCCTAGGTAGTGTATTGACGCCACACCTCTACGCTGCATCCTGTTAAACAGGGTATAACGTAGTCAATTACGTTAATTCTGATGTTATACGAGGAGAATTCCTGGGGAGTAGGTCAAAGCCGGATATAGTAGTTTAAGTCCTACTATTTAAGTGATAATCTTATTAATAGTAGATTAAAATAATCAATTTAATATACCCTTAACTAACGCTTTATCTAGAACTTCTAAATATTTTATTTTTAATTCAAATCTCGTGGTAGTTTTAATATTCTATAAAGTCTATTATTCTCATAATATTTCTATAATTTTTATTCAATAATCTTTATTACTTTCCTAATGTTTTTATTATTATTGTCACGGCAGGCCGGACCACTGCACTATACCTACTGTGATTGTGTTACGCCCCAAGCGTAATACCCCTGTACAGGAACCACTGGGTGGTACCTGTCAGAAAGAAAGGAGTCTTACTAGCAAGGAGTCCATGGTCTGTTAGCGGTGGCCATGGTCTATTAGCGGTGGCCATGGTCTGTTGGCCGCGACCAAAAGCAAGCAATACAAGCACACTGAGCAAGGTACAAGGATACCTCAGAAACATATGTAGATAGCTTCACATAAATAGGGGGGAGCGCCGGGCGCTCCCCGTGTCGAGGAATCTGATTCCTCATGCAAGCAATTCAAGTTCATTTGTCTACAATCTACTCTCAGTAGCTCTTTGTTAGAACAACCTGTTGTTGACAGTGAACCCGTGTCTGAGACGCTTGTCACAACCTTCGATCATCCTGTCATATTCACCTCTGGCGTACTGCCTTGCAGTCTGTATCCATTCCTGGTGCAGGTTGTAACAGATTGCTATCAAAAGCTACAAGTGAGCCAAGCTTGCAGGCTTGGCTCGCTCTAGTGGTATATATATGGTGACGCTGTCACACTTAATAAATAATTTTATAACAATAATAATATAGTTATAATTGCGTTAAAAAAACTACATTATAGTAATAATTTAACTATAAATTATCAAATATAGTATAAGGTAATTAATTGTGTCAATTCTAGTATTATGTAAAGGAGAGTTCCTAGGTGGTATTGTGAAGCTAGACCTAGTAGCTCAGGTCTTACTGCCAAGGTGATAATTTTGCTAACAGTGGGTCAGGATGACCAAATTTGACACATCCCCCAGAAAATGTGTACTTTTTCACAGTGTAAGCGAATGTTGAAGGGAACCAAAGTTGGGTCAGAAACCCCCACACGGAGAGCCGAATGGGACGGTGAAGGGGGGAATGGTGTGTGTGGTTCGCTTCCATCCTGACACACGGACCACAAGGGAATCAGATATTCAACACCACCACTACCACCACCACCACGAGGTCAGACATTCTCGCTTCCATCCTGTGTCCATCAGGTATGTGCTTTGTTAGCTCCTCAAGGAAGAAAACGGCACATTAGACGCGCATGCGCCCGCGCGGGGTAAATGGGATTGGCAAAGAAATGATACGCCAATTCCTACCTACCCACCTCTTGTCTTCCCTTCACCGCTCCTCTTGGTTGCAAATCTTTTTCCATGTGGTTATATGCCGGCGGCGCTTCGACAAGAAAATGAGGGGTAAATGCACACACAGGCAGCACATAACATGGGATTTTTTGGTCCTGGTAAGTAGCTAGGGACCAGCAAGACGGCCGGAGGTTTTGCACCAGAAGGTACCTTACCTACCTTGACTACTGCAGAGAATGTCTTTCCCCGAGGGGACTATCTATTTGTGAGGTTGTAGCGCAGTAGCTTCATGTTTCGTTTCCTTTCGCGAA
Source organism: Podospora pseudocomata (assembly GCF_035222375.1). NCBI lineage: Eukaryota > Fungi > Ascomycota > Sordariomycetes > Sordariales > Podosporaceae > Podospora > Podospora pseudocomata. The sequence goes on along the minus strand of NC_085891.1, from coordinate 2,789,245 downwards.
CGAAGGGAGGGATCGTTTGACCCCTCACTTGTTCTTTTTGAGGGTATCGATATGTGGTGGGAGAACAGATCAAATAGCGGTCTGAGAACATCCTATCCTACCTTACCCTGCCTGCCGGTGCTGAAGAGAAAGAAGTCCTCGCCATGGGCTTGCAGTTGGTTCTTACCGTAGCCGGGGGGTTACACTACATGATATCTCCCTTGGTCTTTTTTCCTTCGAATCCCTCTGTACATTAACACCGACGAGAATCTTGCCTTTTTTGGGGGCTGGTTTTCATGGAGGGGTGAGGTAAGATCCCTTTGTTTTTTTATTTTTTGTTTTTCTTTTTGCCTGCCTTCCTCCTCACCAGGAGGGGCTGTGGGTTAAAGTGCTTGCATGAAGGATTGTGTATCAGTAAGTAACATCAACTCAGAGGCATGATTATGGGCATACACATGTATGTACGGTGTTTGAAGATTTTTTTTCTTTATCTCATATCACCTTGTTTGCGCGGTTGAGCTCGAGGTTGGTTGTTTCTCACCGCTTAGGTCTTCGCTGGAATTTTTTCATACCCTTCGCAACGCCACCTCGGAGGAAGGATAAAAAGGATGGGCGCACAGCATACACACCTTCAAAAGGAGGGGGAAGATCTGGAGGGGATGGACGGGATGGATGAGGAGTGGGAGAGAATGATTGCCTCCGTCTCCCCGGCTGGATACTAGGAATCACAACCTGGACCGGAGCATGGGGGATATTGCCGAAATCGGGGCCGGAGAACTCGGGAGACACGGAATAGATGTAGATTGTTTGACCTGTGGAGAGCTGCTGTGATGGGGATGATCATGGACCCTGAGCTGATCATGGGGGCGGGTTTGGGGGCGGGGAAAAGGGCTAAGGTAGGTAGGTATGTTACGCAGATATTGGGAGCTGCATGTGTGGATGGACTGGGTTGGCGGTATGCATGAGTGAGAAACGGTGAAGAAGGACGCTGCGGCGCGGGCTGTTTGAGCTATCGTGGGTAAGGTAGGTCAAGAAGAAGATTAAGGTGAGTCTTTGCAAGTATGTCTTGGTTCAACGTGGTCTGGTTGTTGGAGGCCCTGGCCTGGACCGCATCTGTCAGAGCTGAGCGGTTAGAATGATGTGCTGTTCACAAGGTCTGTCTTGTACAACTATTAGCCGAAACATGTCTGGGTTGAAGGGTTTGGTGGTTGACGCCTTCATGTTGGGTAAGGTAAGACGTTGCCTGCTGCCTCCTGCCATCTGAACTCATGACTGCGGGATGACAGTTGTGCGCTAAGTCTCCTCTAAATATTGGATATTCACTGGGTCGTCGAGTCGGGGATACTGTCACTGCATAGCTGGTTTGGTGCGGTGGAAGCGGTGACCACATGGAGCATATGTCGCCCATTGCGCCGTGTATTTGTGGCCTCGTTGTTCGTTGTTGGACATAGGGCACATGGCGCACCGCACATGATGTCAGCTGGCCAAGGAGAGGATTGACATCTTGTAATCCAGCGGTGTCGGTCATCTAGTTGTTCAACATGAGCCCCTGAATATCTGCCGCTGCATAGATTGCCCCTTTTCTCGAGCAAGCTGGCTATTTGTGTACGTGGGCTGCAGACATATGTCGTTGACCCGGATTGCGGCGACTGTGCCATTGATGAAGTTACACCTGCTAATATGAACCTCGTTGCTATCCGTTAGAAAGAGACGATGGCTCAAATGACCAGTTGGTAGACTGATTGTCGATCTCGCATGAAATTTAAAGTGATAAGCTTACAGCTGTAAGAGAAACGACAATGACAGGCGGTCCCGGTACACTAAAGACTATCCTGTTGCGCGAGCATAAGGACACCAGCGACGCCAACCGCTTGACCGACGTTAGCTTCTCGAGGCGAGAGCTTATCACTCGCTCCTTCCTCACCACAACCCCCCGCCCCTCCACCAACCATCTCCACCCCATCCAAAGAGGAAGCAGCTACTCCCATAACTTTCCCCTCGTAGCCAGCAACTTCCTCGTCCTCCCCAACAAATCCAAGAGCTCTACCACATTAGCTCAGCGGTAGGTGGCTCTGTCCCCCCTCAGCCACCACCACAGATGTCAAAACATCACAGGTTCGAGTCCTCTCATTAAAAAAAAGCATCATGTAGTTACCTGGTCAGCTACTTATGGCCGAGGATAACACCATGTATCATCAAATCATCAGCAATAGCTCTGGACTTGATCAACCCAGTTGAGCTAGATGACTGAGAAAGAAAATAACAGGGCCCCCAGACTTTGTTTCTGGGTGAGCCATCGTGCAATGAAGTGGGTTTGGTCACTTGGGGGGGGGGAAAGGATTGCCTGCTTGCTTGGTTGGCGCCTGTGGATGATGAGTTCTTCTTTTTGATCTTCCAAGCAGACTCTCAAATATCTATTAAATACATGTTGGCCAGCTAGGTCGGGAGATGCTGATGAGTCTACCTTGGACTTTATCAGTCTAGAGGTAATTAGAATTGGGTGGTCTAGACTTAGTGGGGTTGGTGCAATGGAGCTGGATCACCTACCCTCAATCTTGTAGACAAATTAGCAATTGGTCTCTTGTCATAGACAATGCTGCAGCTGGCAGGTTGCCTGGCAATTCTCATAAAGATGTGGAATGATGAGTTCTTTTTTCTCTTGCGTTGTGTAAACTGCTCGCCTCAACTCTATCCATCGTCAAACTGTCCTCTCACTGATGATAGGCAACTATTCTTGTTTCCATGCTGTGGCAACGAGCTTGCGCGTAATCGAGGCGAGTACCCGACTCCAACACGGAGTTCAGCAAGTACGGCAATGCCGGCTGGGAGGGTTGCTTTGTGCTTGTGTCAAAGCTGGTGTCAAAGTTGGACTTGTGAGCCGTTCCTCTCTACGTGGGGTTATGGGACTTGACAACTAGGAATGAATCATATGCCTCTCCACCTCGAGAGAATATCGATCAAAGGATGAATACCCCCTAGGTCTGACCGGGCTTTTGAAAACTGCCTTGGAAGGTTTAACATTGAGCAGGTTGTCTATTGTCTCGCAGGTGTCTCGGGTGACGAAGACACGAAAGATAAACGGAAGCAAGTGGAATCAAGCTGTCTTGGGCCCCTTGTTTCTCGGTTCCGACTTAAAGGGACGGTTTGATGAGGCAGGCGAAACGTGCCTTCTGTTCCCGTTGGCCGGTTTGACGAGACATGTCCCTGGGTTTGAGGTTGTTGCACGCGGTTGCCGGACTTTGGCGGGAACTAGGTGCAGAGGATGGATAGCCTATGGCTAGTAGATCCTATTAGCAAGGGCAGATAAGGAAAATAATCGTGACAAGCAGCTAATGGAGCTGCGGTGTGGAGGAACGGTAACTTGTATCCCGTGATTGGAAAGGGTAACTAAAAGTAAATGGAGAGGACGATGGGTCGGAGACCGATGTGTACCCAAGCTGGCAAATCTATTCATTAGCAGTTGAATTTGAAAGTCTGAAAATGAGTGCCGACGGAAGTCTTAAATCAACGAGCATAAGAGCCGGATTACGGAAGAAACAAAAGTGGCCAGTCATATATGTCCGTCCATACATTCTATACATATCAAAGTTAACCAGTAAGCACGCAAAACACGCCCATGGATAAACACATCTATACTTGTCCCGTTTCATCATGCTAAACTCCGACACACCCATCCTTTTGAAAACGCAAAATAAAGAAGAGTTTGTAATCACAACACCAACCGCCCTGGCTCATTCTCCAACACCAGCTTCACTCTCTCCAAGAAGATCTTTGCTCTCTTCTCCTCGTCTCTGGGGACCTGCAGGCTGAAAACGTTGGGTCCAACAGCCGACAAACCGGGGGACAACTTAGAGGCGGTGGCCTTGGGTTTGGGTGAAGGGCTGGCAGCCAGAATGTCAAAGATGTCCTTCTTCTTCGCGGGCGCAGCAGTAGGCCTGGGAAGGACAGCTCCCTTAGGAGTAAGAGAGCCTACCTGGGGAACGTAGGCACCCCTGGATACCTTGGCTCCACTGTGGGCCTTGTCTAGACCAAGGACCTGGTTGAAGAGCTCATCAGCTGTGGGTTGGTACCCCTTGGGCACCGGAAGTTCGTCGTTGGCCAAGTCGGTGGCGCGGGCGATGAACGTAGAGATAGGGAGGAAGATGCCGAGGGAGTCGTTAATCTTCTTCTGGGCCTGGAGAACCGCTGACAAGGAGACGGGGAGAGTAACAGTGGCTTTGACGGGCGCCGGAGGAGGGGCAGGAGCGGCTTCCTTGGCGGACTTTCCAACAGGAGCAGGCTTCGCAGCAGCGACCTTGATGTTGCTCAAATCCAGGTGGGACTGCTTCTCGAATCGGGACTCAATCTTGGCAGGAATGTCGGCCTTGATTTTGCCGAGATAAGCCAGAACATCACCCTTGAGCAGACGTCCGTTGGGTCCGGTGGGGGTGATCTTCTTGGCTTCGGATTTGTCGAGGCCATTAACCTTCAAGAGGTGTTCGACAGATGGGTATAGGGGATAGGTCCTGTGCGTTGTCTTGTGTCCGGGCTTAACGGCGGCTTTGGGGGTGGAGTCGGACTTGGGTGGCTCGGCGGGTTCGGAGGGGTTTGGGGGAGCCGGAGTATAGGTATCCGGAGCTTCCGCAGCCTTGGTAGGTTGAGCGGAGACCTCGTCAGCGGGAACCTCGAGGGCGCTAATGTCATCACCCTCTTCGGCGACGACTGCTATCCGTGTGCCAACTTGTACACTCTTGCTTCCGTCGCCGTGCATGATCTTCATCATGATGCCGTCCTCCTGGGCCTCCACATCCATGGTCGCCTTGTCGGTTTCGATCTCGAGGAGCACATCGCCGGCCTGGAACTTTTCGCCCTCCTTAATCTTCCAGCTCGCAATGTTGCCTTCGGTCATGGTAGGGGAGAGGGCGGGCATGGTGAAGTTTTGAGCCGCAAGGGCGGCGGCCGATGTTCGGAAACCTATATGAGGGCATATTAGTGACGCGGGCTTTTGCTGTGCTCAAGCTCAACAGAACGGACTTTTAACTGTGACATCCTGCTGCAGTCTTCTGGTGGCCAGGCGCGCAGACACGCGGCAAGCAGCCGCAAAGGATGCCATGATGATGACGACGATGCTGGTGGATTCCGACGAGGTTGCGAACGTGGGGACCTTTCAAAGGGTCTCGAAGAAGGGAGCTGGGATTATGTATCCAAAGTGCCAGCTTCAAGAACGGTTGGGGAGCCACCAAAAAAGCTTGGGCCACCTGCGACTAAACATTTTTGATGGATCCAGTCGACAGCTTCAAGGGCCAGGGTCCAAGGAATGCGACCGAGAAACCCACTTCCTCCCACGCCGTCGACCCTCATGTTCCTTGTTTGTCACCTCAGCTCGGGAGAAGCCGTCCCGCATCTAATCGTAATCTAATCTCTTTTATCGCAACCGACGCCAAGCTGCACCTGTCGCCGAAACATTGCGCCGGCACCGACATTTTTTGGCTGGTGCCGTAAAGTGACAAGGCCTCTACATCATCGTGTAAGTGGTCAGCCAATTGAACCGCCTTTACTCAAGGTATGATATAGCTTCTAGATTTCAGGAAACTAATACAAATAATATCGGAACTAATATCTCCTCAGATGGCCTCCTTCTCCCGAGGCCTGCCGGCTCAATGGCACTTCTTCACCCTCCGCCAAACCCAACTCCCATCCTGCAAATGCACACCACCACCCCTCCAAACCCGCTTCTTCACCACCTCCCTCCGCCTCCTGAAGAAAGCCCCTAAACCAAAAGTCCCTACACCGCCAGCCCCCAGACCCTCCCTCCTAGTAAAACCAACCCAATCAGTCCCCAAGCCCTCCATCTCCCCCCTCCTCGCCTCAACCCGCGCCCCTCCCTCCTCCTACGCCAACATCATCGCCCAGAAACCCCGGACCCTCCTCTACGAATCCCCTTCCCACCTCTGGTTCCGCACCGGCTGCTTCGCCTCGGGCATGTTCTGCATCTCCTACTCCGTCTACCACTACTGGACCATCCAGCTCCACCCCCCTGAAGGCCTGGCATGGTGGATCCCCCACGCCTACGGCGTCATTTGCCTCGCCATGGCCGCCATGGCAACCTACTTCATCATGGGCACCGGCCGCATCATCAAGACCATCACCGCCGTCTCCTCCTCCTCCTCCTCCCTCGTCAAAGCAGCCGCCAAACCCTCCGGTCAGGGTCCCCTGTACATCGAAGTAACCACCCAAAGGATGTTCCCCTTTCTGAAGCCAAAGAAGAAGCTCTACATGCCTCACGAGATTGAGCTGCCCTTCAGGATGAGCAGCATGTTTGAGTACAACAAGCGGATCGGCGTTGCGGTCGAGGAGCCGTTGAGCGTGGCTGAGCAGGTCAGGAAGCAGAGGGCCGCGATTGAGGCGGCCAAGAAGGAGAGGGAGTACACCATGAACCATCTCCTCACCGCTCCGTTCAGGGACGCCAAGAAGGCTTTCAAGGGGGTGTGGCCGGGCATTGTGAGGTCGTTCAGCAGGGAGGGCTTCACCAAGATCGTGGTTGGTGGGGTGACGTACAAGTTGGACACGACGGGTGGGTGGGCGTTGGATGACGGGAGGGCGATGGATAGGTTGTTGCCTATTAGGCCGAATTCCGTGAATCCATAAGCTGGTGTGTGAGGTGGGGAGATAGAGTATTGTATCAACAGACTTGTACATATGGTTGATCTTTGCATGATGGCCTGGGTCAGCTGAAAATGCAAATCACCAGATTCAAGAAGCATGGAAATCAACTCGTCAAAGCTCTGAACAAAAGCTCATAACCTCCATAATCACCCCGATGTCTTGCAGAACACACATCTCTTCAACTTTGTATCCATCCATATCGTTCACCTAACCTCTCCGAAAAGTTGTCATCTCAAAAGACACAACCAGCCAATCACACCACCCCGTTTCACACCTTTTTCTCCCGCCCCACATTTTCTCGTTCCTCGTGCATATGATTCATTCCACACGACCTTTCACTCATCCCAACCTCAACCCCCAAACATATCATTTCTCTTACAAAACAGCCAAAATATGAGAGAACTAACCCTCATCCTAGCCTCCACCCCCAAAATGGGCATCGGCCTCTCCGGCACCCTCCCCTGGCCCTCCCTCAAGAAAGAAATGGCCTACTTTGCCCGCGTCACCAAACGCTCCCCTTCCCCCAGTGTTCAGAACGTCGTCATCATGGGACGCAAGACATGGGACTCCATCCCGGCAAAGTTCCGCCCTCTGCCAGACAGGTTAAATATTGTTGTCAGTCGCTCCATCGGGGGGGTTGAAAAACGGGAAGACAAATCACTCTGGGCTGGATCTCTGGAAAAGGCGCTGCAGTGGGTTGGGGAGGACGGGAAGGGGGAAGCGGGGAGGGTGTTTGTTATCGGTGGGGCGGAGATCTATAAAGCTGCGCTCGGGTTGAGAGAGACGAGGCGGATTTTGTTGACAAGGGTGGAGAGGGAGTGGGAGTGTGATGCTGTTTTCCCGTTGGAACTCAAGGAGGGAGGGGAATGGCAGAGGGTGGAACAGCAAAAAATGGATGAGTGGGTTGGGGAGGAGGTGCCCAGAGGACGACAGGTGGAAAAGGAGGGGACAGACGACGAGACGGGGTATGAGTTTGAGATGTGGGAGAGGGTTGATTAGGCTCACGGCACGGAACGTATAACGATGGAGGTTTTCGTACTGTGTTGGTCGGGATATAATACATTCCATATATCGTACACTCCCCCCGCCTTCTTTCCCCTCAAGAACCAAACCTCGACCCCTTCACCCCTTCCTTCACAGCCGGCTCACTACTGCTCAACCCCTCCGCATCCATCAGCCCCTTCACCTGCGAACTCGGCACGTCCACCCCCCTCAACTCGGCCTTCACACCCCCCCACTCATCAAACACCCTCTTCCCCTTCATCACCAAATCCTCCTCCCCCTTATGCGCCAAATCCGCCATCCCCCTCCTCATATATCCCACCGCCGCCGCCAACCTCCTCACGTCCACATTTTCGTCAGCCTTGTACAAATTCCTCCAAACCGCCCCGGCCAAAACAGCATCGCTATCCTTGGCCAAGGCCTCATCATACGCCAGCACCAACCCCCTCCACTGCACAAACAAATCCTTCAGATACTTCTGCCTAATCACCCTCGACGTGAGATTATGCACCAGATCCATCTTTGCCTCCGCCTCATAAAAGAAATGGTTTACAAGCCCGTCCTGAAAGGTCGTTTGTTGGATCTTGGGCATGTCGCGGAAGCGGACGACGAGGAGGTACATGTGTAGCATGGTGACCTGGGACCATGTACTGAATGTTGGTAGTAGTCCCATTTCTGTCCATCACATTAGCATGTACTTTGGTTGGTGGGATAGAAGGGGGGAAACAAAACCCTCATGCCAGACACTCCCCTTGGCAGAACCTCCCTCCCCACCACCGCCCCCGCTCCTCCCAATCTCCTCCCCGTCGGGAGTGTGCTTCAGCTTGGACGCCTTCCTGTCTTCGGGGTCGATGGTGTACTCTGCCTGGGCGGCGCAGGCTTTGTGGAGCTGCTCGGTGGCTTGGTAGATCATGTAGGACCTGCCCGTGGTCTGGGCTATGCCGGTTTTTTTGAGGATCTCGGCGAGGGAGATTTGGGGTTTGGGGGTGGTGTGGAGGGGTCTTTTGGTGGTGCTGCTACATGGTGATGCTGGGGAGGGGACTGCTGCGCGGGCGCATTGTGAAGAGAGAATTCTGCTTGTTTGGGTAGATGTTGGGTGTATTTGACCTAGTATCGAGATTGGTCGCCTTGACAAGCTGGCGCGACAGCAACTTGGGGTCGCCATTATTGTGTTTCTGGGGGTTTGTTGCGGAGGGAGGGATATGGGAGCTTCCAAGCTCAACGTCATGGAGCTCAAAGGAGCTTTGATTCAAAAAAAGTTGTCTTGGCGTTGGAGGGAGCTTTTGTTGATAAGGGTTAGGGTCGACAATGTAGGGATATCCAGGGGAATAGTTTCAACCAGGGGGGCAAAAAGAGAAGTTTGCGGGATTTATGAGTCCTGCCGGAATGGTTCTGATTTCGTCCAGGCTCGAACTGGAGACCTTCAGTGTGTTAGACTGACGTGATAACCAACTACACCACGAAACCATCGGTTACTGTTAGGGTTGAGTGGCAGAAAAGTCATACATGATGCAGTGGCTTGAAGCTTGGACAATGTGAGGGTGAGATATTTGTCAGAGATATTTGTCTCGAACAAAAGAAGAGGACGTCTCACACTTGAATTCATTTGTGTAATTTTTACAGTTTTGTATTATGCAGTTAGTCCAGCTGGGAGAATACCAGCGAGGCATTGGTTCCTCCGAAGCCGAAGCTGTTTGACACGGCCACCTTGACCTTCTTCTGCTGCGCTTCGTGGGGCACAAAGTTGAACTGTGGTCCAACATCTGGTCTCTTCAGGTTCAGTGTGGGCGGGACGACGTTCTGAAGTTGTCAGTTTGTACGTAAGATAGGTGTCTGGACGGGGAGAACTTACGTCTCGAATGGCAAGAATGGAAAAGACAGCTTCGATCGAGCCAGCCGCTCCAAGCAAATGTCCAATCGCCCCCTTGGTGCTGCTCACAGTAACTTGGCTCTCGTTCTCCATACCTTGTTCACCCATCATCAAGGACCGGATGGCGGCAGCCTCGGCGACATCGCCAGTTGGTGTTCCGGTGGCGTGAGCATTGATGTAGTCCACCTCCTCTGGCTTCAGTCCAGCATTTTTCAGAGCCTTCTTCATAGCTGCCAGAGCTCCTGATCCATCTCCCCTCGGCGCTGTCACATGGTGAGCATCTCCGCTGCATCCATATCCCCTAATCTCAGCCAGAACGTTGGCCCCTCTGGCTTTGGCATGCTCGAGTTCTTCAAGCACAAGAACAGCTGCCCCCTCACCCACCACGAAGCCGTCACGCTCCGCATCAAACGGCCGAGAGCTTGCTCTAGGATCGTCGTTAAATGCCCGAGACAGTGATTTCGACCTCCCGAAGCCGGCAAAGGTCAGTGGGTGGATACATGATTCGGCACCACCAGCAACCATAACATCAGCGTCACCAAAGGCGATGAATCTGGATGCATCTCCAATGGAATGTGCGCCTGTGGTACATGCTGTGGTGGCTGCATGATTTGGTCCGCGAAATCCATACTGCATGGCGATATGACCGGCTGCTAGATTGATCAAAATCTTGGGGACGAACCATGGCAACACCTTTTTGTAGCCCTACAAATTACATTCAGCCGTTGTTCTATCCATGGGGATGGGAAAGCTACATACATCTCTCTCAAAGTCAACACTCGTCTCATACATATCGTGCAGGTTTCCTATCCCACTTCCCAGACAAACACCAGTGGCATCAAGCTCTTCCTGTCTTGTTGGCTTCCACCCCGCGTCCTTGAGGGCCATGTCTGTCGCAGCAACAGCATACTGCGCAAAAGTCGACATTCGCCTCTGCTCCGAAGCCTTGAAGTAATAATCTGCCCGCCATAGTTCATCTGTCTTGAACCTGCTGTGGCTTCCGTCAGCAGGCGGCACTGGGACAATGCCGGCCACTGTGCTTGGAAGCCCGTTCCATTTTAGGTCTTGAAGGGAACGGTGGGCGAGACTGACGAGTCCCGACTCGGAAGCCAGCAAACGCCGCCAGGTTGACTGGATACCGGCGCCGAGAGGGGTGATAGCACCCAGGCCTGTTACTACAACACGGCGCATGATCGGTCCATCTCTGTCTCCCGTAGAAAAAGTGTGTGATCAACAAATGATTGATCAAATGCAGAAACAATTCATGGGACGTCGGCGCCCAGGAAAGCTAGACTGGATTAAGGTTAGTGCTATCGGGTAGCTTAAGCGGCTCAGCTCCAGGGGCCCCTGTCCGAAGCTGTTGCGACGGGGGAATTGTGGGGACAAAGGCCGTTCGGGGCGCCACCTGGCCGGAAAGCGCCTTGAATAAACTACACCTTGGCTCTTATATATCTTCAAAATACTGCTGTTTCAATTGTTTTTTGAAGCTTGGAGCGAAGCGTTTATTTACTTTCTCTTGATTGATCTGACATATATACTGAGCTACACGAACCCGGGGAACGTTTCACCTTAGGCCAACGCCGAGTACACGCCTTCTTCCTGAATTCGATTCATTCGGACCCTGTTGACAATATTTGTCTGCTCTTTCTTTCATTGAACCTCACAGCCTTGCAATTGATGACTTTAGAAATGATGAGCTTATGAAAAGATCTGACCAGACGAAAACACTCATCTCACTCAACTGACCGGTCATGACCTAATTTGTACCCGTCTTGTCGCCCTGCCCCTCCACCAGGACGAGAGCTCACCATGGCCGATCAATCTTCTTCAAAACCATCCGCCGCTGTCCCTGAACAACGTCTCCTCGCAGACGAACCAGATTCGGACCATGATATCACCCCCAAAGCAACACCGGGTCCTTCCCAGAGCCGTGAACCCCCAGAACAATCCTCTCCCCGGAGCCCGGTAGCTCGCCTCAAGGAATCCCTCAACAAAGCTCGCCCCGCGCTCTTCGGCGACCACCTCACAAACCCCTTCGAGTACGATGATGATGACAATACCTCGGAGAAAGAGCTGTTGCTAGACCCCAACCTGCCCGCCAATTACGAAGACCGTCACCGGCCTTTGCCCCGGCACCCACCATCATCTGTCCGCTCTCACAAACGCCCTTCCCACGATGACGGGGACGCAGCCGACGCCTTGGAGCTCGACTCACTCAACTCTCAAGACCCATTAGAGACGTCCGACCACGAAGAAGAAGTCGAGAATTCGCCCTACCCCGAGGTCCGCGCTGCTGTCTCACCATACGATGACCCAACGCTACCATGCAACACCATCCGTGCCTGGACCATTGGCCTCTCGCTCATCTTTCTCGGCGCAAGCATGAACACCCTCTTTTCTCTTCGCTCACCATCCATCTCGTTGGGTGCCCTCATCGCCCAGGTCATTGCGTGGCCGCTGGGTCACGGCTGGGCAAGATTTGTCCCGGACTATCATGTCAAGATCCCGTTTGTCAAGCAGAAACTCCGTCTCAACCCCGGCGGGTTCAACATCAAAGAACACGCCATCATTGTCGTCATGGCGAGTGTTTCTTTTGGTGTTGCCTACGCCACTGATATTATTCTCGCTCAAAAGGTGTTTTACAAGCAGGATTTTGGGCTGATGTGGCAGCTCCTCTTGACCATCTCAACCCAGAGCCTGGGGTATGGGATCGCGGGAATGATGAGACGGTTTTTGGTCTATCCAGCCGGCATGATCTGGCCTGGGAACTTGGTTAGTGTTACGCTTATGAATGCCATGTACGAGGAAGAGGAAACGAAAGGGGGAGAGGGAGATGGGACGGTGCATGGCGGGAAAGGGGTGGGTGTAGGGGGGAGTATGCCTAGGTATAGGTGGTTTTCGGTCGTGACGGCGGTGGCATGCGTGTATTATTTTGTGCCAGGGTTTTTGGCGCAGTTTCTGAGCAGCTTTGCGTTTGTTACTTGGACGGCGCCCGAGAATGCGGTAGTGAATCAGTTGTTTGGGTACAGTACTGGGCTGAGTCTGTTGCCCATTACGTTTGACTGGACGCAGATTAGTGGGTTTGTCGGGAGTCCTTTGATTCCGCCTTGGTAGGTCTTGTTCTGTGTCGGTGTGGAAAAAAAAAGGGGTTGCTGACGAGAAATGGGGACAGGCACGCGATAGCAAACACCATGATCGGTGTGCTGACGTTCTTTGTGTTCCTGGCAGCGACGCTGCACTATAGCGGGGCGTGGTACTCGTGGTACTTGCCAATGAGCGACTCGAATACGTATGACAACACGGGGAAGCAGTATGATGTTTCGAGGGTGCTGTCGCCAGACTATAGGTTGGATGAGGAGGCGTATAAGAATTATTCGCCTCTGTTTTTGAGCACCACGTTTGCGCTGTCATATGGGTTGTCGTTTGCGGCGATCACGAGCTTGATTGTGTATACGTATTTGCACCATGGGAAGACGATTTGGAGGCAGTATAAGAGCAGTACGACGGAGAAGGCGGATATTCATATGAAGCTGATGAGGAGGTATAAGGAGGCGCCGACGTGGTGGTATACGAGTCTGTTTGGGCTGGTATGTTTACCTTTGTGTGGTTTGAGTATGTGGAAAGTGCTGACTTGCTGGAAAACAGATGCTTGGACTCGGCTTCTTGACCGTGTTGGCATGGCCGACGAACATGACTTGGTGGGCGTTCTTGTTGGCGGTCTTCATCTCCTTCGTCTTCTCGTTACCAATCGGTATCATCCAGGCTGTGACAAACAACCAGATTGGCCTGAATGTTCTGACGGAGTTTGTCTATGGGTATATCCAGCCTGGACGGCCATTGGGTCTCATGATGTAGGTTTTTATTTTATTTCCTGTCGTGCTCCTAAAAGCCGGACACTAATATGCTACACAGCTTCAAAACCTTTGGCTACATCACCATGTCCCAAGCCCTCACCTTCGTCTCCGACCTCAAATTCGGCCACTACATGAAGATCCCACCCCGCACCATGTTCATGGCCCAAGTCGTAGCCACCACCTTCTCCTGCTTCGTCCAAGTCTTCACCCTTAACTACGCCCTCAACTACATACCCGGTGTCTGCACCCCCACCCAACCAGAACACTTCAGTTGTCCCGGAGGAAAAGTCTTCTTCTCCGCCTCAGTCATCTGGGGTCTCATCGGCCCGGCCAGGATCTTCTCCCCCGGACAAATCTACTCCTCCCTCTTCCTCTTCTTCATCCTCGGCGCCGTCACACCAGTGGTGATTTATCTCCTCGCCCGACGACGCCCAAAGTCATGGTTACGCTTCCTCATGGCACCACTTATCTTTGGAGGAGCCGGCTCGATCCCACCGGCTACGCCATTGAACTATCTAAGCTGGGGGATTGTAGGGTTTGTGTTCCAGTATTGGATCAAGAAGAAGCATTTTGGTTGGTGGTCGAGGTTGAATTTCTTGACGTCTAGTGGGTTGGACTTGGGGCTGGCGCTGGCAACGCTGGTGATCTTCTTTGTGTTTACGCTGAATGAGATTGATCCGCCGAAGTGGTGGGGGAACGAGGTTGTCACGGGCACGGTGGATTATAAGGGGACGGCGGTGCAGATGAGGGTTGGGGCGGGGGAGAGTTTTGGGCCTACGACGTGGTAGTAGTATAGTAGTGGGATACCTACACTTGGAAGCTATTCACATCCATGGCGTATAGACGAAGAGCTAAAGTCACCTCACGAGGTGTGAGTGGAGCAGGCCATCGTCGATGTGATCGATCGATCAAATCTTTCCACATTTTCACCACCTGCCTTATCTGAGACTTGTCTGTCTCCCTTGGCGGAATGGGGGAGATGGACCCGTGAAACACCAGGCTAGTCCCGTGATAAGGCATGTCTTGTAAACCTGGTCATGTACCTCCTCCAGATATGAGATATCACCTTTTGAAGCTATTCCCAATTTTTGCATTCTATCCCAATCTTCACAACTTCCATACTCAAGTCCTGACTCACGTCCTTCGGGGTTAAGAATCCCCTCCAAAAACTGGCTTACACAACCAACCAACCAACCCCTGAGTAAGCGCCAAACTTCCATCAGCACCATTCATCGACCGCTACAGTAAATATCCCATAAGCAGAAACAATGCATTTCTGCTCTGTTTCCCCTTTCAGCCCTAAATGTCGTCAGTCAAAGACTCACGTGGCCGCCTACACAGCCTGTCAATCTCACTTGCAGGGCCTGTGTGTGTAAGCCAGCACTTTTGATCAACAACCACCACCACCACCACCACATAGGTACTTTGCATCGTTCGGTCACCGAATCAGTCAAAAATGTCCTGAATTCTAAATCCCAAAACTTGACGTTTGCTTTCCCAATTGGCGAATTGGGCCCGGCAAAGAAAGGTGAGTCAAACCCCCAAGGTGTAAGTACCTATCTAAGCAGGGGTGTCTTTTTTCCTTGACCGCTTCTCCTCCTAACTCCAAAATACGAGGCATTCCCATCACCGTGCTGCTCCCCCTCCGTAATCGGACACTGGTATCATTCTCCCGTCATTTTGTTTGTGCAGCTGTCAAGAAAAAAAATGATTGATATAGTGGTATCTCGAAAAAAAGAAAAACAAAAGAAAAAAAGAAGAAAAAAAAAAGAGAAAGAAAAGAATGCCATGTATGCCAACACAGAATGTTATTTTTTCCATCCCCCATCAAACTTTTCTCTCCACTTTTTATAGCATTTCCGTCGATCCAGTCGACAATACTGACCGCCCAACGCAGGCCAGATTCAACCTTTTTTTCCCGTGACAAACACAAGCGTCTGTACCCGCCTCTCTCCGTACCTATGTGCCAAGCACACCCTTCAGCATCAAGTCCGTGCCGTGACCGGGGCCTGCTCCCTATTGGACCATCACCGAGTTTCCTGTCTCTCCCCTTTTTTGAACCTCACAGATGTCAAATATTTGGAGCCGCATGCCGCGTTCCGGATTCTTCCTTTCGCTCACTTTGCCAGCAAAGCCGACTCGGTATGGCGGCATGCGAGGCCGGTTTCCTCGACCCTTAACCCCCTTGTCCCTGCTCTCCCCAACAATCGTACTTTCACCGGCAGTTGCGTTCAAAACGGGAGACTATCTCCGTCTTTCGGTGGTTGCTGACAAGGGGGGTGTAGGATGATGGTCCGGCGCACCGGGTCCGAGCCGCCGCCGAGAGGCTGGGTCCGCTTGTCAAGGAAGGGAAAATGCAACCCTTTGATGGGCTTCTGGCGGTGTTCTTTTTTTCTTGGGTTGCTTTTGCCTTGGACTTGATGTTCGAGTGAGTTCGTCGGCCATGCAAGTTGGTGATGATGATGATGATGATGATGATGATGATGATGATGATGATGATGATGATAGAGAGATCCAGCACCGAAAGAGGTGGTGAGTGTAAGTGGTGGTAGTAGTAACAGCCCCACAAGCCAAATAGGTCGTTGAGTGGCTCATCTTTTTCCAGAACAAAAGAAGATCAGCCTCTAGAACGATCAATCTGTGGGTAATTCTCGACGCTAGTGGTCCAAGAGCTAGCTGCAAGGCGGTCAAGAGGCTTTTCCAATCCTCGGGTGACACTAGTCAAGGGGTTGCTTACAGCTTGACAGTTGACACGCCATGCAGGACGGTGAGCCCGTCTCTTTTCTTTTCTTTTTCTTTTATCATGTTTGACCCATGCATACGGCACTCTCCTTTTTTTTGTCTGTTCTCGATGTGTGTGTGTGTGTGTGTGTGTGTGTGTGTGATACGCTCCGAATGTGCCGGGATTGATCACCACACGACATACATATGCTCCTCCGGCATTTGTTCCGTGTGGTGTGTGAAGCAACGTTGTCTGTCAGCCCAGCCCTGTTTGATGCAGGCGGCCAGGGAAAATGGTGTCAGTTTTGGAAGGGTATCACACACACACACAGACAGCAGTGACAGGCCGTCCTGTGGAACATCAGGTTTTGACACCTTGGACGGCTATATCGGTCTCAAAAGGACTGACTGACTGACTGACTGACTGACTGACTGACTGACTGACTGACTGACTGACTGACTGCTGTCATCGGAAACTCACGGGGTGATGAGCTGCCAGCTTGTGGTTTCTGGCTGGTAGGTAGATGAGGCAGTCAGTCAGTCAGTCAGTGCCCTTGGCGCCCGTTAGAATCAAGTCTTCATGTCTTGCCTTTTTTTTTCTTTTTTTTTTGGCTTGCCATGTCTTGGTTCCACACTCCCGTCCGTTCCCGCACCGAGACCTTGATGGTCCTTTCACCGCTCGCTGAAACGGGTACCAACTCCTTTTTTTTTTTCTTGGTAGGAGAAGACACAATCTCCAAAAAAAAATAAGGCCATTCTTGTCATGGGAAGGGAGGAGCAGCCATGATCTGATACGGCCGAGGGCTCAGGGGCCAAGTGTCCACACGGCGGTCAACGGGAAGGAAAGGAGCATTTCGTCCCGATGGACTGTTGTTGAGCGTGCCCAAGTTCCAAGGGAGATGGTGACAACCCGGTACTTCTTTGCGTGACGCCCCCCTCCCCCCCCCCTGACGTGTAAGTACGCTGCGTAGTCCGAAGAGGCACAGTGTGACGTGCGATGACGGGGGAAACACGAGTACACACCTCTCTCTCACCGACGGTTGTGAGGGAGTATATATCGGGCCCACGTCGCCCCGATCCACTGCCTTTCCTTCTTTTACTTCAACTCCCTTGCCATCGTCGAATTTCCTTGTCTCCCAGTCCTCGACTTGACCACACATCCCCAAGCACACAACAGCACAACCTTGGACAAGCACAGAGCCATCTACCACCACCATGGGGCAAATGATTCCAGACCTCGCCGCCACCAGCAGGGCATCGACCACCAAGATCAAGCCAAACGGTATCCCCAACGGCATAAACACCGCCGGCAAGAAGTGCCAACACGACCCAACCTTCACCCAAAAGGTCATCGCCGCCACCGGCCCCAACGCCAACCCCAGACTCGCCCAGATATTCCCAAGTCTAGTCCGCCACCTCCACGACTTTGCCCGCGAAGTCAATCTCACAGTAGGAGAATGGAGCACCGCCGTCGACTTTGTATGGTTACCCCGCCTCCCCAATCCCACCCTTTCATTAACACCGCCACCACCACCACCACAGCTGAACGACTGCGGCAAAATGTCCTCCGACCGCCGCAACGAAACCCAACTCCTCTGCGACATCCTCGGCCTAGAATCCCTCGTCGACGAGATCACCAGCAAACAGCTCGCCACATCCACCACCCAAACCCCCTCCGCCATCCTCGGCCCCTTCTACCGCAGCGACGCCCCCTTCCTCCCAAACGGCACCTCCATCGTCCAGGGCCTTTCCCCTTCGGTTTCGTGGTACGAGAAAGCCCTAGAGGACTCGGCCTTTTTATCCGGCAAGGTCCTCTCCACAGACGGCAAGCCGATCGAAAACGCCGTCGTAGACGTCTGGCACACTGCGCCGAACGGGCTGTACGAACAGCAGGATTCTGACCAGCCAGAGATGAATTTCCGCGGGAGGTTCAGGACTGACCAGCAGGGGAGGTACGCGCTGTACGCGCTGAGACCGGTGCCGTATCCCATCCCGGACGACGGGCCGGCCGGGAGGTTGCTCGGGTTGTTGGATCGGCACCCGAACCGGCCGGGACATATCCATTTCATTGTTAGCGCCGAGGGGCATAGGGCTTTGACGACGCAGTTGTATGACAGCCGGGATCGGTGGGTGGATGATGATGCTGTTTTTGCTGTCAAGGATGAGTTGGTTGTCAGGTTTGAGCCGAGGGAGGGGGATCCGGGAGCGAGGTGGGAGTTGGGGTATGATTTTATTCTGGGGAGGTGTTGAAGGGTTGAGTTGGGGGTGGCAGCGATTGTATATATATATATATATGTGTGTGTGTGTGTGTGTGTGTATGTGTGTGTGTGTTTTGATCGACTGGGATTTCGGGCGATGGCGTTTGGGTTGGTAGACTGGTTGGCAGATGTAGATTATTTTGTTGAAGCAATTCAGATTGTGCTCTCGATAGCTCGCGCTACATGATGGTCGTGCCTGACCTGTTGCTCTTTTCCGTCTTTCAAGCGGGGACCATGCTGTTGGTCCACAGGTCGGTGGCGAATGCTGGATGGTTTGACTGACACTGCGGTCTTCTTCTTTTGCTCGAGTGTCTGTCATTGACGAGGATGTGAGTCGAATGGTTGAGAGGTGATATACACAAAGGTCGATTCGAAGCCAGGCTTATTTTAGGTATAAAAAAACCAAAAAATACCCAAAAAAAAAAAGATAAAAGAAAAAAAAGAAAAAAAAACCAGTAGACATTATCTTTGTTTCTCGGGGTTGTCTGCTCTTCTTCCCACTCTCAACATCTTCATTTCTTTCCCATCCTTGTGGAACCAATTTCCTCAGTCTCTGCGGTCCCATGTGGGGTTATACTAGTGTTGTTGGTCTGTCCCTCCATCACTCTTCATCGGAACGTTGGTTTTCAAGGACTCCTCACGAACCACTGCTGCCCTTGCCTAATCGGACCCCTGTTATGCGGCGTTGCTCCAAACACTACTTTTTATGTGTTCCTGATCATCAGCCAAATGTACTCGAGGAGTGATACAAGGGTATGTTATTCCCATGATGATGGTGCTGATGATGATGGTGCCCCATCCCCGCATGCCCGATCGCTGGTTGTCCCCCAGCGACAACCGAGACGGGAACCCCAGGGGGAGAGAGATGAACAACAACAGGAGTGGTGGTGTACGCACCGGGAAAAGGCTCCGGCTGGGCTGCCGCCGCAACGGGGGAGAACTGCGGTGGCCCGGTGAAGGGTGATATGCCCGCCGTGGGAGTGGGAGGGACGATGGCTGGTTGGGGGAGATTGAGCCAGTTGTTCCAGAGGTTGTCAAAGTCGAATTCGATCTCTCTGTTATAACCAGGGGAGTCGTTTTGGGTTTGTTGTTGGGGTGGTGGCGGTTGTTGTTGTTGTTGTTGTTGTTGTGGGAGGAGGGGTGACATGCCGTTCATGCGGGTGTCCTGTTGGGTTGTGGGGGCGAGGATGTCAGACAGGGGCATTTTGGAGGAGGTTATTTGGGGGGGAGTCAACAGGCCCGGGTCGCTGAAGCGGTGGTGTTGGGGGGGATAACTGGGATGGGATGGGTCGGGGTGGGTGGTGGTTTCCTGGAGGGGACTTGCCACTACTGGTCCTCCAGACAGGGTATTGGCAGGCTCGGGTTGGGGACTGGACGGGTGGCTGTAGAGGAAGGAGAGGTCTTCCGATAAGGGGGGGGCGTCGTATTTGTTTTTTTTTGTCCATTTGTCTACTACTTTTGCGAAGCGGGTGATGATGTCGAGGACACGCTCGGCTTGGGGGTCGAGTTTGGTGCAGTATTCCATGAAATCGACTGCGTCGCGGATGGTTTTGTCGTAGGCGTTTGTGTAGTAGAGGCACGAGAATTGGTTCATCAGGATGACGAGGCTGGCGGCGAAGACAAAGTATCTGGGGGCGGTTAGAAATGGGAGAATGCCTTGTCCCCGTGAGGGGAGAACACTTACATGACAAAAGGGTTCCTTCGAGGGAGCTGTTGTTCCTCTCGAGCTTGCTGGACAAGCTGAATCGTTTGGTAGGAAGCCAGGACGCAGGCCTCTGAGAACCTCGCCATGGGCGACTCGTGAATTGGTGAGGGCTTCTTCTTCCCAGACCGCTGCTCGACAAGCATCCAGTTGTGCATAACAAAGAGCTGCCTGGTAAGAAGGATCAATGAATGGAGTGCCAGAAGGTTGACATGTAAGGATGCCATGCCATGCGCCGGGCTTCGAGCAGGACCGGCGTTTGATAGACGGCGTTGCAGGGCAGCTTGTAAATCATCTTCCCAGTCTATAGACATGTCGTTGATGATCTCCTGCACCTTTGTGGTGGAAATCTTGCGCGAAGAAAAGACCCTCAACGTGTCGCCAATAATCCGACAGGTCTCGACACAAGCATGCAAGCTCTTGGCGTGAACCGGGTCAAACTCCCCAGTGATCTCCATAGAGTTGACGGCATCATCATCCGAGAAGATATTCATCGAGCAGTCGTGGCCCGAGATGGCGGTGGGTCTCCCCAAGGTTGCCGCCAAGAATCGATCCAAGATGAACAGTGTCTTCCACAAGTTCCGCCTGACTTTCATCTCTCCCGGCGTAAAGATGACATCCCTCAACGTCTCCTCTCTATGCAGGCCCAAAGCATACGCTGACCGAACAGCCATCCCGAGATAAGCATACGCCGTGTTCCTCTTGGGGATAGTCAACATGTAGAGCGTCATCAACGACAGCGCCTGAACCGACCAAAAGTCAGCGTCCTCAAACCCAGCACCGGGATCACACATCGTTCGAGCGCTCCTAAAGTACAACTCTGCCCTGTCTGGCCTTGCAGAGAGCTGCTTGTTGATGACATGCTCTTCCCGGCTACCTGGGGTAGGCGCAGCAAAGAGGAGACCAAGAGCCAGCACCAAGAAGAGGTGACACAAGAAGTAGTTGTTGGCCGATGGTGGGTCCCGATAGCAAGCCTCCACCGACTGCATAAACTGTTTTCTGTCAAACACCTCCACGATCCCGCAGGTCTAGACAAGGTGGGGTCAGCCGCCGTTGAATGTCAGAAAAAGGGGGCTAAAAGGGGTGGACCCACATTTGTAAAATAGGAAGCTATGAGAACATGGGTTGTTTCCTGGTCCGGCAACAGGGTCGGTACCCGTGTGTTCTCAGGAAAGTCAATGATGGTTTCCTGAATGCGATGCCTCTTAGGATCGTCGATAAAAGGAGACCCCATCTCTGTCCCCGATGTGCTTTCGACAATAATCCGGATCAGCTGCAGGATGGACAGTGTCGAGGCATCTCCAATGTAGACTGTCGTAAGAGCATACGTCAGCAAAAAAAAAAATGCTGTGTACCATAAGGGTGGGTGCAGAGAGAGACTTACGAAGCCGTCTTGACTGGTCTTGCAACATTCTCGTCTCGGTGTATATGTTGGTCTCCTCAGCGTAGCCGCTGGTGTTGCCCGTGTTGCTGCGGCTTGGCAGCTTCTTCGTCCCGTGAATCGAGACCTTCTTCACATGCCCTCGGCCTGCTAGAGGCGGCGGTAACGGTGCTGTCGGCGAAGATAGTGCTGATCCGCCTATCGAGGCCTGGCTTGGCTGGGCGGCCCGCGCCTCATCCCAAGACTGCATCGCCTCGCGGGCCTGGGGTGAGCTGTTGTTGGCCTTCTCGAGTGTGGCGGAGATGGAGGGAGGCGACGTCTCAATGTGTCGCCGCTTCATCGGTGACCCAGCAGACTCACCCGGTCCATAATCCGAAGCGTTGTTGGGCGTGTACGAGCAGGTGAGTTTTCTTCTGAGGCAGGTCTGGCAAGGTTTCACGCCATTGCACTGGAACAAGATGTATCAGTAAACGAATCCCAGATATCGTGAGGCAGAAAAATCGCAGGTGATGGAAACCTGGGCTGTCCAAGAATAGCTCCGAGGATAGAGACACAGGCACAACAAGTTACTCTGCTCGGTGGCGTCTCCAGGGTCTCAGCCAGAGATTTTGGAAAAATCCGCGGAGAAGGAAGCATAGAGGGCATTCCAGATCGGAAAGATGAACGCATCTGACGACGACGTTCCGACCTGAGCTGAAATCGAGTTTTCGAGCAACGGTGGAGGAGCGGACACGCTTGTGCCACTCGAGCGGTTCTCGCCTTTCCCCGTCCCTATGACTTTGTGCTTCGTAACAAGTGGGCGAACACGACGCCAACCCGGGTATCTCTCTGCCTGCTTGAGGCAGGCATTTTCCCTCGAGCTCCGAGTGACATGTGTGTTGGACTGCGGCGCATCCCGACAAGAAAACGGGCGTGTGTGCGTATGGAAGGAGAAAAAAGAAGATTCGGTGGAAGACGACCGAGACATAAACCAGGAGAGCGGGTGTATAGTAGATAAGAGCGGCTTTCCTCTTGGGTCTCGTCTCGGGAAGCTTTCGACAGAGCCCAACCAGCCCATAGATGGACAAGACAGACGGCCCTCAGGGAGGGGCACAGTTCTGTGTTTCCATCCCATATAATCCCTTCTGATAAGAGAGGCAACATTCTTATTCTTCTGCTTCTTCTTCAGTCCGGCAACACTTACACTTGTACACTTGCACTACACCCACACACATTTCTCTTTCTTTCTCTCACTCCAGAACAGGACAGAGACAGCCACCCATCCACAGGGCTGAAGGCACAAAGCAAAGTGAAACCAAAACTGAGACCCAGGACCGAAGTGAGATAATTAAAAATAAAAAAAAATAAAACACATGAACCCACCTTTTGCTTCCGGCGTTTGCAAGAGTCACAAGCCTGAGCAGTACGCTGGCGCTTGTCGTCGGGAACCTTGGGTCGCGTCATGGTGGAGAAGGGGTCCGGAAGGGAAGGGGGCTCAGATGGGAGTAGAGACGGCTCTCAGGCGCCCCGCCATCGGGTAGCAAAGGTGCAACGGGCGATCTGGTAGACGCGAGCTCAGTCGAGGAAGGCGAACGGTGCTCCTAGTGCGATCGGAAGCGGCGCCGTTGGAGGAGGGCAAGGGGCCTTGCGGAGCGGATGATGCACGAAACAGCGTCGGCAGCAGGTCCGGGAATATGGATAAGGGGATAGGTGATAGGGGGGAAGGGGGGAAACGGGGTGTCGGAAGATGTAGTGAGGTATGTAGTATGTAGTATGTAAGGTAGGTCGGCGTCGGCAGGGGCCTGGGCTTATTCCTAGGTAAGGTATTTGCTGGGTTTTGCTTGGGCTCCTGGCAGGCAGTAAGAGAGTTCCTTTCCTGTTCCTGCGGGAGAAGGGCTGGTGGCACGAACCACGGCTGTGCCGCGCTCTGATTCCGAGTCGCAGTTGAACTTGGATGGAGCCCTAGGCCCGGAGTCAGGTCAGCGCTACTGACGAAACTATATCTCACGGCTCTGGCACTAGAGTATATCAACTCGGCTGTTGGTGCTGCCCGAACTTGCTGCTGGTGCGATGATCCAGGATGGGAGAGGAAGAGGGAAATGGAGATCGTGGGGTTCGGGGGGACAAGGACGTCGGATATGGGATAGGTATGGGTTGGGGTATGGATGGGATTGGAGATGGGGATGGGGATGGGCTCCAAATTAAGCAGAGGCAAGCCAAGGTAAAGAGGACCGGACTACAGCACGACCTGATGAGGGTTCGACTACTACTCCTACTTAATGCAGGTTTGCCTCTGGTTCTCCTCCTGGATGAGGCTGGTGCCGTCCGTCTGAACTGCTGGCATGGGGCACTTTGGATGAAATCGACCGTGCGGCATCGCTCCTTTTTTTGCGCCCAAATCTACCCAAGGTCTCTCGTCGATGCATGGTAGCCAGTGACTGTCTTGTCTGGCCGAGCTGGCATCGAGCCTCAGCAGCCAAGGCGCGTGGGCCCAAGTACTTGGATAACGCGCTGCCAGCTACAACGCTGCGGGGAAAGAGGACGGGACTTGATGAGGTGGATGGGGGGCAAGGGGGGAGAGGAGAGGAGAGGGAGGGGAAGGGAAAGGTCAACAAGCCCACCCACCCTCCATCAGAGAGAAGAAATAGAGAGACATATGCAGGACAGTGACAATCCTGGCCGGAATCCCCGCACTCGAGACGACGTGCCGGGGCCGGTGTGATATGACATGATAAGAAGGAAGAAGAAGATGAGATATCTGCGAGCCATCGGCAGCCGCGGATCGTCAAGTCTTCATCAGAGAGAGAGAGAGAGAAGTGAGTGTCCAGCTGCTAGTGGCTGCATGAGAGCCCCATGGGACGAGACTCGCCGAGATAGCCCGAACAGTGTGACACATCATCTCGATGCTGCAGCTTCACAACTGGGCGTTACGACGGTGTTGGATGGGTGTGTGTCCGCCCAATGTAGCTCTGGCCGATCAATCATGAAGTTTGACTGCCATCTCGGGCTTGAATGTGTTTCTGTTGGTTGTTGAGAGTCCGAAAACGAGTGGTGGGGGTTCCAGGTGAAGTTCCGTTGTAATTTGTAGTTATGAGACTATGAGTTCGTGATATCGAAAAACAAATGCGGGGTTTTTGGCAGCAAAAAGGCCATCGGATAATGCACCTAAAATGCCTCGATTTACAGTGGGATAAGCGCTACAAAGCCCAACAGCACCAGCAGAAGAGCTGCCCAAGCAGTGGAAGTGGACCCTTCCAGATGTTAGCGTCCACTAAGATCTCATCAGGTAACGCGCTGGCGGGGCCGCTGCGGCAGGTGCCTAGCGCATGCGTTGGACCCCCGAGAACGGGTGAAAGTGGAGAACTTCCCGCTAATACGATCAGAAACATTCCCTGTCTTGGGTCTTTGGTCTTGGACATCCCATCCCGTCGTCCCGTCGCTTCCACAATTCTTCAACACTTTTTTTCTTTTTTTTTTTTCGACGCTGAGACGGTGCCCCCCACGACACGGAACGGCAGGAGAGGCAGGAGAGATGGGAGAGGTGGGAAAAGGTCTTGCTCATCAGGCGGGGTGATTGGAGGCCATCCCCGAACATTGGACGCAGCTTGCTTTTTCGGCATTCCACTTCGGACCCCCTCGGCTGATATTGGATACTACCGGTACACTAACTATACAATAAACAAACTCAAAAGATGGGGGGTGGGCGCGGCAGCAACCGCTCTCCTCCCCGGACACCAGGCTCCTCGGCTGCTTTCTGCTGTGTCCCCAAGGCCGACGCCGCGAGGCTTGAGAGACAGACATGCAGGTAACACAGCTCATAAGACCTGCAACCACCGGGCAGTCCTGACGAGCCCAGCTGACTTGGTTGAGGTGTTCCAGTTGAGATGAAGATGTGCCGGAAGACCCTGGGACACGGGCCTGGGAACTGGTCTGGACACACCAGCTGGACTTTCTGGAACGCGGACCACTTCAGCTCGCTGCAACGTCGGGGCCGGGAGAACTTTGGTCTCCCTTGATCTTTGTTCATATCTGCCAACGTCTGCCGGTGCCCGCATCGCCGGCTCCGTGCCGCACACCGGCCGATTGCCCAGGCTTCGTCTGATGCCCGGCTGAGTCCTCGGCTCCAATGGCTCCAGTGGCTCCAGTCCGGGATCATGACGACTTGACCAGCATCAAATCGGGAAAGGATGGTCTCCCCGCACTTAGCCTGCGGCTGCAAGCATTCCCCAGAATCGCCAAATCGAGGTTCAACAGGTCCCCGAGCCCAGTTGCCTGTTCTTTTTCCCAGCAGCCACAGAACCTACATCACATCACGCTAACCCCACAGGACGAGGGGGGGCGAGTGCGGTCACAAAACTACCTTGTGTCTAGAGCACCGTTCCCCCGCATGCTCCATGATGCGGCTGGTGTAACCGCTCCCGCCAATGGTTTCCTGAGAGCCTGGGACCGGACAGGCGACCTTTTTGTGCCCTTCGACCCTTCGCCGCCGCCGCCGCCGCCGCCTTGATATCAAAACCAACCCGGCGTCCCAAGTGGGCTTTTCTTTTCTGCCGCGTGATCACAGGCCGGCCTGGTTATACTTGGATACTACCTGCATACGCATCCTGTGCCAGCCCCTGAGCCCAGTCTTGTCTGCCGTCCGAGCCTCTTTTTGTTTCTGCCAGGTCCCGATAAGAGCACTGCCGGCCCGAAGCATCCCACTTCCCAGTCAGGCTGGCTGTTGCGGAGCGTCTCCTGAGGGGCACGTGGTGCTACTATGGATACTCACGAACGCCTCTCTAGTCCTCTTGCGGCTCGGGTCCGTCATGCCAGTGGTCGGAAGAAGGCGAGACGAGGTGCGGGCTGCAAAGCAAGATGTCGCCTCTTTTCCTGATGTTGCTCGGACCCGCACCCCCTTTCTGTGAGCAGATTTCCCGTTTTGTGGGGATCTTGGACCGGAGGGGGTGGCATCCATCCCGTCACCATGGATATGCCGTCCATGGTATCATGTCGTTGACTGTCAACACGTGCCGAACATCACAGCCAGGCCATTTTCGTTTGTCCCCCATCTTGGCGGGTCTCACCAGGATCCTGGATGACCTAGTGGAATATCTCCGGAGACTGACGTACGTCCGTTGGAGGAGATCATGATGTCTCTGAGACCAGTCCGCCGGAAAGCGTATATATATATATCAGATAGCCGCCCATTGTTTCCGTCCGATTTGCTCTCGCCGTCACTCGAGTTGCCCCTTCTTTGAACATATTTCACTACTTTCCCCCACAATAAACCATCCATCCCAACCTGCGGTATGGACTCGAGCCCCACAATGTTGGACACAACGCCCCTCCCCTCGTGGGAGCGACAATGGCGAGGAGGGAGCAAGAGCAAGAGAGCAACAAAGCCTCTCCACAAGAAAGAGGTCAATCATGTCTCCCAGCAAACTCTTCTCCTTTTCTCACAGCTCCGGTACTACCTGGGGACGTGGAAAATGGACAACAAGCAGATGTCCAGAGTCACCCCGAAGCCCAAGCCGTATTCCGTCATCGATGGGGCCAGAGAGGCATTGACCTCTCTCGAGGAGCTTTGCCGACATGAACTTCCAGGCAACTTTTCGACTCTGGCTGGAAATGTCAACATCACCTCGTCATCTGGCCAGGGAAACAAAGTTCACTTTCCCAGCCCTCTCAAGGAGCAAGATGCCACGGCAGCTATCAAGGGTCTGGAAGCTCGTGTTGCCAGCGCCATTGCCGGTCTGCGGTATGGCGCCGAGAAGCCCTTAGTCACGGTCGACGTTGATAAGATTTCTGGCTTCTTGATGTCTGCTTACCTGACCACAATCGACGGGATGGACAAGACGGACCCCGGAGTCAAGGAGAGGATACCGGGTATGCTACCGTGAGAGTTTGATGAGACTCGAAATAGAGGCTAAACAATCTCCAGATACCGACCTCAACAGGGCCCAATCCATCCTCTACCGCCGCCTCTCAGCCAACCTCTACAGCACCAAGAACCCCGGCGAGTACTACCACATCCACGGCTCCCTCAACGCGGACATCACCCTGCAAATGCTCGGCCTCCCCAAGCACCGCCCGGACTTGACCGATTACCGGGAGTGCATTGACACCATTGAGGCGGCCGTCATGAGGCACACAGCCGCTGAGCTTGACGAGCTAAACCTCAAAAACAGACAAGCGGGCATCAAGGCGTACACCTGGGAGCAATTCCAGGAGCTGCCTCACGGCAAAGCGATGTGTTCGCAGCCACCTTTTACCGTCAAGCCCAACCCGCTAGACACCACCACCCCGCCTGTCCCCTTTTCTTCCTCATCCGGCTCAGGACCGCGATTCGCCCTAAAGGGGATCAAAGTCCTCGAGCTGTGCCGTATCATTGCCGGCCCGACAATCGGCCGCTCCTTGGCTGCCCACGGAGCCCAAGTCATCAAAATCACCTGCCCTACCCTTCCCGACGTCCCATTCTTTCAGCTGGACGTCAACACGGGCAAACACTGCATCTCGCTCGATCTCAAGTCCTCCGCTGCTGATCGGGAGACTTTCTCGTCCCTCCTGGCGGAAGCGGATGTTCTGATTGACGGGTATCGCCCTGGTGCCCTCGCCAAACTGGGGTATAGCCCCTCCCTCCTCGCCGAGGTAGCCAAATCCCGAAACAAGGGCTTTGTTTACGTGGTTGAGGACTGCTTTGGCGGAACGGGGGCAGAAGGGGCAGAGTGGGCGCATAGGCCAGGCTGGCAGCAGATTGCGGATTGCGTCTCTGGTGTTGCTTACGCTCAAGGGAAATTCATGGGCCTGGAGAACGAGCCGGTTGTGCCCCCCTTTCCGATGAGCGATTACGGGACTGGGGGGTTGGGGTCCGTGGCTGCGATGGTTGGGCTGGTGAGACGGGCGACGGAGGGGGGGAGCTGGGTGGGGAGGACTAGTTTGGTGCAGTACGATGTTTTTCTCCAGAAATTGGGGTTGCTGCCGGAGCGGGAGCAGGAGAGGTTGAGGGGGGTTTTTAGAGAGGCGGAAAAGGGAATGGGGGGGCTTCTTTGAGTTGAGGCACAGTGATAGTGTTGATGAGGTTGGGAGACGGGCGTTGAGGGGGATGAGGGGTGTGGTGCCGTTTTTGTTTGAGGGGGACCATATGATGAGTGAGGGGTTTAGTAGGGGGTTTGGGGGGGTGGTGAGGTGGCCGAGGGAGGCGGTCGAGGTGGAGGGCTTGAGGGTTGGGCATGTTAGGGTTGCGAGGCCTAATGGGTGGGATACGGGGAGGAATGAGGGGGGCATGTGGGAGGGGTGGGAGGAGGATGAGATTAGGGGGTGATGATGGTTGTACGATGATGGATGGGTGAATGGGCGGGATTGCGTTGCTTTTTATGGGAGGTAGCTTTGCTTTGTCTGCGTGTGTTTTGCAATGACTGGACTGGTCAAAATTGCTCGGTTTATGAACGGTGGGTTGGTTTTAGTGATTTTTATTTTTTATTTTTTTTTAGGTATCGAATTGATACTGGCGTTTATGAATCAAGAAGTGATGTGTTGTACATGTGTGTATACCAATTTGGAAAGGTAACGTCAGTGATGCCGACTTGTACCTTGTTACCTTATCCTCATGTTTAACAGGAAACCCCGACTCCCACTGTCAAAATTGTCTCTGATGTTAAACTGCCAATATGCTTGACAACGACTACGCAATGCCCAACCTGCTAACCTGATCAAACCTCAACAGTCCCCAGCTCCTTGCTTATACTTGTCTATACTATGCACGCCTCCTCCCCAACCCCTATCGTTATGGATCTCTTCAGTCAATATTACTTCCCCCCTTCTCTTCATTATAACCCCCTCCTACAAAACATACCCCCCACCAGCAGTAACAACCCCCCAATCCCTCACCCCCATCCCATCCTCCAGTTCCACAACCCACCACAACGCATCCCTCGCCTTCTCCGCCTGTCCACTCTCCTCATACGCCCTCGCCAGAGCGAACCACGCCTCAGAGTAATTCCACCCCGACCCCAACTTCGTCAGCCCGCTCAAAAGCCCGTACGCCCTGTCTCTCGCTGCCAACCGATCAATAAGCGGTAGACTGGTCGCTTTATACGGCGGCGGGAGCTGCGGGCCTAGCAGCCTCGACGGCGATGCCTTGGAAACCCCGTTAGCGGTTTCATCCTCTTCCTCGTGGTCAAACACCGCTTCGCAATCCGGCTTCCTGCTTGCAGTCTTATGTTTAGGCGAACCAAGACCGAGGGGTTCAGACGGCAGTTCAGAAAACCGGCTTGGCGGGGAGGCGATGAGTTGGTGGTCTTCATGTGGTTCAGAGACGAGGGATGCGCCGCCAAGGTCAAGGCCGGGGACTGCCGGGGGTGGGAGAAGCTTCTCCGAGCAGATATCCAAAAGAATATTCGAGAGCCCGACGATGGCGACAGGGTGGTCGGGGAAGTGCGTCAAAGCTGTTTCAAAGTCGGCGCGGGCTTGGTAAGGTCTTTCCAGGGCGAGAGAGAGTTCTCCCTTCTGTGGTATCATTAGTGGCCACGTTTTTTTTTGTAATGGAAAACACCGAAACATACCTCGGTCCAGACATCAGCCAAAACAGCCTCAACACTCTTCTCCATGCCCCATCCCGCCGTCCTGGTGTTCAGTGCTCCAGAGGTATCGCTGACTACATCGCCCTCAAAGCTCTGTACGATCTTCTGTGCTTCCTCAATGGCCTTTTGGGCATCGTCAAGCAGACCAGCCCGTCGGTAAAACCCGGCAATAGTAAGCCAGACCTTGACGAGAATGCCCTTTCTTTTTCTCTTGCTGTGCTCCTGGGAGAATTGTACAAAGGGCAACAGAGGTGAGAAACTTTCCAGGGCCCCTGTTCCGACACCCACCTCCGAAGGCCCATCCGTCGTCCGCTTTGTCGAAGCGGACGAGTTTGTCGTCTCTGGTCTCAGTGTCCCGGCCGCAGTCTTGCTGGCATGAGTGAAATGCTGCGGGCTGCTGGGGTCCTCAAAGGTAGGCTGGTATTTATCTCCATTGAGAGGCGGGACTGGCGGGCCGCTGCTCATGGCGCGTTGCCGGCTGCCGCTCCGATCTCTTTTCCGGAGGCTGTTCCTGCTCCTACCATTAAGACTGCCCGACCTCAGAGACCTGCGGCTAGGCTGCACGTCGATGGCTGTCTCGCTGCTGGTCTGCTGAGTGAGCGTGGTGTTGGCAGTTTGTGGCCTGGAGGTTGCCACGCTCTGCCGTGGTTGGTGACCCTTGGCTGCGCGACCGCCAAACATACTATCTCTGAGGCTGCGCATCGTGGCCATGGTCTTGGGAGGCTCGACCTTTGATATTTCCAGTGTCGGTTCGCCGAGATCGCCAAACAGCCTGGGAAACAGCGTGAGCAGCTCAGTGCTGGCGTTGACAGCCACGGTAGGACCTTCAACGAGTTCCAGAATGGCAAGCTGGGTCATCTTGATCTCCAGAATGCTCTCCTTCTCGAAGTCGTCCATCTCGTCCACGATGCCATCACCGCCAGCCTTTTCAACAGCCGCCTCATTAAGGTGCTCACTCCTGAAACCGCCGTTGAGTTCCCTGCTGCCAAACAAGACGATCGGATCCTTGAACTGCTCAATGGCACCTTCACACGCCCGCGCAGCCAGGACATAGTCTTGACGTGCGCTCAACATAAGCGCCAAAAGATGCCAGAGCGGAATCAACGATCTTTCCCTCCAGTAAGGCCCATTATGCAGCTCCTCATGCTCCTGCACCGCCTTGTCCGCCAGCAGCGCCGTCTTGACCAGTTCAATAGCCACAGACAACTTTCTCTGCTCTGCGTACAAAACACCCAACGCAAACACCCCCCTCACATCAACCACACTCCCAAACTCGGGTGACAGAGACCACCGCAAACACTGGATCGCCTTCTCCTGAAAGGCGGCCCTCGATTCCGACTCGTACGTCATCCTAGCCCACTGCGCATTCGCCAACCCAATACTCTGCCACGCCAGCGCCATCGACCTCGGCGGCACCAAGTCCCTCGGGTCCGCGCTCTCCGGATCCAGATCCCCCCACTTCTTTACCAGCCCCTCCAGCTCTTCCGAAATCTTCCTCGCCTTATCCGCTGACTCCCGTCCACCATATCTGCACAGCGCCGCAACGGCCGCAGAGATGGTCTCCAAAACCGTCGCATTGTCATCCAGCGCCGGCTCCCTATGGCCCGTCTTCTCCACCCTCGCCTTCCCCTTCTTCACCAGCTCAAACCAGCTGTCAAACGACACAAACGCCAAATCAAACTCTGCCACTGCCAAATGTACCGTAAACAGATGCCTGAGTATCGCCGTAGAATGATACGTCTTTGTCGCCGCGCCGTACAATGTGTCCAGCGTCCCTCTGCTCAAACTATCCCTCCCTCCCGCCCCCAGATCATGCTCCTTCCAGCCCCTCCCATTCAAAATAGTCCAATTCCTCATCACCCTCGCCACAAACTCTTCCACCTCTTGCCTTTCCTCATCTGCCCTCGGGAACTTGGTCTCCGAAAACAGCAGACCCTGATAGATGGTCTCCACCTTCTTGAGTTCCGCTCTCAACTGTGCGCGGGCACTGATGGTCTCCCCATTCGACACCGGCACCGTAACCCCAGAAGGGGGGTAAGCCAAGTCCCGCTGCAGAATCTCGGACAAGGCAGAGTAATACTCGCTCCAGACCTGCCTCCTAGGCACCGATCCCCGGAACCCATATCCCCCCGCCCCCGAAATACCGGCCTGATCCTGCGCTGCGACCGCCACGCCCTTGGCAGCGCCAGCCCAGTATCTTGCCCAAGTTCTAAACCCAGAGAGACAGTTCCCCTCCGAGAGTGACTTCTCCCCCTCCCTCGTAGCCTGGCTAGCCAACATGCAATACTCGGTGAGGAACAACTCGGCCCAGTATCGTATCTGCTGTCTCGCTGGCCCTCCTGGCGCGGCATTCCAGACAGTGTTCAGACTCGGCAACGCGATTTCGAAGGCTTCGAGGGCACCCTTGCGTTGTCCGTCGCGCGCTAGACAGTTTGCTCTCAGATAGGCCGTTTTCAAGGCGCAGACTTTGGTCCATTCTGACGGTTCGACTGCGGCGTCGGTGGTGGGGAGCTCTTCGTCGAACGATCGGGGGAGGCGCTCAAGGGCGAGGGAGTATTCTCTCAGCACCCAGTGTAACCAGCCGGCGCAGACGCGGGCTTGGAAGCGGTCTTGGGGGTGGGTTTGTTCGTTTTCGATGACGGTGAGGAGGGCGGGGAGTTGGGAGGCGGCTTCGAGGGAGGAGGGGGTGGTGTCGGGGGTGGATTTGAGCGAGGCTTTGATGATGGAGTGTTCGGTTGTTGCTGACTGGGAGAGGCCTGAGGGGGGGGGGGAAGAAGGATGGGTGAGCATGAGTTTGGTGATGGGGAGAGGGAGAGAGAAAAGAAGAAGAACGTACAGGCTCGTTCAGGGGCATGTTTCCGCACCTTGCGGACTAGCTCGGGGACGGCATCCCAGTTGTCATCGCAACGCGCTTCGTCGAGCTGTTGGATGTAATGCGCTGCTTTGACTGCGTCGGGCTGTTTTTGTTTTGTTTTGTATTCGTTAGAAGGATATCGAGGAGAGGTGAGGTGTCAGGGAAGCAGTAGGTACGTACCATGTTGGCGGTGTTCCAGCAAGCCTGCTCGCACTACGATGACTTGATCAGACAGGGCATGCGGAGCGCAAGAGCATAGCCTTTGGGAAAGGGTCAAGTTGTAGGGTGTTGGAGGTGAGATTCAAAAGAGTACGTCAGCTTGTAAATAAGGAGGCGTTCGGCTGGGCAACAAGACGGGGGCACTAAAATGAAGCCAATGGAGCCCAGGTCAATCCAAAATCTTGGGGTGCACTAGGGGGTGATGATGTCGGGCCCATCAGGAACAGGAATAGCACCCAACCGCGCACAGGGATTGGCTGGTTTTAGTGGTTGCAGCGGCCAAGCCAGCCAGGGTCCCGCATTTCGGTAGCTCTAGCGGAAAAGTTACCGATAAGATAGCGAGAACATCTTTAAAATGTTTTTGCAGTAAAACACCACAAATAAACCAACATTGCGCCAACTCACACGTGGGAATAGTTTCTTTGTCTTGATTTTGACAGAAATCAAAAGTTAGGACCATCATCACGAGTAGGGTCTATCCCCACAGTTCTAAAGGCAGAGACTCGCAGACATCAAATATCTAATGGCATCACCCCCATCAGACCTGCGGGTACTTGTCCGCAGGCTCGCTTCGACACCGGCCGATCAACTCCCAAGACTATGCCCAGTTCTGGTTGGACACGTCCTAAGATGTGGTGAACCACTCTCTGCTTCAGATGCTGGAAAAGGAAAGGACAAGGGCGCTGAGACGCCTATGCTTGTTCACAAGCTCAGGACACACATCACCACGCTCTTGACGGGAAGGAACGCTTCGGGTCGCTTTGCCGCCGTCTGCTTGATCAAGGCTGTTGTCGATGTGGGAGGATGGGAAAGTCTCAGGGCTGCCGACCCCTGGGTTCGCGGCTTGATCAGTGTTGCTCAAGTGTGTATCTATTACAGCATGAGAATTACTGATTTAATACTGACATTTTCTGTAGAAAATCGACCCTCTTCCTTCCAAGGAGCTGGCCGTTATCACCTTGACCAAGATCTACATGCTACTCCAGGGCTACCCGACTTTGATTAGAGAGATGGCTACTCCCACTCTTCCCAGCTTTGTCACAGCTTGCCTTCAGCTGGTCAAATCTCCATCAACCCCTACCAGCGTGATTGAGACCGTGGCCAGCTCTCTGTCCAAGCTGGTGATGCTCTACCCCACCACTTTGCGTCCATTCGCCGGTCAAATCAAGACCGCACTCAGGACTTACGTTGCGCCAACCACTTCTGATTCTGTTGTGGTTCCTCATGCTCTCCGCGAGAGCTCTCGCCGGCTTTTCATCCTCCTTTCTTACACCGCCCCCAAGAATGGAAGCAGTGACGAGTGGGTCAAGTCTATCAAAGCTGCCATTCTCGACTGCCATGCCACCGCCGACCAAATCTTCCGCGGTGTTGTCGAATCCTGGGAATCGTCCACTGGTTATCGTCCTCAGCCAGTCCGCAATGAGCTTGACCCCTCTGGCGGCGGTGACTCCGTCGACGAGTTCCCATCCTGGGAGGGCATTCAGCCAGGCTCTCAGCGCCTGGTCGGCCTCCTCGAGTTCCTCGCCGAATACCTCGACAGCCCCACCAAAGCCCCCGTCACCGTCCCCGTCGGCGAGCTCCTCGACCTCACCACCCGCCTCACCCTCGTCACCCCTCCCAGCCCCTCCTCCGAGGAAACGATGCAAACCAACCCCTCCATCAGCCGCGACGAAAAGGCCGACCTCTGGACCGTCCTCCCCGACATCCACACCGCCGTCCTCCGTCTCCACGGCTCTGCCATCCGCCGACTCGCCGACTCCGCACTCCCTCTTTCCACAGACATAACCGACCACACCGTCCGCGTCCTCTCCTTCCACCGCACCAACCCCGCCGTTCGCGAGAAAGTTTACAACCTTGCCTCCCCCCTTCTCACACTCGCCGGCCCGACCCTTCCCAGGTTGACAGTCGACTCCTTAACCCCCTTAATCCGGCAAGTCTGCCACGACATCCTCCTATCAGCAGGCCACCTAGACGACGCACCCAGACCCACCCTCCCCGTCGAAAAAGCCAAGCAAACCGTCCAAGGAAACGCCGACGCTTTCCTTTCCACCCCGTCCGCCACCCCAGCGTCTTTATTCAGTCCCCTCCCAGCCTCCCTCCTCGCTTCGGCTGCTACCCTCCTCCCATTATTCCTCTCCCACCTCCCACAACCGCACCTCTCCCCCGATATCCGCTCCCTTGTCGACCGCACCGCTATTTTATCCTCCAACAAAGAAGCTATGCTCGCGTCGGTGTTGCAACCGTATAAAGACTCCAGAGGGCGGTACTACCCCTCTATCCTTCCTTTTCTCGTTCAAAAGTTTGGAACGTCAAAAGAGGTGGAGGTTGTCCGCAGCAACCTCGTCCGTGCCGGCCGTTACGCGCAGCTTAACACGGATGAGTACGACCCCTCTGCCAATCTTGATGATTTGTTGGCGGATAGACAGCTCCGGGGCGAGGAGGCGGCGGATGAGGAGATGGGTGACGCTGGGGAGCAAAGTGATGTTGTTGCTGTTGTTGAGAAGGAGAAAAGAGTTGTTGTTTCCAGCTGGGGAACCGCAGTCACAAATGGTACAGTTCAGGAGGCAATGGAGGTGGATGATGACACACCTGTCGAGGTGAACCCTTTTGCTGTTACTGTCAAGGAGACGGAAACCGCTGTTGTGAACAAGAAGAGGGCCGCGTCACCGCTCAAGAGGAAGAGCAGCGGGGGTTTGGAGGTGGGGGAGGAGACAAAGGTCAAGAGGGTGGCTGTTGCTGCTGCTGCTGCTGCTGTGGCTGTTGACACCAAAAAGGTGGAAGAGGAGAATAGCGATAGTGATGATGAGGGGAGCGTGCAGATTGATATGTCGCTTGATGATGAGGATGATGAGGACGAGGAAGAAGATGATGAGTAGATGTGGTCCAAATATGGATGTAGAATGTGGGGTGTATACAGGACATGATACATTGTACACAAGACGTTTCATATACACCACACACAACGTCCCGAATTTGACCAACGCTGTCAATTACTTCTCGCTTCCATTTGTACATACAAACCCCTATTCCCTGAATACATTTCCATCGTGCCCAGCCTCCCCCGGCCGAACTACATACATCCCAAAAACAAACCCCCCCCCCTCTCCCCAACGCCCTTGACCTCTCTGCCTGCCTCACAAACAAGAACCAAACCTTTATGCCAATTTTACCAGCCAACACCCACCAAAATGCCCAAACCAGAATCAAAAACCCCCAAGCAAAAACGCCCACCCCCAGTCTAATCCCTCAACCAAGCCCTCCTCTTCTCCTCCTTCCTCGCCCTCCTCTTCTCCTTGAACTCCCTCAGCTCCTTCTTACTCGGCTTCTTCCCCGCCCTCTCCGCCTTCAAGCTCCTCCCATCATGCATATTCGCCGCAGCATCCACATCAAAAAACGCATTCAGCTGCCTCTTGCTCTTCTGCTCATCCGAATGCCTCTCGGCCCCCTGCTCCGGCATCTGCCACTGCCCCGTCTGTTTATTAAAGTAACCGCCCACAGCATACTCCGCCGGTGCAGGGGGAATAACACTCTGCTCCGCTTGTTGCTGCAGCGCCCTCGCGTTGACGGCATACCAGGCGTTTTCATCGTATGAGCCGTGAATGGCGGGGTTGTAGCCTCCTGCGATGGAGGTTGGGTTGGAGATGGAGGTAGGGTCCGTTTGGGGGGGTGTTGGTGCCGTGGGTGGGGCGGTTTGAGGGACGGTGGTGGATTGGCGGGGGTTTTCGAGCTGCCAGTGATTGCTGAAGCGGTTATAGAACCAGTATTGGTTGTCGTTTGGGTTCCAGTGGTATTCCCAGCCGTCGTCTGCCGGTTCGGGGGCTGGTGTGGGTTCGGCGGGGAGGGCTGAGGAGTTGTTGTTGTCTGCTCCTGGCAGGGGCTCGTTTGGTAATGGGGGGCAGTTGCCAGGGAGAGGCTCGTTGGGGAGTGGTGGGTGGTCGTGGTCGGCTTCTGATTCGGAGACTTCGCCTTCTTCGTCGGATGAGCTTTGTGATGGGGAGGGTGAGCCTTCTCTGGGGGAAGTGACTGTCTCCTCAGCATCTTTGGGGGAGCTGGTTGATTCATTGGGGTTTGGTTCGTTGCTGTTGGCTTCATCGGCTGGGGGAATAGCTTTGGCAGTCTGGTCCGCCTCTTTTAGGTCTGCTTCAGGTGATGTCTCTTGCTGGGGAGTCGCGTTTGCGTTCTCGATGCGCTCCTCTGGCGCAACTGGTGGCGCTGGAGACTCGGTCTCGGCTGGCGTCGACATGGTGATGTAGTGGTGCTGTTAATTGGAAGGGCGTTTTGGGGTTCGGAGTTCAAGAGAGTTGGTTGATTGTTTGCCGATCGTCCCAACCTTCTTAAGGGAAGAGCCGGGAAGAATGCGAGTTCGAAACGAAGGGAACAAGCTTGGAGTTGGAAAATCGAGACCCTTCAATCGCGCTTCCAGTGCATCTCTCGGTTTCGGTGGAGACAGGCGAGATCCAGAATCGCAGATCAAATTCCTGTAGCCGATTGGGTAAGGTATGGCTGCGGATAATTGCATTATACATGTTGTCAGGAAAGCCCTGCTTAAATGCATCAGCCAATGACGGTGTTTTGATTGGACCACAAGCTAAGCTCTTTGCCAAGCTCGAGGTGGGGATCACGAAAGCTTATTTCACTTTCCTCTTCAAACTCCCAACGACAAGTTAAGCAATTCATCACTTCAAGCTCGATGGTTGGTGTGCTTTCTCATGGCTCAGACAGCTTTTCTCCCACTGTATATCTCGCATCGACAGCACTCTCGGTTGTCATTTTCATGAAGGGACACGAGACCCGACACTCCTCCAGGCTTATGACATTTTCAACAATCTGGAACATGGACAACCATCAATTCTCATCCTCAGGCCACGTTCCAGAATAATTGCAATCCCACTCTTCTCTCCCTACTAAATTGGAAAACATTTCACAGCACCGAACCCACGTTACGCAGCATCATGCCCGAAGTTTCTCTTTCTTCCCGTTCCTCCATTTTTAGGATCTCGGCCTGGCTACCCTTTAGCCGGATAAACAGTGACATCCACTATGGACGCCTTGTATGGAAGAATGCTGATCCTGGGGCCTGGGTCACTCTTATACCACACATTCGCTGCCTCGATCAGCTCAAACTGAAGCTGATTCGTCGGGGCAAGTGCCCCTGATACCACCCGTCGAGACAGAGTGTTATTCAAGCCTGGATCCTACTTACCCAGCCAGGCATTGACCAATAGATTGAAGAAGGTTGTGGTTTGATCTTACTACAAAAAGTCTACTTGAGCAAACTTATAAGCTGGTCAAACGGCCCTGCCTGTTCCCGTCGGTCCGTGACGACTTGAAAACCGGCCTGGGATCTTGGCGGTATATGAAGTTCTCTCACGCCACCTCTCCTAGCTTATTTTGCAAATACTGATGTATGAGTGCATATCCTCCTATTTATCTTTTTCTCCTAGTTCATTTCTGTGCTCTGTACTGGCTTAATTTTCATTTATATCACGTCATATTGCTTTACACGAAGCCTGTCATTCTAAAATACCCCTGGACTGGGGCGACATCGCAATGGAGATTCTAAGCCTCCTCCTTCTCGGCGGTGCTGTGGGAGTCAATGCGCAACAAGCACCTCTCACCGAGGATTCCAGATGCGGTTGCTATCTCATGAAAGGCAATGAAACAGCATATTTCAAGGAACATCGCTTTTTCGACTTTCGAAACCACCACCACCACGCAAGCGTACCCCCAGTCATCACAGAGGTCAAGGACACATCCGACGCACCTATCACGAGCCCTTTCTTCAACTCGACCGAATGGACGGATTTCTGGATGATAAGCAACTGGAACAATAGCCATGGCATCCGCGAGGACTCTACATTGCTGATGGTCAACTCACCAAACAACGTCTACCTCGAAGCAAACCACGACGCTGACTCCTCCCCCAAATCATGGCTCTCACTCCGCACCGAGCGTCTCCAAAAGTTCCAAACCACAGCAGAGATAGAATCCCTCTCGGCAAAATTCAAATTCGTCTCCATCCGGATGTTAGCCCGCACGATTGGCGCTCGTGGTGCCATCACAGCCATGTTTACGTACCGCCACTCGGAGGACTACTACCAAGTACAAGAATCCGACCTGGAAATCCGCACCAGCGACCCCAAGAACGTGATTCATTGCACCAACCAGCCTTCTTTGGACAGTGAGGGGGATGTGGAAGTCCGTGCCAGCAAAAACGCCACCATGCCCAATGGTCTGGAGTGGTCAGATTGGGCTGTTCACAGGTTGGATTGGACGCCGAGGAGCACGACGTGGTATGTGAATGATATACAGGTGGCGAATATTGAGTTTCAGACGCCGAAGGATGTGAGCAATATTATTTTGAATGCATGGAGCGATGGGGGGGAGTGGACGGGGAATATGACGGTGGGGGAGTCGGCGTATTTGCAGTTGCAGTGGTTTGAGATTTTGTATAACACGACTGAGCCGGAGAAGAGACAGGAGCAGGGACAGGGTGTTTGTCATTCGGTTTGTAGTGTTGACGGGTCTCCGGAGGTGGGGAGGCCGGTTATGCTTTGGAGCAATGGGGGAGGGCGGGGGGCGGGGGTGTTTATGGGGTGGGTTCCGGTGATGATGGTGACGGCGTTGTTTTTGCTTGCTTGAATAGGGGTTGTTTAACGGGTGTTTGGCGTTTGGAAGGAATTGTTTGGTAGTTTTATGTTTGCTAGTTTATAGGAACCATGTTTATAGAACAGTTCTGTCAGTTTATGATTTCGGTTGTGTGTACAACGGGATTACTTCGTCAATATCGCCTGCGGTAGAGCTCACTCGGGACTCAAGAACATGACTTTCTTGAAACATTCAACCCTCGCCATCAGGCAAGGAGGTCATAAACCAATTCTCGCTCCCAAAACATCACATACGACCATAGACAGCTGAAAATACGGCATCCCGTCCGCTCTGCCCGAGTCAAACAGCTGATCGCCAGACTAGTACTCAGGTGGGTGACCACTGGGGAATCCCTGGTGTTGTATGTTTTTATTACTTTTTAATGGTGTCCACTCAACTCCATCGAGATCTCTTGGCGTTCACCTTCCTTTTTGCTGCTTCTCTGAACAGATCAGGTATGATCACTAGCTGGGACTTTAGGAAAGAGAGGGAAATAGGGAGAGAGTATGATTACTTGACTGGAGAGGCAAGATTCAGAGAAAAAAAAAAGAAAAAAAAACATCAAGTTGACAGATGCTGAAATTGGCATGGAACGACAGCAACGATGGCAACCTCAATATCATCAACACTCGCAGATAATTACCCTATTAATTCCAGACTAATAAACTGAAATCTAAGGTCGATGGGTTGGTTAGGTACGAGAAGTAGAGCAAGCAATAATGGTCAACAACAAAAAGCCCCGGCCGAAAAGTCGCCAAATATAATCAACATATGCAAAGGTACTACTGACTAAGTGGGAACAAATGAAGCACAGCCATCATCTTCCTAAGATAATATAGGTAGAAAAAGCAAAAGCTCACCGGTCAACCCCCTCAGCGTTCTGAGAGAGGTGGCCGGTTACGAAACCCCTCGAGAGGGGTTTGCTTTTGAATCGAACTTGGGGGCTATCGGTTGCAAGCCCCCCGGGGGGGGCGAGTTTTAACAGCCCCAACATCCTTACCATTTGACCTGATCACAAGGGTGCCCTGGTAAGGATATTGGAGCTGTTGGAAGGCACGTGGCTGGGGACCACCTGAACCCAAACAGAATATACGAGTAAACAAGACTCGCCACTTGGACATTTGGCCAGAACTTCACAAGGCTCTTCAAGTGTTCAGAGGCTTGGATGCCATCCGGCACCCTCAATGGATCTGGATCGATCAGATATGCATCAATCAGGAAGACGAGGACGAGAAAGGTGTCCAGATTGGAATGATGGGTGACATCTATAGAGAGGCGGAACTCGTCACCATCTGGGCCGGTGACGGTGACTCGAAGATGGAAGAGATCCTGGAGAAGACGAGGGAGTTCGCATTTGCGATACCGCGGTGTCCGCCTATGAGAACACAGGGTTTCGTGGTGTTGGGTATGTACAACCGCCACTTGGAAGACTATGAAGCCCTCTTTCAACGCCAGTGGTTTACCCGCACATGGACACTACAAGAGGTTCTCTTGGCCAGGAGTGCACGGCTGGTTTGCGGTCGTTCCATCAAAAGCTGGGATGAACTAGCCACCGTGTACTTGCGCTGTCCGGAGAGTGTCAAAGCAGCATAGGTGTGGCTAGAAGGGCAAGCCTTGGATATGGGGCCCTAAAGCCTTTTGGTATGATTTCTGCTCTTCATTCAAGGAACTGGTTAAGCCGTTGACTAACAAAAACGGCAGATACTCTTCTTCGCTGCCAGGAGCGGAATTATTCTCGTCGCTACGATCTCGAGGTGGTCACTCTTGTTCGGCAACGGGATTGGACCGAGCCTAGGGACAGAGTGTATGGAATACTCGGGCTTGTCAGTCCGGAAATCCGGACGCAAATTACTATCGACACCACACTTCATCATCCACGGCATTCAAAGACTTCGCCAAGGCCTTCCTCAAGCATCATGGGCCTGATCTTTTCATCCTCGTTTCTGAACGGGTTGATGCTGAGCAAGAGTCAGAGTCAGAATCTCAAAGTGACACAAATATACCATCCTGGGTCCCCGATCTAACCCTGCCTCCCCTCATGACACGTACTTGGTCTCGTCACGAAGCGGGGAGACGCTTCTCAGGGCTGACGCCGGAACACCCACTGTTCAACGATGATGATACTGCGATTCAAGTCGCTGGAATACACATGGCCACCATCAAGCAAGTTTACCCAAGCGTCGATATCGAGACCTTGGCGCCCCAGCTGGATGCAGACCACAGGATGAAGGAGAGATTGGGATTCCAGGGGCCTTCTTTCACTTCTATTGATCTTGCCAGAGCACGCCAAGACATTCGTACTTTGATACAGCGGACACACTCGCATTTTGGATACAATGCAACCCCGTCATCTCGGCCGTGCCGATTTCATTCGCACTTTGAAGGGAGGGTGATGGAAGTTACAAGGTAATTGGCCCTGCTTATGTGGATGAGTTCATGGATGGAGTTGCGTTTGAAGCCAGAAAGCCGCTGGAGAACTATGAGATCATCACCATCAGGTAGAGAACCCAAACCCAGCCCAGTTTGCAGTAATGATCATTTATTCATCTATATTCCCTCGAGATTTCAGCCGCTAACAAGCTCGCTCGTTTGGAACTCCGTCTGCTTCTCCAGCTCCTCTTTCACGGCCTCTACCACCTTAGCATCCCCCCCATTTGTCTCATCGCCCTTCACCCTCTTCTCACCGCCGTTGGCCTCCTCCTCCGCTACCCGCTTCTTATCCTTCTTCCCCGGCTGAATAGCACCTCTAGCCATCGCCTCCTTGGGCAACGGCCGAATGATAGGCTGCACACACCACCAAGGCCTCTTACACCTCAAAATCGCCGTCGCGCTCGTCTCCGCCGGACCCATCTCCTCCACCAGCTTCTTTAACCTCTCTTCCTCCGCAGGATCCTCCATTGACTTCCCATCCGTCTCCTCGTACTCGATGAGTCCCTCCGCAACCTTCTTCTCAACCATCTTGTATATCCCCTCAAACTGCTCCAACTCTCCTAACCTCGCCCTAGCCAATGCATCTCTTACATCATGGTGCTTTGAGACAAAGTGCCGTAAGAGGTGGAACATGTGCGCCTGAAGGGCACCATAGTTGGGGTTACCGAATGCCTCTGATTTCGACCCCTTTTTCGGCGGGATCACAATCTCCTCCTTCATCCACTCCGTATCCATCCCCTTCCCAGGTACAAACAATGGCCTCCTCGCCGGTGGCTCACCCCCCTTCACATACTTGTGTAAAATATCCAGATACCGCCTAAAAACAGCATCAACCCTCCATCCCCCCTTCCCATCCCTCCCCCTCCAGAACTCATCCTCAAACGCCCCCGGCTGAGGCTCAGGCGCAAAAATCGCCGGGTTAGACAAGTTCCCCTCAGCAGACATAACCCCATCCG
The DNA here is from genome assembly GCF_035222375.1 of Podospora pseudocomata. NCBI lineage: Eukaryota > Fungi > Ascomycota > Sordariomycetes > Sordariales > Podosporaceae > Podospora > Podospora pseudocomata. Next base: position 2,746,189 of record NC_085891.1, on the reverse strand, counting down.
CCCCGGTAGCAGCAATACACTCCTCGATATCCCCGTGCTCCAGAACATTCCCGTTCGCAAAAATGACCGTCTCCGCCGGTAGGTTATCCCTCAAATACCGAATATACTCCCAATCCGCCACCCCCGTCAAATGGCTCTTCTGCTCCCTCCTCCTCCCGTGAACAGTCAATATACTCGCCCCGGCACTCAACACATTCTTTGCGTACTCCAGCGTCTTCTCCTTTGTTTCCAAAATCCTAATCTTGGCCGTTACTGGGATGGGAAGATTCTCGTGAAGGGTGTTGATCAACCTATAAATCAACTCCTGATCCTCTTGCAGGAAACTGCCGTAGTGCCCCTTTTTGGCGATACCTTGCGGGCAGCCGAGGTTGAGGTCTACCGCGTCGCAGTAAGGGGCGACTTTTAAGGCAGCAGCCAGCAAGTGCTGGGGGTCGTTGGCGCAGAATTGTACAAACAACGGCCTGTCGCCGACAAGGGGGTTGCCGTCGAGCCAGAGGGTGGCGGGGTCTTTGGGGAGGACGCACTGGAAGTGCGAGTCGCGGTATTTGTTGTAGGGCGGCTTCGGAGCGTCTTGGGAGAACAATCGGGCGTGGAACATGGGGGTGTAGGCGAGGAGTTTTGACTGCAGCTCGGGGGGCATGAATGAGCGGGAGAGCATACGCCAGGCCTGGAAGCAAAAAACCATCACGTCAGCCAAAAGTCAGTCATGAACAGAGAAGGGAGGGCATACAAATTCGGACTGATCAACCATTGGCGCGAGGATATACTTTGGCGACCCGATACTCTCGTAGAACTCCCTCCCGTGCAACTTCTTCGCCGTCGCCGCCGCTGGGGCATCTGTTGTCGGAGCCGTCGCCATGGTCGAGTACAACCCTCTGCTGCTAAAGAAGAAAGAAGAACCAGCCTGCGAGGTACCACCTCTCCCACCAGCGGCGTGGAGGAGCCTTCTTCCCAGAGTAAAAAACGCCACGATTTTTTCCCTTCCCAAGTTCACCTTTTCAGTCGTCGTCGTCGTCGTCGTCGTCGTCGTCGTCGCAGCAAATCTTCACTTCAATTTTCGTTGTAATCGCAAATCCGCAACCCCTCCAAAACAAAAACAACAAAAAAAACAAAAAAAAAATCCCATTATCTCAGCCTCTCTCACCCAGCCAGCCCTGCAAGGCTGAACCCACACTTCTTTGCGCGCCGCGTCTGATTGGCCTATGCACTTCTCGAGGCCCCAAGCACAGTTAGCTCCTCCCCAAACTCACACTGTCCCTCCTTCAGGACCCCTGAACGCACGGCACCCACCCCCACAAACCCTTTCTTCACACTTGTGCGCAGGCAGATCATAAACAAAAAAAGTTCGTATTTCACAAACGAACCAACCCCCATACGGAGAACCGGACGCAACGGACACGCGGGGAGTGGGAGGACACCGAAGTGGTAGTGTGGTCCTGCACACGAGAATGACTATTCATGCAGTACATATATATATATATATATATATACTGGCAATCTATGACACCACTGACCAGCCCACTCCCGTAAAGTGGTTTGCCTACACACTCTAACACGGACGGGGCTCGGTCGTTTGCTGCTGCAGAGGGACAATCATACATGTGAAAGATACCGGATATCCCAACTCGGGTCGTGATCACCTGCACACCACCGACAGAATTCTTCTTCTTCTGTTGTTTCTTCTGTCCCCGTAGAACCCAATAGAAACAAATCCCATCTCGATCTTCCCCATCCCCATCCCCTCATCCCACTCTTCAGCCCCAAGCTACTGCAAGGTTCGTGACCGTTAGCCAAAAGCACCGCCAACCAAAAAGCAAGGCAGGTCATCATCCAACGGCCAGTTTCCATTCGTAAACTTCAGGAAACTAGTTCCCACCTTGGCCCGGCTCGGTTGCGCCGTGCATACAGCACATCTATAACGGCCTCGCATATACCAATTATAAGCTGATGATAACACATCACAACCACTACTCGTCAAGCTTGTAAACCCATATATGCCATTCCAACTCGACAATAATATCTATCTACTTTACACCACCACCACACCCAGTAGAATTACCCCCACTCCCTCACCATCATCATCCTCCCCCATTCCGCAACTTCACACAAGATACACCTCAACTAGCAAACATCCCCCAAAAAGCGCAAAAGAAAAGAAAAAGATGATATATGTATTTTTGAACTTGTCTCTGAATGCCGAATTGACAAAAAAAATCACCTCCTCCACCCACCATCATCACCACACCACCATCACCATTACGTCTTGCCTTTTTCTCCCCTTACTTGCTTTGTGTTTTGTTTGTGTTGTTGATGTTGTTGTTGTAGTTGTTCCTCTTCATCGTCGTCTCTCTTCGTCCCTGTTGTTGTTCAACTCCCTCCATAGTTCACCACCACCACCACCACGACATCACGCCACTCCCCCTCCTCACAACACCATCCCCCCCCCCCTGGTCAAAACACCAGACACATCTATTAAAAAACTTCACGCTGTCTTCTGTCTTTCAACATCACTCATCACCCATCAACCCTTACACCTCTAGCCACATCTCTGCTTGTTAAAGATAAAATTCGCTTCACTTTCGCTGACAGACAGTACTCAACTCTCAACCACGTACGCACACACGCACACATCTCCCCACTTCGCTGAATGAACCAGAAACATAATTTTGTTTAGGAAAATAAGAAAAAGGATCAAGGTGAACCCGTGGCCGTATTCACCCCCATACCCCGCTTGTAATTAAATTTCGCTGTGCTGCTGTGTGCCAGATTCTAGACGGAAATAAAGAGAAACAAAAAAGTTTGTCGAGATCAATGTGAGAACAAGAAAAAAAAGACTTAAATCAACGCCATGACACCTTACTATGCTTTGTCCCATGAGAGAAAAAGAAAAACGCCTGGGAATTGTGCAAATCCTTTGGTCAAATACACGACGGGAGGTCGTCTTCGCCGCCCTTGGTGCAGAAAAAAGAGAATCGAGCCGAGAGAGGTGCTGCTGTGCTTGAAAGGGGTGCGGGCCATTCGTCTTGAATCATTAGAAGAAATGCGTGTAAATCTTGGAGTTTTCGTGAACCTCCATCTCCTGGTTGGTTGTTAGCATCTCATGCATCGCTCGAATTATCAGTAGGAGACCCACCATCTTGAATGTGTTCAGCTCTTCCTTGATCTGCTGAGCAAGCATTGGCGTCAGGCGGTTGCACGTCGCGATGTCACCACGGCGATCGTACTCCCCGCTCGGCCATGTCTCAAAGGTGATGATGCGGGGGCTGAAGGTGGCGTTGCGCTTCAGGCTGCCCTGAGGGGTTCCGGGCGCGCTCTTGGTGTCCTGGCGGAGACGGAGGGCCGAAACAAAGTAATCCTCACTGCCAATGGTGACAGGCGCAGTCCGTCTGTGTCCTTGCTGCTCATCATTGGGGGTGCTGGGAGCGCTGGAGGTAGGGGAATCGGTGACGTTAGGAGCATGAGGCGGTTCTGTAACGCGTGGAGATGGGCTGGCGGAGCCATTGCGGTCTTCTAAAGCAACAATGTTAGCAACATGCTTCTTCACCGGAAAAGAACAAACGTACTCTTCAAGATGCCCTTTCGGACAGCAGCCAAGACCTCGGCACGTTCCTTCTCACCGCCAACAATGCTCTTTCGTGCTGCCGAGCTGTCTGTGCCTGTGCTAGATCGTGGGTCCGCTTCGAGTGTGGGTACATTGGCGGCGTCGATGGAATTTCGCTCGAGACGAGGGAAGCCGGTACCGCCACCGGATTGCGTTCGAGGGTCGGCGTTCACATTGACACGCTCGCGCTCGGCCTCGACATTGACCATGGAGACGGTAGCTTCCATGGCCTCGGGCATCCTGGCATCGGCCGCCGGCACACCAATGATGGACTTAGGCCGGAAAAGGCCGACAAGGGAACGACCGCCCTTCTTCATTCCACGACCCATCTTCCGAATCATAATCGAAGCCGAGGATGCCGTTGATGAGATTGATAGGTTATCGGTCGATCCCGAGAAGAGTCTGCCGCCGTAGATGTTGCTGCCGATGCCAGCCTCCTCTTGTCGCTGGGCGATGCGGGCTTGTTCCGTCTCGTACGCATCCTCCTGGTTCTGCTCCTTCTGGAGCTTGCCTGGCCCATTCTCGGCGGCTTCGCTGTTAGCATGTACCGCTTTCCGGAACTCTGCCGCGCTGCCAAAGGAGAAGGCTCTCCTAAGTCTCGATGTCTTGTTCTTTGGCTTCCCTCCCTTCTCGTTGATGGCAGCCAGCTGCCTGGCGGCCGGACTCTCGACGCGAGGCGTGGTCGGCTTCACGGCCTCCTGAATCGCGCTGTCGGCGGCATCGGCCGAAACGCCATTCTCAGTCTCCGTGCCCATTGCCTTGGAAAGGGGAGACGAATTGACGGCACGCTTCGGAGTTGCAGCATCGGACGATGAACTTCGTGGGGGAATGTTGACCAGCCGGGGATAATCTTGGCTGTTGCCCGTCTGCTCAGAAGGCGAGGAGGAAGACGGGGCGGGGTTTCCGGTGGGGTTGGAAGCCTTCGCGCTGCGGTTGGCCGACTAAAGTGGTAGGAGTTGATTAGCGCTGGTTGATCCAACCCCCAACATTGCCGCCATAACATGTGATTGGACAATGCAGCCACGAGATATGCAGGTCAGAAATCACTTACAGAAGAGGAAGCTCTGGAATTGTTGCTTCCAGCGCTGCGGCCAGAGGACCGGCTGTCCGAGCTGCCAAGACGGGCGTCAGTAGTAGCGCTGCTGTTGTTTCTGTCGCCGGCCTTGTTGCTTCCAGCTTTGGTGGTTTTGTTGGGGTTGTTGTTCTTCTTTTCGGCCACCTTGGCCGATGCTGGTCGATCTGGACGGCTTGGTAGTTCCGGCTGCTTAAGCTCGGGCGGGGTCAAGGGCGTGGAAAAACCGGCAGAATCCAATGCGGGCAAGCTGCGTCTGCGAGTTCTTCTAGGTTCCTCTTGTCCCTGACCGCGGACAAACCCCATGTCGTCAATCGCCGACCCAGATACCGAGCCGATATAGCTGTTTGGCCTGTTCATCTGGTGCAACTGGGGAGTCCGCAGCATCACAGGCTTTTGATCCGATGCACTCCGAGTGTGGCCTGGGCGCCCAGCGGTTGCCGTTTCCTGGGGCTGTTTCCCTAGGCCCGAGCCCGCCGAGTCAGAAGACCGCAGCGCAGTTCTCCTATATCTTTCCGGTGACACCCGCGGCGCCGCCTGTGCAATCGGTGGCGACAGCGATGTTCCGTTCATCTGTGATGCCTGCGCACCGGCTCTGCGTGTTCCTGATGACGGCAGGGCTGAATCATCCCGAGACCCGGCACCCGTCAAACTGATGGATGCCGTACTAGGCAAGTTTGTCATGGAGTTGCTGGCCGCGTACCGGGAGCGGGCCACACCAGGCTGTAGATAGTCCAGCGTCTGGATAGTCGGCACTGCTGGCGAGGATGATGTCCGGTGTGACCTGACCTGTTGCCATTGTGTCGTCGGATTAAGGCTGGGTGTGCCTGTGTAGGCATAAGGTTGGACAGACCCTGAGCCGCCACGGTACACCACAGGAGAAGCCACTCCTGTGGGCAAGCCGTGGATACTATTTCTATGAGCTCCACCCTGAGCATATTGCGCATTCGACTGAACTGGCAGCATGCCCGAGGCTGAGGCCGGTCTGGTCTGAAGCATTGTGACTGTCCCAGATTGCTGTGGATATCCTTGTACCAGTGCGGCCATGATATCTGGAGATCTGTTCAGATCCAAGGCAGAACTAGATGGATGTTCTTGTTCAAAGTCTCGGAGAGATGAGCTGCCCGACGGTGCTCAAACTTTGACAAGCAGATTGCGAGGTTGAACGAAAGTATTAAGGCAGGGTTTCTGCATGGAGTCTGTCAGCGAGACCATTCATCAAGAGTCTCGGGAAAAAGACAATGGCAAAGTGCGTAGCTCAACTGAGGACAGAAATGTGTGTTTGCTGAAAAAGGCAAGGTGATCCCCACGTTTTTTTTTTGCAATTGTGCTGATCAATGGGGGGGACGACAAGTCCCAGCATCGAACTCACCTGCCAATTGCGTTGACAAGAACGGAGCCTTTTCAAATAAATCGAGACCCCGTGTATGGTGGTACGAAGACCTTTTTTAACGATGGTGACACTATAGAACTGAAGGTCGCCCGGCGGCCAAAGAGGGAGGTAGATGATGTTGTTCGTCTCTGAAGAAGAAGCCCACTGTCACCGTGAACTTTCTTGCCTGGTCTGGCGGTCTCAAGCCCGGTCACAACCCGTCGGGAGTCGCAGGCTGAGGGAAAGGAGTATGGGGTAGAGGCAGTGCCGCGTCACGACTGACAACTGCAAATTCGGCCGTTACTGGAGACGGGACATCGGGGAGGGCCAGAATTATCGGATGGGAGTTGGGAGCAAGCTGGTCCGAGCAGACGGCGTGGTCAATGTTTTTTTTTTTCGGTGTGGTTCGTTTCTGCGTGAGGACAAATAGCGAACCGAGAACGAAAGAGATGCGTAGTAGACAAGCAAACAGACAGCCCAGAGACAAGATGCTATGAGACGACACGGGCGAGCGAGACTGAGATTTCGAGTTGGGACGTTAACGACAAAAAAAAGAGAGAGGCCGAGATGGGGAGCTTGTAGAAGGCGGACGCGAATCGAAAGGTGAAAGGGTGGAAGGGGCGCTTTCTCGAAACACGGCGAGGCACAGAAGGGCGAAGGTCGTGGTGTCGAAAAAAAAAAGGAAATTTCGTAATCGGGGGGCCGGAGCGTGTCGTCGGTTCGGTGAGGTGGGAAAGAAAGAGTGATGGGGCAGGACTAGAGGGGGGGATTGGGGGTAGAGGGGACTTGGGAATGGGATTTGGGTGTAGTGTGAGGAACCTAGGGAAGTTGTCCTCTGGTGTCTCCTGTCGTGGGCTGTCTGGAGGAGGCCAGACGTGCAGCGACTAGTTGAGACAGGGCAACGGCTTAGGACGGCGGTGCACGCCAGAACCAGGAGGGAACGAGTCGGCCTCTTTCCGTGCATCGGGCGCCGGCCAAAAACCAAGACACTCCACCCACCGGCTATTCATACAGTACAGTCTGACCTACCCAGGCTAAGAAATTAATATCCGATCTAATTACCTACTACTACGTTTTTTCATTAGTATATCTTGACTTTCTGTTCGATTCATGAAATCTCAGATCTCAGTTTCAGCAACGCAAACTGTCAATGTAAACTGTGTCTGTCTTCACCCCACCTATTTCCAACCTCCTAAACCTCGGACCCAAAGCTCCTCCTCTGTTCCCTCAGGCCATGTGTTGATCCCCCAGTCTTCGCCCATTGGCCAGCGAGGGAGGAACGAGCATTGACCCAAGGCGCGCTAGCAGGGCCCATGCTGCAAGCCAAATGTCGCCGTGCAAGGGTGCCAGGGGCTTCCCATCTCCTTGCGACGAGCCCACCGAGGCGACTCTACACGGCTTTTGTGCATAAATCCATCCACGTCTCCTTGCAGAAGCTGCACTACGAAGTGCTCACAGAAAGAAGTTTCCCATTTTATATGTTTCACGCCACTGCCTGTTACTGGCTACTGTGTTCATCCTATTACATCTCAGTCACTGCCCGTGAGGATCAACTGGAATGGAGCCGGAATTTATTCCTTATCGCCCCAGTGGATTGCCGGATGGACCACCGCCCCGTTCCAATTTCTCGTTCCGGTCAAACCGTTAAGCAGAGATAGTCTCTCTCTCTCTTCCTCTCTTCCTCCAAAGAGCAATGTGAATGTGTCAGCGGTCTGTTTGCCTGGGGAAATGCCCAGTCACGGAACCAAACCTGCCCAATGTGGACAAGGCACCGGCCGTTGCTATCTCTTGTTTTATTAAGGTTATTATTCAATATTATCCCGCCGATATTATTTCCTTTCGCATATGCAATCTTCCAAGCTCTCTCTTCCAGAGTCGCATCGCATGTACACACTATAACCTCTTTCCATTCAAAAACCTGCAGTCACGCTCTCTTTTGGCAATCGCGCCTCGCGTTTCGTTTCCACTTTGCCAACACAGTGTTGAAAGTCAAACCGTTCTCCACACCCACCGTTGATGGGCAAGCAAAGCTCCACAGATCAGATCAGGAAACTCAAGTCATGGAGACGGCAGGAGGTTTTTAATGAGCCTCACTAGTTGCATGTGCAACTTGCAAACACTTGCACTGCATGTATAAAATAATGTTTTATACATCCACGACGATGATGACTGAATGCAGCAAGGAAGGCCCTCTCGGGTCGGCGATGGTGTGGCGTGGCGCCTGTCGCGTTCGGCCATCAACAACAACTTTGTTCCCCCTTTTCTTTTGCTTTCTGTGCGGTGCCGCTCGTGGGCGGAGGAAGAAAAAGAGAGACATAATAAACAAGAGCCTCGCGATTTTCTTTTTCCCTTTATAATGCCAACAACAACAACAACAACGACCAACAGCCCTACCTGCCAAGAGAGGCACATCTGGGGCTCGCTTTTCATATCGCTCTCTTGAACTTTACCAACATCATGACCTACTCCGCCCTACACTAAATCCTCCGACTATCCCCATTATTTTCATTGCAAATCCATAACCATCCTTGACGTCGTCTCCTTGCGGGGCTTATAGCTATGCACTCCTGAACATTCAAGATCGATCAGACCGAGGCCTACCCAAACAACCCAAGATCAAGAAAGACTTTAGCCCAAGCCAACCTTTTTCCGAAGCTGAAGATAGATAACCCAACATCGAAACCGGGCAGAATGCCAACCCTTTAATAGTTTCTCCCAATATTTTCCCCGTCCAATCTCCAGAATAAGGGGGGCGCATCCAGCAGGCGTGCGGCACAAGATCTCCCGCTCTGAGAAAAGGATCAAATTCAGCGTGTGCGGCGGAGGCACGACAGGTCTCCACACACAGCCCAGCCGTCTTCACAACAAATTGAATCTGGCGCTGTATGAATAGAGTATGCTGCAAGCTCTCAAAACAGGTTGGTAAAGAGTGGGGGAACATGGTTGCACAGCGGGATCTGAAACTCTACCTTACAGAAACATATGCTTTCATGTAAGGCACTGTCAGCAAAGAGAATGTCCGTGATTTGATCCAAAGAGAGAAAGAGAGAGAGAGAATGAAAAACCAAGTTCAGTGTAAAGTGCGTACGTCAGTATGGAAGCAAGGAGTTCGGTTGTTGCAGTTGAACCCTGAAAATCCAAAGAGTCTGTGTGCCCAATGACCTAGAGGATTGGTAAAGGCTGGCTTGTGAAGAGGGCTTTGAGTGACAAGCTCGAATATGCCTCTAGACGTCAGCTCAACCGTCATTGACTTCTCTAGTACAGCTATCTGTCACTGTCAGCTTGTCACAGGAGGCTGGTAAAAGCGGCCGGACCAGCGGTTACCCGCTCGTCCCAAGCTCAACTTTGGGGTTTTGACCATCTGCATGTGAGTGAGTTGGGCATACACTATGATCCAAACGTTTTCAGTGTCCATGCGGGTTACGCCATCTGAATTTTTTTTTTTTTTTGATGACGGGCCTTTTCATTCAGAAAGAAAGGAGAGTTCGTCCGGACAAAGATTCCTTCATTCTCACCTTCTCTTTTCATATGAGACACGCACACCTTGATGCAAAACCAGAAAACTTGCTTGCAGATCAACCCGGCTTTTTCCCCTCTCGAAAACGAGGCTCTCTTGTCTCGGAGCTTTTCTCAATCCTGCTTACCTAAATGGTTGTCATCCAATGATAAGCTTTTGGCCTATGCAAGACTTCTGGAAGGATCAAGCAACGACAAGACGGAAACAAGAATAGGCCGCGTTGCTTGGCATGGACAAACTCTAAAAGACAATCGTTTCGGACGTTTTCTGGTCACCGCTCTTCTCTCTTGAGAGAGAGTGTGTTCCTGGAAGCGAGAGAGGTTGGCTTGGAGAGCTGTGATTTGCTGCGGCAATCCTTTCTCAGGACGGACAAGGCAAGCCACCCAGCGCTGTGATTTACGCTGTAAACGGGCAACATTCAAGGTACCGCTCTACATGATGCATATTGACCAAGCATTGGCCAATCATGACGGTGAGTCTTCGGCCGGTGTTGTGGAAAAGGTGGTGTGTGTGTCGGCGGCGAGCATCGAGCAGGGTGGGATGCTTTCGGGCAGGACGAGATGCGGCGTGTGGGCGGAAAGCCGTGTGACGGGACCAATGCCTGGCCTTTTTTGGCTCCTTGCCGGCGGTGCTTGGTATACAGGCACCTTGGACGCCACTATCATTGCTATCTTTTGACGTGAATGGCGAAGATCTCTTCCTCGGAAGCAGGCAGGGAAGCCACATGCTGGCCTGCTCGAGTGAGGTGGTTGGGATATGCATTGTTGATGTCTTGCTCGAGGTGAAGAAAAAGCAAAGCGCCTCCGGAGCGGGCGGCGGGCCACCCCCTTGGCTGGTTGTGGTTGAGATGGTGTGCCCGTGCCGGGAGGCTTCGTGATTGGTTCAGGCCTGGTCTACCGCCGAACCACGAGTTGGCAATTGTTTGACAATGGGGCTGCCCTCTTTTGTCTGGCCCGCTCAGACTCTCGCAAGTCGTCGTCAGCCATGACAGACAGGCGGTGAATACGAATAGAAGTTGCGATCATTGTGCCGTGGTGAGGTGTTGCGCAGAAACTGTGGTTCCCTTTGCTCGCTTACTCATCACTTTGTGGGGCAGATGCCCACGAATGCCAAGCAAACGTTTCTTTCCCTGGTCCTTGACCCATGTTTATCAAGGTTCCAGCGGATTTTGAGAATCGAACGTTGCATGGTTGTTGTCGTGGGACTCGCTTGCAACCGATAGCATGAATTTAATTCTAAATATCTGGGGGTATTCATACAAACCATATCATGATAGTTTCTGAGAGTGGCTGTGAAAAGCAACGCTCAACGGCGTTGATATCGGATCTTAAGGCCGAGTCAGGATCATCTAGTGGGAGTTTGTAGCGGGGACTATGGAACAAGGACGGCTCTGGTTGAGACTCACTCATATCGGTTTGAAGTGCATCATCCATTGAGTTCATCTCATGCTGATATCACCTTTGATAGGTCTAAGCACAATCCTATTCAACCCAATGAGCATCGGGACGTTGAGCAACTCGAGTCATTCATCCGAGATACATACAGTTCATCCAGCGACGGCACTACACTTCTTTTCCGAGTTGATCACAACTCGAACCAAGATTTAGATCCCAATTACTATTATGTTTCGGATAGCTAGTTCCTATCATCCAGACATATTCGCGGCCCATAACCAACGCCAGTCAGTCAAAAAAAAAAAAAAGAAAAAAAAAGAAGAGAAAAAAAAAGAAAAAGAAAAAAAAAGCCCATATCAACTCTATCCAAGTTCACCCAACCAGCACTCTCTCAACCACAAACCCCAACGCCTCCCCCCCATAAACTCCCCCATACCCCCCATGAACCTCCTCATTCTCCCCATCCGAACAAAACGGATCCCCCTCATCACAAAAACTCGCCATCCTATCATCAAACACCGGACAGCTGAACCCCTCCGGTCGGGCAGCAAATCCTCCCACCTTCGCCGTCCCCTTCTCCCCCCTCCTTTTCCCACCAGTAAACCTCGGACTCCCCATCAACACCACCGCCGCAATATTCCTTTGCACCTCCCTCCTAACCAAAGGCCTCCCAACCCGTCCCCCATCTTCATCAGGTTTTCCTCGTCCAGTAAAATCATGAGGCACCCCGCAAAGCGCATCATCTATGATCTGCCCTCCCTGGCTGAACCCATGGAGGATGAGTATTGTCTCTGGACACAGGGCGTTGAATGTAGAAAGCCGTTTGATGACTGCTGCTGTTCCGGTTGTTACTGAGGCGGCGTATTCGGATGTGTTGGCGCCTAGGGCCGGGTAGTCTATTGCTTCGGCGGTTATGGTTGGGTGGGTGGGGGGAGGGGAGGAGTGGTTGAAGGTTGAGAGGAGGAGTTGAGTAAGGGTTATGGAGGAGCCGAAGCCTGGGGGGGCGGTGGTCTCACGGGCGGAGAGGATGTGGAGGAGGGGGCAGGGGCCGGGTTGTGGTGTGACTGGGAGGGGGGAGGCTGATGGGAGGGTGAGGGGGAGGAGGAGGAGGAGGAGGTGGTGGTGGTGGTGGTGGAGGTGAAGAGGTAGGCATGGGAGCTTCATGTTGTTGTGTCTGCTGAGGTGATGGTCAACTTCAAGTAGGGTGTGTTTGGTCTGGTGAAACTAATGAGGCGTATCGGTATCATTGGGAAAGATATGTACGGAAGGTAAAGGCAGTGCCTCGAGTTAAGGAGAAGAAGAGCAGGAAGGACTGATAGGAGGCAGCTTTGACTCTGCTCTGGGACCCTTGGGTGTTTAACCTCCTGACAGCCCACACAGACACCTACCTGCCCTTCCGTCTGATGTTTGATACTAACTGTGACAGCGGCACGGGATGTGCCATCCCCACGAGAAAGTCCTACCTTCTTGCCGTCCGCTCACACCTCAACGCAACGACATCTCGGTGCTGCTGTGCTTTCGGTCGAATGGAGAATGCTCTTTGTCATCGTGAACTCCCTGATCGCCATACACTGCATGACGATCCCAGGGTTCGGGAGTGGTTGTTGGCAAGGCGGTGTGTTTAGCCGCATTTGCAGTCACAAAGCTTTGATGCGTACTGGGAGGTTGTCACAGTGGTATAGACTGCCAGAGGAGCTGTGATAGATGGGTCTGTGGGTAAGGTTAGAGTCAGCATGTAACATCGGGCCATTGAACATGAAGATACCATAACGCACGCTGCTTCGAGATCAGAATGAACAGTATCACCCTAGTATCACACCCCGTAAGCTTACAATAAACTAAGAAACCCTCAAGACCCTTGACCTTCACTCTTTTGCATTTCCCGTCCCGTTTGGACCTCCAAAACACCAGCCGCAAATCACAAAATAATTCCTCGAGAAGCACTTTTTGCAGTGGTCCCCAACGTTTGAGCTTCCCATTTATCGCTAGGCACTTCCTCCCAAAAGCTTGTTCATTCGGAACCGGAAAGGAAGCCGGGTATTATGCGGGGTGTGCATCGTCAACTGGGTCGAGTTTGTAGATCATCTTCAATGTAACCTCGCAACTTTCCTTTTTTGGGCTGACGATGAGAGACGCTTTGATGGTGATGTTGGTTTAAGGTGATTACATTACTCAGCGGGAAAGGGGTCTTGGAGGGAGACTTTTATGGGATCGTGTTGGACAAGCTACTATGTCGCGAGAGAGTAGAAGTGTTGATGTCATTAGCTCTTGCTTTGCTTGAGTACTTCAAGTTGAATCTCGATGAACAAACTACAAAGGATAACTTTAGAGCAGGCTCGGCGGTGAGTTTGAAATTTGATGTTTTCGAGCTTATTATGTTGGAAGGCGTGTTTGGTGGAGGCTGTGCCTTGACACCACCTTTCTTCTCGAGTCCTTCATCAACATCAGCCACCTGCCCGAGTCTGTTTTCAAACGCCACATTGGGAGAGATACATCCCTCACTTTGGAAGTTAGGGTAATGGTTTGTTCGCTCTGGGGGCAGCTACATGCAGGTATACGAAGCGTCTTAGCGAAATGGTTTATGCACTTGAGTGATGTTCCGTACTTTTCATCGAGATTTGTTGTGATATTGAGCGGGGAACTTCATGGGATCTTGACTGTTGCTGCTGGTATATTCGACATGCACCTGATGTAGGAAGGCTACCTTGGGTATCTTAGGTATGTGGTGGCAGTGACGGCACTGAATCACCACAAGCACGACGGTTGCGGGTCAAGCAGCAAGCTCAACTCACTCAAAGCCTTCCATAATAACAATGATTTTCCATGCCGCAACCTGGAAGTTGGTCAACACTTTGCCATCACGTCACACCATCATTCCACCCAGAACAACAGAAGCCAGAACAACAGAAGCCAGAACAACAGAAGCCAGAACAACAGAAGCCAGAACAACAGAAGCCAGAACAACAGAAGGGAGGAGCAACCCCTACCAGAGTATATACACCACTCTCCCCACCCACCTTCCAACAGCAGCTCCAGTATCCTTACCAGGGCATCACACTTGTGGTCAGGACAAATGGTAAGGATGTCGGAGCTGCTGTTTAAATATCTCCCCCCCCTCCCCCCACAGTAAAACCTTTCTCAACTGGGTTTTCGTAGCCCGCCCACCCAGGGCTGGTGAGCTTTTGCTTTTTCTTCACTCATCATCGATCGATGACCCAATATAAAGACAACAAGGTCAAACCATCTTTCACGTCCAAGATGGTCAGACAAGCGAGGAGTTGGTTCATCTGCCTGGGAGGTCGCTCCGCCATTTATAACAGCACTGCTTTTGATAACAAGAAAAGTCGAACGGTTCTCGTTGTTTATCACTGAATCCTTTATTCCAGACAGTTCCATAACAAAGCGACCTGACCTTATACCTCAATTCTCCAGAACCAGCAATGGCGATACGAGCATCTGGATTCTGCTTTGATAGCCAAGAGTCATTAGCAACATTCACCTCACTTATGAGAGAAAGAATCGGACGACTGTCTTGTTCTCATTGCCCAGCTCACTCACTCACTCACCCATACCAAACAACTAACCTAACAAAGTAACCCAACCTCACCGCATTAACACACCCTCAAACACGCATACCCCCCATTTATCCCCCAAGAAAGAAACTCAAAAAACCACCCCAAACCTACGCCCTCACCCCCCTGGCACTAACCTCCCCCCTCTCCCCAATCTTCAACGCCTTCCTGCAATCCGGACAATACCACTTCGTCGTCCTCGCCGGAATGTCCTCCAACCCGACACACTCCAAGTGAAACCACTCCTGTTTGCATTGCTGTTTCCCCATTAGCATTTCCTTCTCCCCCCCGCCACTTCCGGGGTTACTTACATCAACATTGTCACACTGAATCATCGTCCCAAAGCTGACCCGATTACACAGACAATATCTCGGCTCCTCCGGATCAATCACATTCCCCTCGTCGTCCACCTCCACCTCTGCCGTCCCGCCGTGTGTTTCCACCGGCGTCGCCGCCACCTCTTTCTCCTTCTTGTTACCGCCACCAGCAGTTCTTGACCCGGCAGCGGCGCTCTGCTTCTTCCTCGGCGCCGCCTTGCGCGTACCCACGGCGCTGTTACCGCCGCTGTTGGTCCGGCTGATGACGCCGGGAGCAGGGCGCTTGCCGGCTCGTTTGCTGGCCGGTCTGGTGGTGGAGTTGCCGGCGGCGGTGGGAGCAGTGGCGGCGGTGGTGCTAGCAGCAGTGGCAGAAGTCGTCGCGGTTGCGTGAGAAGATAGGGCAGCGGCTACATCTGGAGGGGCAGGGGTGTTTCGGGCGGTGCTAGTCCGGCGGGGACGGTCTGCTGCCAGAGATGGGGGGTGGTGAGGTAGTGCTGGCTCTTGGCTTGACGCTTTTCCTCTCGAAGCTGGGCGGCGGGTTACGACTGTTGATGCTGGTTGGGCAGGGGCAGGGGTAGGAGCAGGAGCAGCGTCGGGATCTGGCTTTGGTGCAACCAGCTCGGGGCTTGCTGTCCTTGACGTGGTCTTGCTTGCGACTCCTGACACGGCCCCTGGTGGAAGCTGCTGTGGTTGTGACTGTTGTTGCTGATCTTGCGACCGAGTGGCCTGCTTCTGGCGGGCCTCTCTCACAGGAGGCAGGATGGGCGTCACTGACTTCTTCGGTGAAATCACTGGCGGTGGTATAGGTGTCTCGGTAGTCGGCAGTTTGATGGGTGCCAATGTCGGGACGCTCGAAGGCCCGGCGGTGCTACCGGCGGGTGAGGTAGCTGATATTACTGATGCCGGCTTGGCCGTTATTGACTGGTCCTGTGAAAGGTTTGGTAAAGGTATAGGCGTTGTAGAGTGCAAGACCGCATTTGTCCTCTGGGGAAGCTGGACCGGCGTTTCCTGAGGCGGGCCCAAAGAATTCCCAGAGGTTATTATTGGCGGCGGTACAGGCGTCTCCGTCTTGGTTCTCTTAAACTGTGGCCTCTGAGCCTGTTGACTGCCATCCGCCGCGGTCTCCTGTTCTTCAGCACCTTCGGCCTCAGTTCCCGGCATCGAATCTCGTTTCCGCTTCTTCGGAGCCTTGCTCTTGATTGCTTTGGCATCCGCGACAGCAGCTGGTTGAGGCACGCCCCCCATAATCATCCGTGCCTGTTCCCGGAACATGGCAGCCGACTGTTCGGCTTCGTCCGCTGCCAGCTTGGCCAGTTGCTCCCTCTTGAGTTTCTTAGCCTCGTTCAGTTTCATGCCACGGTTTGTGATATTCTTGTCATCCGACGCCAAAGCATCCACAGTCAAAGCCCCGAGCGGCATCCTCTTCTCGCCGGTGTGAGGGTCGATCGTCGGCACCGGCATCGCCCCTTCAAACACCCTCCCCTCGTCCTCTGCCTTTTTCTTCGCAGCTTTGAAGGCATCGACGCCTCGTCCGAGCGCGGCTAGCTCTCGCGCAACCATGGTATCACTTGGAGTCCAAGCCGCGTTCTTCTTCATTCTCTTACGAAGTCTTGCCAGTTCAAACGCAGTGAGCTGACACCATGGTGCATCGGCGCTTCCTGGGACTGCGTTTTCGGGTGGAGGGACGAGCTGTGCCATGACAGCACTGGTGGATAGCCCACCGGGCACATTGGGAGGGGGGACAGATGTCCTGGGTCTTGGCGCCCTTGGAACACTCGACTTGGGCGGCCTTGTTGATCCTTTCACGACCTTGATGCGCGGAGCCGGAGTGACCCGGCTGGAAGATACTGCGTCATCCTCTTCCTCCGAACTGCTCTCCGATCCCGTGGTGTATGCGTCAAAGTTAATATCGTATGGCGCTAACACCTCGCCAGGAACTGTGATCCTAGGCACTCTCGGCCTGCGCACTTTCTGTCCGTCTATTTTCAGTGTAATCTTTGGTACTCTCGACATCTGAGGCGATCTGTTGGCCACTGGGCTCTTTTGTTGCTCCTCTAACTCTTGGTAGTTATCCTGCATAGCCTGCAATTTTGCGAGAATGGTCTTGGCACGGTTGAGATGACGGTTCACATTCTCGGCCATCCGTTGCGCTTCGGCATGGGAATAGACGCGAGAGTTGAGGGCATGGTGCAGGTTTTCCGACACGTGGCTGCGCAGCTCCACCGGTGTGTTCTTGCTCTTAGCACCAGCCGGGAGGCCGGGGAGCTGGCCCCATTGTGTTGTGAGGTCGTCGATGTTGTTCGAGGAATCGATGTAGGCCTGGTCAAGTTGGCCAATCAGGGTCAAAGAACGCATCATATCGGCCGGGAGGTACTCGGTAAAGTCGAGGAAGTCACTAACGGTGGCCTGGGCATCGGGGTCGGCTCGGAGGTCGAGGGGATTGAGAGGCGTGATATTTTCGATGGACTTGATGGACTCGTGCATAGCCTGCTCGATGGACGGTGGCGCATCCTGTCGCGGAGAGATGGCCTCATCGACAACGGGTTGAATGGCCTCATCGACAACGGGTTGAATGGCCTCCGGAGCAGCCATTTTTTGGTTGTTCCAATTCGTCCTCTTGTTTTTTTATGTGTGTTTTTTCACGATGTTTCCGGTGTTGACGTCGACGTCAGAGCAACTGGTTGGATGTTGGCGCAAAAGGCCTAGCCATGAGTGGGTGCAATGCGAAGCAAAAGTGAATATTAAGCTGCAGTATAGTGGTCCTCAGTGAAAACACTATCTCGTGGGCGTCGTGGAGCAAGGTTTCCAGCTCTCGTTGGGCGGTGGATGAGGCTGTCGCGGTGGTGTCGTTTGCAGTGAAGTCGGCGGTTGAGAATGTGATTGTGGAACAAACGCGCCTCGTGCTCCCGTCGCGAAAGTCCAAGCTCCATTCGCTCCTTGGCTTGGCCCGCAGCCCGCAGCAGAAGATACAAAGTGGGTCTGTGCACCCCCACATGATCATCCTGGCTTCCTGTAGCCGGCCGGCAGACCTGCAGCCTGCAATGTAACCCTGACAAGGAACTGTTGATCTTATCTCTTTAGCATCCCAACCCTCGACCGGCTCCCTCTCGAAATCGTTACCGATCGGTGGCTTCACCTCCCGTCGTCTGCAGCATCTCGGCGATCAAATCACATCTCTGAATCACTCACCGGCAGCCTGCCTGCCTTGGTCTGCCCGTGCCTGCAGAAAATGCCTTACTTAATTTCTCCTAGATCAAAAGCCTCGCTTCCCCATGTTATCCGCGGCAACCGCCGTCTTGACGATGTGTTTTGCAACTTCCATACCTCATGTGTAGACAAGACAAGCATTTGTGGATACAGACACAAGGCCATTGCAGGCAGCAGCTCCCCTTCCGTTGTTCTTGAAACCCCGGGTTTGCACACTTGAGCAGCACAAACTACTACTAGGTCCCGATGTGGACTCTCCTGAGCATGCCTGACGGCGATGTCACCCAGCTAAGAGTTGAGGACATCTCGAGATGGCATGATATTGAGGTGATAGTAAGGCAGAAAGCGGGCTCTCTTGGTCTTGGTTGGGTCTTTGACTTAACACGTCTCCCCCGTGTTGTATGTCGACTACTACCGTTTTGAATCTTGTTACCTAGACGGTATCCCTGTCCATGATGATGCCAGTTGATGACGCGGACAGCTTATTCGCACCAGAGTTGAGGGGTTATGATGTTGAGTCCTGTGCCAACGTTGACACAGGTACTGAGCTCTATTGTGATGTTGCTACCTAAACGGCCATGCCAATGGCCAACTCTAAATGCTGTTGCTACAGCCAACAATGAATTGAAGTATCTGAGAACAAGAAACCAATGCCAATGTCATCCCCAAAATAATCGACGGCTATGAGCCTGTAACACTCTGGACGTAACAGAAACATGATAACAAGGAAAATATGACAGTAAGAAAACCCAGTATTCATAACTCATCATGCCCCTTCCCCAGAGTCGAGATGCCAAAGACTGAAAAGGAAAAAACAGGAAACATGCCAGACATAAAGAAACAGCCCAAAAGTCTCGGTGGTATACAGTGTCCAACCCAAATCCCATATGCCCAGCCCAACCAATGTCAAACAGAGTCATGAAACATGAAAGAAACCACAAAAGAAATATCAACCAATCTCCCGCTCAACCAACATAACCACTCCTCTGCACCAACTTCGCCCCATGAACCGTCTCGCTCTCCGCCTCATACCACGAGCTATCCACCGTTGTGAGGGAGGCATGAACCGTCAAGTTCCTGCACTTCAAATATCCGTTCACCGTCAACGCCCCCCACACCTCCAAGTCACCATTGACTTCCAGACTCCCGTTGATCTTCAGCTTCCCAAAGATCTTGACCTTGTCCCCGAATGTGGCGTTTCCGTTGATTTTCACATTGCCCATTGACTTCATTCGTGAGCTGGCTTGTTGTTAGTCTTCTGTTCTTCACAGAGAAATTGGGTGAGAAGGGGGGTTACAAACCTGCAATTGAGTGTGCCGTGAACACCCACATCCCCATAAGCCTCCACTCTATCCCTGACGGCAAAGTCCCCGTCAAACTTGATGCTCGCCATTGACTTGACTGAGCCATCGACTTCCAATGGGCCGCGGAGGTCAATCGAAGTCTCAGACTTGATGCTCTTCTTCTTCTTGACCACGGCTCCAGAAGCAGATGAGGGGGTGGTGTACGACGAGGAAGAGCCAGAGGGGTCGTAGCCCATAATCATGGGCTGGTCAAAGGTCATGATGCTTTCGTACTCGTACATTGTTGTTGTTGTTGTTGTTGTTGTTGTTGTTGGAATGTCTTCCGTTGCAGATGAGGAAGGAATGTTGACTGTTGTTGAAGGTGAAGGAGCAAGAGTTGTTGATGTCAAAGCTGGCGAAGGAGCAGCAGTAACTGTTGTTAAAGAGGATGCCGGTGAGGATGTGTGTGTAATTGTTGCTTCAGATGCTGGTGACGATGGGGTAGATATAGAACTCTCTGTCGAAGGAGAGGTGGCTTCTTTCATATCTTTTTCCCTTGTTCCCCAAGCCCAAACTAGAACCAGGCAACGACAAGCCAAAGGGAAATTTTCCAACGATGACACAACAACGACTTCGCTGAGTGTACGTTGCCCAACTAGTCCAGTAGTCCGAAACAGGAGATGACCAAACTTCAACACCACCTGACCGGCGAGTCCGTCATGACTTTGTTTGCCCGTGATGGTAATGCTAAAGCGAGGCGGCTTGGAATAGGCAGGTAATAATATCTGCAAAAGGGGATTGGCTGTGTTGTCTGTTCAAACACATCTCCATCAAGAAGAGGAGGCGAGCCTCGGGGAGATATATAGAAAGCGGCAACCTCTGGGGCGGAAAAACAAGAAAAAAAAACAAAAAAAAAAAAGAGCTTAAACCTTAGCTTCAAGGTCAAGGCAAGGTTGTATGTAAGTGGTGCTTCCAAGACAAAACATGTCAGTACTCCAACCCAGACTAGGACTTCCCAACCTGGAGAGCTGTAAACTTCCAATGTCACCTTTGCCCAAGACAACAAGACTTTGTTACCTCAAAGACTGGGCCGTCTCAGCAGCAGTGCCTGCCTGCCTACCTACCTAACCCCAGCCAGGGAGGGGTGGTGGTGGTGGTGGTGACGAAGGAGAAGAAGAAAAGGATAGCCCCATCCCGAAAGCTGTGCTGATGTGGGTATGAGTCGTCTTTCTCGCTATCCCCTGCTCATCCCAAGAAAAAACCAAAGAGGGAGAAAGAGGCCATCAGACATAACGGGGGGGCGTCTGATCACGCGTCTCACAGCCTGCCATCTCCCCCCCAAACCGATATGTAACATCAAAAAGTAGCTTGTCCCCCAAGGTAGTGTGTGGGTGCGGTTGCGGTGTGGTGGTGCTTCCCCCCCCCCCCCATTCTTAGCCCCGAGAAGCCTCAATACCACATTCGAAAAGGGAAACGACTTTATCCCAGCTATCCCCCATCTATCCCCCCGAAAACGTGATCTTAGACGCTGTGCAGAGGGCAAAAGGGCAGATTTGGATTCAATCTGGTTTCCAGCGCGGCTCTCACAGGCTCTCTTTGCCCATTTCAGTCACCACATCCCCTCCCATTGGTCAGACTCACAGCTGCACCTCACCATCCAAACTGCGCCTCGCTTCTATTGCATGTTTCTCTGCACCGAAATTGAAGGGCTTCAGCAAGATCAAAAGAAGAAAGCCGGTTGCCGCAGCCGTGCTCAAAGCCATCCGAAGCCGAAACTAACTTTTTGGTTTCGCATGGCAAAGTCCGTTCCAATTCTCCTCCTCCTCCCCCTTTGGCGGCCTCAGCTTCAAAAAGCAGCCGGTCCCGTATAGTGGACACCCCGCCTACGGCGTCCGGGTCCCGGTACACTAATGAGGCGCCGAGAAGGCCCGCTAAAAATATGGCGCAGCTCCTGGGGCTGAACAATAGCAACAAAAAAATACTGACACTCACTCACCGTCCCAGTCCCCAGTCCGTTCCCCCAGTCGTATGGAGCAATTATCGCGAGACACAATAGGGGGATGGAAAAACGGTGAGCAATGATGACAACAACCAGAACTCAAACGCCCACCGTGCCCCCTGCCGACACCGGAGAAAGCCTTGCGTTTCCCTTCCCGGTCATACCAGCTATTCAGCTGGGCCCCCGGGCCTTGGGCTGGAAAGTCGTCATTCTAACTGATCCCGGCTTGCCATGTGCCGGCGCTGCAAACTCGCTTCATACTATTAGCTATCCGCATTATATCCTACATACCTACATACGTAGCACTCGCCCCGGTGAACAGCCGCCGCTTGTTGGGGTTGCACGACACACACATGCCGCGGCTGTTGATACTGCTGCCATCGGCTGTAACGAGGAAGAAGGGAAAAAAACCGTTGCTTCAAGCCATCACCATTACCGTATCCACCACCACACCACCGCAACCGCAACCCTCCTTGCTACCACCACCCTCCGCGCTTGTTAAGCGACCAAGATGGATGCCTGCTCATATGGAAGCCCGGTCCATGCAAGATCCGGCAGCCGCAAGTGGTGGTCTCCTGTCTTCCTATCCATTCCATCCTAGATGCATCCCACATGTTGCCGATGCCTAAGCTTTGCGAACCCACCACCACGACCCCAGCTCCCCGTACCTTGCGTCATCCATCGCATGTCGTAGAACCCTGGCCGGGAGAGAGTCATCCCATAGCCGCTTCACCGAACACCCCCTCTTCCACCTTCACCCGCCTCAGATGCTCCCCACATACGTCAACGCCACGCCCGTCAACACAACCGCCAATCCCCAAACACCAGCATAGACCCCCGCCCCAACCTGATCAACGCCCCTAATCCCCAATGCCGTATCCAAATACGTGCCCACAACCGTAGCAACCACAGCCGCGCCCGTCCTCACAACCGAAACCTTCGTCTTGTCCCTCCACCCCCACAAATTCCACTTGACCGTCTCCTCCAAGCTCGCACTCGCAGGATCAAACCTCTCATTCTCCTCATCCCCGACCGTCCCCTCGGGAGCCGTAACCACAGGCGCAAAGATGAACCTCCTAGCAGCCCACCCCATCAACAACCCCAAAACCCCCGTCGCGACCCCATCCGCCCCCGTAAAGATGCCCGCCGGCTCAACGGCAGGCTTGACAGTAGGAATCCCCTCAAAGTGGAGCACAAACACATCCGACAGGAACGTCCTGCCAGCCAGGAAGAGCACAACACTGTAGACCAATCCCGCCTGAAGGCTAGTAAGAAGTTGAATCCACTTGTCGGTGACGATCTCCCTGTTCGGTGTGGCAGCACTCTCCTTGCCCCCGTCACCGGAGAGATGACGCAAAAGGAGGAACGGCAAGGCAGTTGATACGACCTCCACACCGAGATAGGCGCCGGCGGTCAACCAGCGAATGCCGTAAAAGACAGAGACAAGAAACGTCTAGGTAGCATATGCATGTCAGTTTTTGGGGCTGTGCTCTGGCTACCAAAGACGGAAAATCCCCGGATTTTTTGCATTTGCGGCAATCGGAGAAGAGAACGGAACAAAACTTACCGCAGGACCATGCGAAAGCAAAGCCAGCGAAGCCAAATCCCAACCGTCAAAGTCACCGAGCCAACCCAGTGCTAGTACGAGTCTGTCCCCCCAACCGGTCATGTTAGCTTGGTCTCATCCCCATATCTGACCGAGCGGAGATATATCGTTTTCTCAGCCCTGCCTCAGCCTTGCAAAGCTGACCGAGCCTTCACCTTTCAACCCAACACACAACAGAAATCTTGACTTACATCCTCCACCCAACCACAACCAAATCATCCCTCCCATCCTCCAACATCCCATCAACCCCCTCCCCCTTGGTCAAATACCTGACCACCCACCTCCCCACCACCTCAACCCCGAAACTCATCCCTACCCCCAGGGCAAGTCTCGCCGTATCCCGGGGCAACGACCGGGCGATGGTGGCAGGAGCAGCAACGACCGCATCCCCCGCAGCGACCTCGGCGCGCGTGGCCAGGTGGGCAACCGTGTCAGACGCCTTTTCCACTGCAGTAAGGGCATCCGCCGCCGCCTCTTTGATTCGGGGCATGATGTCGGCGCGGTGAATATCTGCTGTCAGATCCACGAAACTGTTGTCGTTTGATGGGTGGGCGCTGTAGCCAAAATCTCGTGTGTGTGTGTGTGTGTGTGTGTGTGACGACGCGCGATGAGCGCGCTCGTGAGATCTAACCTCTCCGTATCGCCAAAATGGGTGAAAGGCTGTGTATGAAGAAGAAAAAGATTATGTAAACTTCCTATCCGTCCTTCGCGCAATGATAGGTAGCTTGTCGATATCAAAATTCTCGTGTTCCCAAAAAAAAAAAAACGGAGATGGAACCAAAAGCGCAGAAAAGAGGCTTGTCCTCACCGCGGCGGCGGCGGCGACACTCGCGTGGGAACAGGGGCCCCCCAAAATCCGTGTGGATACAGTGACGTCTTGCCTTCCCAGTCCCCACCACCTCGCTGCATCTAACCCCGCGCTTCTCTTCTCCCCCATCCCCCCAGTCCTACCTACCTACCATCTCCTTGTCGCCTTGTCGTCGTCTGTTTGTCAACAATAACCGACTGCTGCCCAAAGCTCCCATCCACCTTCAACAAGCCAACCGATACAATAAAAAGAGATGCACAGAATACTACCCTTCACAAAACACACACACACACACACAACACACACACGCCCAGTTACCATCAAGCTTTGAACACCACCCACCACCTATGTCGCTGACACGAACATCCAAGTCGGTAGCAGCCTGAAAGTCTGTTTGTTGGTCCTCGTCCGACCAATCCCAGCTTCAGTCTTCACCGTTCGGAATTCTCCTCACCATTGCATTGCATCTTGTTCTTTCAACTTTGTGCATTTCTTTATTATTTCTAGTTTGATTAGAGCAAAATACTCGTTTATTTTGTCTCTGAAAGACAGTCGCTCGCTAACCGCTCGAGGAATCGCTCAACGCTCGCACACAGCCCTCACTTTAACCTCGTGAAGCTGGTCGGCTCCCCGGTCCATGCCGCGGGACATGAACAGGACGCGACGCTCTCCATTCTTCGGTGATAAGGGCCGTTGGCGGAGCGACCTCATTTACAATAGTTCAACAATATAAAGGTACATAAGAAAACAGAATCCCTCGTCACATCATAAAAGCCCGCCCGAGCGAGACCATGGCGAGGCGTTCCCGCTCGAAATAAAAACCGAACAAGCCCGCCGCGAGCTTATTCCTCCATTCGGCCGAATACACCGTCGTCGTCCTCTTCGCTTCGGCCGCGGGAGCGCATGTCCTCGTCGTCTTCGTCCATGACGCTCTCGGCTTCCTCCATCTTGACGTCTACACGGCGGAGCTCTCCTCGGGTGAAACTCTCAGGAGCCCTGCTGGGGTAACTGTTCATGAAGCTGCTGCCCAACATGGCCTCCTCGAGGAACTTGGTAGGGAGGGGCGGCACGGGAGGTGCGTCGGCCGGAAGGTGGACCGTCCGCGAAGACCCGTTGTGGCTACCGAAACTGCAACCCAGCAGGGCAGCAGCAAGCTCGCTGTCGGCCTGACCGGTAGCATTTTTGCCAGACGATGTTGGTCTTTGGTCCTGGCTCAGCTGCCGGAAGTGGCCAAACCCGGATCCGTTTGGAACGCTGCCAAGAGCTGAACTTCCAAAAGGCGCAGACTGATATGACCGGGAAATCCCACTGCCGTTGCTGAACCTCTTGCTGAAGTTTCTGTACGACCCGTTCGCAGCGCCAACAGCGTCCAGCTGCGGCGGTGGGGTGGTATCGGCCGAGCTCCGGTCCTGGGGATCCGAGAAGCCGCTTGCTGGGGGCGACGCCGAACCCTGTTCGCTGTTGAAGTCCCGGGCCGAATCTGGGGGCGTGGTGGCTGAGTCCTTGTTCATAGCAACGAGTACCGAAGCAGCCTCGAGCAGCTGCACCTGCTGATGCTTCGAAATCAAGAGCTTGGAAGTGTAGGACCATTCGGGGGTATGTTCCCACCTGGGACAGAGACAAAGTCAACAATAGTGTTCAAACAGCACAGTCGACAAGCCACGACCGGCACGGAATACCTCGCTCCACACTCAGGGACCACGTGGTGGGAGAGGGTAGGGAAAGGAAAATGGGCACAAACAAATGCTTGGTCAGGCAGCTGCTATGCTTGTATCCCTTCCCGCACTTCTCGCAGCGAAGCTCTGGGCGATTGCTCTTGCGTCCACCTTCCTTGACCAGGGGCTGTCCGTCGCTTGCTCTTCTAACGCGAGCTTTCTGGAAGGCCGAATCGGCGTCATCCCCCGATGCGTCATTGAGTTCGTCGTCGATTGCATTCTCCTGCAAGTTGCTCATGCCTGTCCCGGCCAGGAATTTGCGACTG
The DNA here is from genome assembly GCF_035222375.1 of Podospora pseudocomata. Taxonomy (NCBI): domain Eukaryota; kingdom Fungi; phylum Ascomycota; class Sordariomycetes; order Sordariales; family Podosporaceae; genus Podospora; species Podospora pseudocomata. Next base: position 2,720,460 of record NC_085891.1, on the reverse strand, counting down.
GGCAGGCTTGCTGGCGGAGACGGCAGGCTGCCAGCCACCACGGACCGGGAGAGGCCATTCTTGGACAGTGTGTTTCGGCGGGCCGAGATCTGGAGGGGCATGGGCCCGTCGCCGGGTTCCGTAAAGGCAGCAGCTACGGCTGCAACATTAGCGCCCGTGTTTGTCATGCTCTTGCGACGGGTAACGCGGTGGGTGCCGTTGAGGGTGGCTCCGATGATGGAGTGGGAGTGGTTTCGGGAGTGGGATTGGCGGCTCAGGGTGAGGCCCCCTGGGATGGACGACGACGAGGTCATGGAGGGTCGGTGGTTCAGGGGTCGAGAGGTCTGTTGAATTTCCTGAACGAGTGAAGGAAAATTGTGGTCAGCACATGTTCTCATGTTTCTGTCTGCTCAAAAAGTCCTGCAGTTGGGTGGGAGCCGACGCCGCGCTTTGCCGGTGGTGTTGAGAGAGACCTAGCTACCTTGGAAGAGGCCATTGCGAAAGCGGTGCAGTAATCCAACTGGCTGCACAGCTCTGGCAACCTACTACTGTATCCAAACACAACAAGTTACCAAAAAAAAGAGAAGAAGAAAAAGAAAAATAGAGAGTGCTGATCAGAAGGCGTGCGCTGGTGTGGTGAGACGCTGTGAAAGTGTGTCGGTGGCGGCAAGGGGAGAGGTTCACGAAAAGGTGTTGGTGGTTATGTCCAGTGTTTGGGATGGCCCGTCGAGATTCCAAGCGCGGGGAGCAATAATAATTTCGGGCGTAGCAGCTTAGGAGAGAGGGTGCTAGGGTATGGTCCAGGGGGGGTGTGGGTGACTCTTCAGCCAATCTCGATGCTCCGCCGTGATATTTGTCCAGAAGATGAGAGATCGCCGAAAGAAAATAATAATTTCCAATTGCTTCTGGAGAAAGGTGGAAGGAACCAAAAAAATAATAACAATATCAATAACAGGAGATGATGCGAGCAGGTAAACCTGAGTGGCTGTGCCTGCCGTAGGTCACGGCACAGACTGAACAAAAGAATGGGCCGCCAGGAGGGATGGATTGTAAGCTAGGCTTGACGATTGCTGGGGTGGAGGAGGCGGGGCGCGTGGCATGCGACGGAAACAAGGCAATGGAAAATCGATGTTGAATGATTCAATCGCTGAGCCCTGTCTCCAAAAAAAAAAAAAAAAAAAAAAAGGGTGCAGAAAAAAAATAATCTGTAAAAAGGGGGATTTTTTGTTCACAAAGACTGGACAAGACAAGACAAGCCGCCGCTGTGTGTTTGGCGGGAGGCTAGACACACCACTGGTTCCCTACCAGACCACCTACCTAGTAATAAGATACCTGACCTGGCTAGGTGCACTGTGTTGAAACTGACAGCCCTCAGCACTGGCAACGCATGCATAATTCATCCAACCTGAAAAAGAGCCTGGCTGGCTGGCTGGCCTTGGACGGCCGTGGAAGGGGTGCGAATTGCAAGCAACAACGAAAGCCAAAGGAGGTCGGGGCCCGGGGGTACGATCGGGGTACGTGGCCCACAAAGAGTCCGGCCTGCCCTGGTTTGCAACCCCTTCTCTCACCCCCCTTGAGCTTTCTCAGGGAGAGGCCAGGTGCCAAACCTAGTAGTACCTTTACCACCTCGGACACTGGTGCTGCGTCTGGAGTAGGTGGCATCTCGATTGGTACAGACCCAAAGCCGTGAACAGTGAACAGTGAAGATAACTTGGAACACCAATCTTCATGCCCTTGCCGAATGCGTCAGCTGGCCTCTCGGGTCTGCTGCCAGCTGCGCAAAAACTGCACATAAGGACCACCTACCTGATGCATGCACTGTAGGAAAGCTGGTGCGGGTGACCATGGACAGTGGTGGGCCAATATTGCGACTGTTTCTGGAAGTTGCCTGTCCGTCCCTGCGTGCAACAGCGTCAACTCAACTGCAGGCTGGGGAAGCTAGCTGATTGGGATGCCCTTTTCCATAAGGTGGGTGGTGTGAAGCCGATATTGGAATTGGCTCGGCATCTGGATATCTGTCTCTTCACCTTGTGGTGATGTGCATGGAGGGTCTCCCGGATCGAGATAAGCTTTTTGCTATGGGCTATCGGAGCAAGAAAATCGCTGTTGATCTGGGACCTGCCATGCCGAACTCGGTTCAGATCGCCCATTCTCAACATTTTGGACATTTATGTACTGTAGAACACCGGGCTCTACATCCTGCTTCGGTCTGTCCTTTTCTCTCTCTCTCTCTCTCTCTCTCTCTCTCTCTCTCTCTCTCTCTCTGGCCCTCTCCGTGCAGACGCGGCCTCGGTGTAGCAACCGCCGTGTGACCCCCTCTGAATGGAACTTGGAATGCCTTGCTTGGGACAAAGCGGTGGCAGCTGTCGCCGTGTCACGAGTCCTGAGCCATGGCTAAGAAATGTCCGTCTCCACAATGACTCAATGGGTTTCTCTCTCTGTTCAGTGACCGAATTGCACAATTCCCTCGGTCAGTTTCGTAAGCAACATCAGTTGACGCTTGCCACAGTGGTGCTCGCCAAATGCCAAAAAAAAAAAAAGTCACGGCAGAGGAATAGTGTTGTGATAGCTATGCTACCGGCCTAGGAACAGGAACGCAAGCTTGATGATACCCGCATGTCGCTACTTATGTACCCCGCCTGTCGTGTTCCCCATCCGGGATCGCCATCTTTCCTAGCTTGAAAGCCATTGCTGGGAAGAGGGGCTGGATCTGGATGGGGTCATGAGGTGCTGTGGAGCCAAGCTTCTCCTCATGAAGCTCTCGGCAGTGAGGCCATTCAGCACAAATTAGAGAAATAATAGGATAAACTGAGTTGAAATAGACTCTCAACAATCGTAGGAGGCACTACCTATTCAAAGCACATGAGTCTTTTCCCAAATCTGACAACCACACTCATTGATTCAGACCATTCTTTAGCTCAGCCGTTGTATACATCTATCTTGCACAGTAAGGATCCAAGCCATGAGAAACCTGGGTTGGAAGTTTTTCAGAACGTAAAGCAACAACTGCAAACGTGTCACTGCGGAATTGTTGCTCTGAAACTTTTTATGATTCTAGACACAGCAGAGACCCATTACAATTGTCTCTTTATCTTTGTTCGACTGTCTTATCAACGTGCCAACTTCACAACTGGCAAAGATCCACATTTTATCCTTGAAGCCGAGCGGTCGCACTGTGCATCGGGGCTGTCATCGGCGCTAACAACACCCCCTCCCTGCACAAGGCCAAAGCCTCCGCTTTTAACTCCCTCGGGTGGTTCATGCAGCGCGCCAGCTTCAACTCAAGGAACTGGCGCACCAGGAACAGACATCCATGCCCCTCACTGGAAGAAAACATATTTGAGGCATAAGGTAGGGACTTGTCAGTTGAAACGACACCAATTGACTTTGACAGAATGAAGGGGGATATCGGTCCCCATTCTCGGCTCACCAATTGACCACCACCACTTATAATCCAGCCAGGCCTACAGCTACATACATACCTACCGGTATCTATATATCCTGCGGAGTATCTTAAGCAAGAACAAAGCGAGCTCGAGTCCTTTCAGCACTCCGCACATCCACTCCCGACACAACACCAGCCGCTTGACCAATAACCTCGGAGCACGCAACCCCCTCTTTCACCCGATTCGGTTCTTTTTCTTTTGACGGGGCTCCAGTCGCTGTCGGCGAGAGTGTCCCACAGTCCTGGAAAATGGGTACATACCGGCCAATCGTCGAGATCACCGGGTCGTGGATCAAGGGGAAACAAGACGGGCCAGACTGGCCTTCGTGCGTGCCTAGCTTTCCACACTTTTTTTTCCTCCCAAGGCTAGTAGTGTGTGTACATAGCTCTACATACAGCTTCACCTAACACAATGTCCCCACTATCTACGCCGCCTCACCAAAGCAGTTGGACGGCATCACTGCTACCTCGCTCTTAGACGACGCCAATCCGAGACCAACCATTGACTTTTTGGCTTGCTGACAAGTCGAATCTCCGAAGAAGAAAATTTTTATCCTCAGAAGACGGCACGGAACTGGAACCAAGAGATCTCCTTTGCCAGACCACTGGCAAGCCACACAACGTGGCTCGAGATCTCATCACTCGGTCGTCTGCCCTTGCTTGCCTGCCCTTGTCATCGGGCTCTCTTTCAGGCACATATTTGTCGGTCCACAACATGGGATTGCTACGTCGGATTGTGATGTGTCTTCTTTGTTGCTAACAAACCAGGGCCTTTCATTTCTGCCGGACAGGCAGAAACCGAGTGCCGGTTCATCAGAGTGACCAGAGAGGAGGAGTTGCCGTTGCGTTTCAAAGAAGCAGACAAGGGCATTCGCCGGAACAAAAACAATGGCCATCACAGCAAACCCTAATAACCTGGCCATCAAACAAATCTAACAACATCTCCCTTGCCCGGTACCACAGGGCGCATTTAAGCATGAAGACCCGATGTGTACCACCACCTCTTGTTTAGTCTGACACCCACACTTCTAGAATCCGAATACCTTTTGAGACCAAAACCCCCCTGCTGAGGTAAGGAGGCATATGTTGTCCTTTTTTTTTTTTTTTTAAAAAAAAAAAAAAAAAAAAAAGCCAGCCACATGCCTATTCATGTAGCCTCGGGTGACATGGCGCAGGAAACCATCCTCACTCACTCACTCACACCCGTTTAGAGAAGTGTGTGTGCAGTGCCATGGAAGACGAGGGGCAAATGACTTTGAGAAAAGCGGCCAGCTGACTTTTTCTTTTCGACAGCCACGACAGCTGCCTTCTCTTTTGGGTAGGACGGAATAATCCCTATGAATTGGCACTGTCTAGGTACACTAGTACTATGTACACGGTAAAAAGTTGGAAGATGGGTGGCATTGGAATCATCACCAGGAACGAACCGCTTTTTTTCTTTCTTTTTTTCCTTCTATCACCGAGACTCCCGGATTTTTAAACGGTTTTCGAAAACCCGCAACGGCACCTAGCAAGGTTGCGGTTCTATTTCACCCAGGGATCGACCAGCTCCGGAGGGTGATCGATCGATCGGTCGGCTCGGGTGTTTTCTGTAGCTCACTCGGCTGGAAGTAGCGAGGCATATGGGCAAGGAATATCATTTGTGGGGATGAGGTAGAAAATAGCAACACTTACATATAGAGACATACACGTAAACAACAACGACAGGTACCAGCGTTCCTGTGAAGGGATGATTATGTCGCCATTGATTTCATGCTGTAAGTCAGCATGCATGTAGGTAAACAGTAGCTCACCCTTTTTTTCAGGGCTGACAACACGACGGTTCCTGTACCTGACTAACATACGTGCCACGCGACAGGAAAAGGTGTGTTTCTGGAAAATTACCGATACCGTGGTTGGGAATGAGACCTTTTTTTGGCTTTCCGGATGGGTTTTATAGCTTGGCCGGCGATTCCGGTGGTCTTTGCATTAGGAGAAAATCTAAAAGCTGGAATTCTCTCCGTGACGGAGGGTTCCTAAAATAAGATGGTTTGGAAAGCTGAGGACAATAACAGACTTGTTGCGTGTTGACACCTGCGTTTGCCACAATTGATATATCAAAGGTCCCGGTGAACGGAGGAGGTGTGGTTCATGATGTGTGGCTTGAATTTGGGAAGACTTTGGGGATTGGGGAGTTATGGAACACTGCCCCCTCCTCAGCTTTTCACGAGCCGGGCTTCTCCGATGGATTTGAAATGACCTTCCTATTCACGGAAACAGCACGTATACACAAGTGACACTGGAATTCTTTGCTCCATTCGGTCTTGCATGAGCGACCTTGGAAAACTAAGGCATATCCCAACCGTCCGTCTTCGGCAGACATATTCTTCTTTTTTTTTTTTTCCCAGCCTTGTGTGAACATTACGACATTCACACACCACCTCAACCCAAATTCCCTCAGCCACCTATGCATAACCAACTCAGATCTCGCAATTTTCCCTCTTCTTCATCATGTGCTCCTTCCAAAATCCAAATTGTGGCGTCGAGTAAGAATACGTACGCCCAGTGTGGTGATCAACCTCCAAGAGGTGGGATATCAGCTTGGCAGTTGAATTTCATGAGTGAATGAATGAGGTGACTTGCGATAAGGAGTCTCAAAAGTGAGGGGTGTAACTGATAAGAGGGATAAGGGAAGGGACTACCTACTACGCCTGAACCTCACTTACCACCTTTTGCCCCCTTTTTTTCAGCTCATGGGAATGAAACTCTTGACTCTTACATCTCAAAACCTAGTGTATCAATTGGCCTAGAATAAACCCATTTTTTGAGTTCTCAATTGCTGCTGATCTTGCAACATGTCCGACGACGTATTTCGTCGTACGGGCCGTGGTGGGGCTGGCAACTATTACAGCAAGAAGGATATAGAGGATGTCCAGAAGGCTTCGGAGGCTTCTGCTGTGAGTTATCACTCCTAGTTTGTCATATTTGTACTTGAACTAACACCACAAAGGACCTCGAAGCCCAAGCCGACCTCACCAAGACTGCCACCACCATCCAGCAACAACCCGCCCCCGTCCCCTATTCCCGCGGCGGCAGAGGAGGAGCCGGCAACTTCTACGGCGCAGCAGACACGGCTGCCTCGGCCAAGCAGCAGTCCGAAGACGCGGAGCGCACCAAAAAGGCCGTCGCCGCAAGCATAGCAACCCGTCAAAAGACCGGCGGGACTGGCCGTGGTGGGGCAGGTAATTACGGAGCGGCTGCCATCCCAGGGGCGGACTTGCCGACGCCGGAAGACGAGCAGCGGAAAAAGTTGGCGGAGGAGGAGATGGAGATGAAGGTGCTGAAGGAAGTCGAAGATCAGCTGGGCAAGCCGCCGGGGGCATACCATAGGCCTGGGCCGGAGGAGTGATGAGTTTCAGTTGTGATGTCCTAATACTCGCAAAGTTACTGTAATGGGAAGCATGTGTCAAAATGCCGAGAACCCGTCCATCCCCGCTTTTTATTGCATTGTTTCAGTGAAATACCCGTAACATTGTAAAAATTTCAGCCAGTCACCGGCCGGCAAGCGGGCGGCAAATCCCGACTTCTGCGACTTTTCGCAAATCGCAAACCCCTGGTCAAAAAAGTTGATTCCATTGCTTGCCGTCATCATCGTCACCGTCCACCACATCGCACCACCCGACGACGACAACCACCGCCACCACCACAACGCGCGAAAGTAATATCCGCTTGTCGCATTCCAACCGCTACATGTCCAAAGCCCCCGCGCAGACACCCCAAACCTCGTCTCAACAAACCAGCAAACCCGAATCCGAAATGTCCGCAGTAGCCATCGGCGCAGGAGTAGCAGTTGCTGCCTTCCTCGTATGTCCCTCTATCTATATCTATCGCAAAACACCTCGCTAATTTCTCGGTATAGGGCAGAGCAGGCCTCGTAGCCTGGCGTCGCTCCCGCGGCGGCGTCGGCGCCCTCGGCAAAGCCTTTTACAAGGGCGGCTTCGAGCCCAGGATGAACAAGCGCGAGGCGGCGCTGATCCTGTCGCTTCAGGAGAGCTCCATCACAAAGGACAAGGTCAGGAAGGCGCACAGGACGCTGATGCTGCTCAACCATCCTGATCGCGGGGGGAGTCCGTACTTGGCGACCAAGGTGAATGAGGCGAAGGAGTTTTTGGAGAAGACTACTTCTTCGTAGGGGCGTGAGAGTTGTGGCGAATTGGGGGGATAGCAAAAGGGGATGGAAGGGGTACGAGGGAAAATGGTGGGATTGGTGTGGTTGACTGTACCAAAAAGATACATTGCGTTTCGGAGGGTGCATAAGAGGGTGGTGTATGTGCATCATAGCATTGGCGTTACGGCACTCTGGTTTTTATGGTTTTGTTGGTTGGTGGACAAGGAAGCATTGGTGCTGCTGGTCGGTTGGGTGGGTGGATGGATGGTTATGATCTGGAGTAGGAGAGAAAGGGGGGTTATGTTGTATGAGGAAGAGCTGTATTTTTATTGCTAAGGGGGTGTGTAGAGAGGTCATGGTTTGATCGGGGAACTCTCCTCTAATACAAAAACAAAGCTTAAAATCAACAATCACTTGAGGTGTTGTTGACACAGTGAGTATTTGGCTAGAGGGTGAACCCAAACACAGCTGCATGTTGAGACTTGAGAAGCAAGCAAAGGAGCGCTTTGTTTGTGCAACTTGATGAAGCTGACAATACCCTCATATGCACTATTCCCTCCCCCAACACCATCATCAAAAGCGGGTTTAGCTCAGTTGGGAGAGCGTCAGACTGAAGTCCACTTCAATCAACAAATCTGAAGGTCATGTGTTCGATCCACATAAACCGCACTTGATATTCTTTTTTCAACTTTCCCATTTACAACCACCACCCCATATGAACTGAACTTGTGGATAGGTAGTTTCAAGCACCATCATCTTTAATTTTTCCCATGCCATCCCCATCCCACCTACTACGTCACTTTCTCCCACCCCAGACTCTCTTTCAAGGTTCTTATACCTTGTACCATCCTCTCTCATTCCTATTTAGGACTGCCAGAGAGCATGGCGATGGTATCAAAACCCGTCGCCCACCCCCCTTTTTTCTCGTCTCCAGGTTGGGGAAGTTAGGGTTTTTTTCCCCCCCGTGCGAATTTCACACACAAATATTTTGAAGAGGTATTGAAACCGAAGCCCGCTTTGTCCCCGCGTCATGCCATGTGTAAACACATCAGCAGATGCCAGCATAATCTGATAACACACACCTTCACCCCCCCACAATGTTTCCACACAGTGTTGTTGCGAGCTCCTCCACAATGACCTCTCCACTATGGATCTCGAAATCGAGATCTTTGAACATCCTCTATCTGCCGTTCCTCTCGATCTGCCACTTCATGAGGGGGGTTAAACCACTTCTTTCTCCCCAAGATCAATTTCACACAATGTTGCGATAGGTGAATTACCTGTGCATACAAAATCTTGAACCGTCAAAAAAAGCCGTTGATCATTCCCAGCTCATTGTAAACGTCGATCCCGATCAAGGATCTCGCCCAATACATCCACCCACCACCACAACTTAGTGGATCTTCCTCCTCCACAAAAGTCCACAAATATCCCGAAACCCTACCCACCAGACAAGCGAAAAGCCAAGAATGTTTGTTGAGCTGGAGTTTTGCCTGGGCCCGGCTGACCCGCCCCGGCTCCCCCGGTACCCGCCCCCCTCCGTCCGGCAGTCCGGGACCGGCTTTTGATTTCCGGTACCGGTCCTACGGGAGAATTATTCGCTGGAACTCTGCTATCAACCACAACAACAGACAAGAGAAAAATCGTGCGACATGTAATATGCTTTATTTGTCCTTTGGTATTTTGTTCTTTTTTCTTGTTCTAGTTTGTTGTTGTCTTTGTGACCGAGCACACGAGGTGTAGCTAAGCTTCTGTGGTATATATCCCCAAACAGAATGTAAGTAAGGTCCTGATCGTAGCAAACAAAACCAAGGGCTCAAGGTCCAAGCATCAGTAATCCCCCAGTCTCTCTCTCTCCGCCTTCACCCATTCCATCATGCCTCATAATTAAAAACATCCTAAACCAACCTCAATGTCAAAACCCCCAGCTTCTCACAAAAGAAACATATATATATATATATATATGCATGTATATGCACGTAACCACTTTCACCATCACCAACACGCAGTGCCACAGAACAAAACAAAGAGCCCACAAAACACCAAGACCAGAATAATCACATCAATCAGTCAAATTGCCCCCTTTGATCAAGCCTTCAAATCAGTCGGTCCAATCACGCCCATCAACAAGCTCGGTTTCTCTCGGTCCAACAATTCTCGCTTTCTTTCTTTCTCTTCTGTGCCTGTGCCTGTGCCTGTGCCTGGTGCCCGTCTTTAGCTCCCCTCAGGTCTCAATGCCTTAGATCATCTTTCCCCCCAAGGTACCATCGTGCATTTGCATAGAATCTCGCTGGCCCGCCCCAGTGCCAGCTCACCGGAACTCCATACCCGCCCGCCCCAGAAAAAAAGAGGGCTAGTGTTATTGGCGGGTCGTGCCGCCGTCAAAACCACCACCCCCTTTGAGGCTTGTGGAGAAACACCATTCCTTTCTCGGCTTGACGATCCGAAGCTTGGGTGCACTTCCCCCCCTGTCAAGTGTCAATCCAGAAAGTCGGTGACCGCTATTAAAAAAAAAAGATGCCCCCTTGTCAACAAACGAACCACGCAGCAGCAGAACGAAAAAGAAAGAAAGGAATCGAGATGGTACAAAGAAAAACAATGCCCAATTGTGGATTGTGTTTGGTGGTGTTGTTGATGTGTTGTCCTTAGCGGCCCCCCCCCCTCCCCACCGTCCCGTCCCGCAGCAGCGGTGTGATAAAGTGAAGCAAGCGTGTTGCAATAATGGAGTTGAGAGTTGTGTGATGAAGAAAGTGCGTTGTTGCAAATGTTCCCAGCCCCTGTCGTCCTGCGCCGAAAATAACCGGAAACGCCCCCCCATCGTGAAAGGAAGAAGGGAGAAAAAAAGGAAAAACCTAACCCCAACAAATGTGAGAAGAGAAAAGAATATGCTGTGTAAAGTGTGTTGTAGTAAATAGTGTGTTGTGTGGGTTTTGATTGTGTTCGAGGAAGAAGGAAATTCGAGAGAATTGCCATGCCTGATGTTTTGCTTCCCCGATTCCATGTTTACCTTCCCCAATCCCCCCCCCAAAAAAGCCCAAAGATATCAAAGTTCATTCCATGTGTCATCCCTTCTCTTTCTTTTACCACCTGAGAACCATGAATTATAAATGTTTCCTGGTGCACAACATCCAGGCTTTAATAAATAAAAAAAGGTATTAACAAAGCCTCCGGCGCCCTGAGAAAAGAAGTGAAACCAACCCTACTCCCCCTGCCCCGCTTCCCAGAACAACTCGCCAACCAAACGACAGGGAATTGTATGTATATGTATTGTGGTTTGTTTGTCGAATGGTTGGTTTGTGTTCGTGATATGAGTGAAGATGTGATGATGATGATGAATGCTTGCCCCGCCCACTTGTTGAAAACGCCGAGCCAGATATGCAGATAAAAGATGCTATTAGACAGATCCAAGCTGAAGAAGAGCCTCCACGGCGTCGCGCTCCTGTGCGTCGGCCACCATGACTCCCGCCAAGCCCGATGGTGGGATCTTGAAGTTGAGCTGAGGTGGTCGCGCCATGCCGCCGGAGAAGGAGCGCATGCTGGAAGAATATACGTTGTTGAAAGGGGAGAGGTGTCTTTGGTTGTCGGACTGGGCCTGATAGGATGACGCTCGAAGCGCCGCCGCACCGACGGCTGCCCAGTCCTCGTCGTCGGTTGCGTCCTCGGGGTCGTCGCGGTCCATGGGAAAGTCCTCATCGGGCGCCTCGGAGCACGATGCGGATCCGGATCCGTCGAGCGACATTTTGTCGGCCTCGTGGTCCATCATGTTCATGAACCGGTCTTCGTTGAGACGGTCGTCATGAGAGAAGGCTGCTGATGAGGCGCCGCCGGCGCTCGTCCCGAGCATGGCTGCGAGTCGAGACCGGTCCAAGTGGTGCCACCCGGGGCCGCCCTTGTTGATAGGGATGCTTGTCGGGTAGGAGCTCCCGCCGGGCGACGTGCGGCGCGAGGGAGGGTCGTAGGCGGCAGCTGTAGCTCTGCTGCCCTGGCCCCTCCGCTTCGCATGCCACCGTCCCCAGCCCACCTTGATAAACTCTACGTCACCATCCGGGCCACTGCCCACGCCACCGTTTCCCTTTCCCTCTAGCGCGGCCACGACCAGCCGCCGGGCTTTGGCAGGCGGGATGCCCGCGAAGCCGGGGACCGTGGTGGTCAGATAACCCATAATGTGGCGAATCGGCAACGGGCCCTGACCCAGCAGGATCTCGGGCAGGTGGCAGTTGGCCAGCATTGCTGACGTGATGGCTCCGGCCGAGTCGTACGGGGGCGATCCCGGACCGGAGTGCTCATCGTCGTGAGCGTCGCGGTCGTGCAGTTCCAGGTCGGAGTCGACCGAGGGCTCGACGCCCGCTCTCATCAGGTGGGCGCGAAGGCCTACCGGAGGCAGGTTGGGAGATATCGAGTTGGGGGGAGTCGGCAGGTTGTTCGGATGGGTCGTCACAGGGACACTCCGGGCGGCCGCTACAGCAGTTAAGTTGTCTCGGCCGGGAGAGGGGGAGGAGGTCGTCGCGATATCGCGAGCAGCAGTAGCCATGGTCGCCATATTGACACTTTTGGGTGTTGGGTTGCTTCGAGCCGCTTCTTCAAAGTGCCGCAGGCCGTGTGTTAGCAGAGGTGTTCCTGATGGAGCCAGACACGGTGCGACGGGCCGGGAAGGGGTAATGATGGGCAACAGCGATAACCATCGATCTCTCTTGCTCGCTCGCTTGTTTATTTACAAGCATAAAGAAGTGTCGCGTTGTGTGTGCCCAGGTTGGCGACAACAAGGAAACTGAGGACTGAGGACTGAAGACTGAGAACTGAGTCACACTCACCAAAGGACCGGAGCAAGTTGATATGGGCAGCTTTGTTACTTTTTGACCGGGGGAAGACGGTTCGTGTCTTGTCGGGCAAAAGAGGTGTTGGCTGGGCTATTCGGCAGATGCTGCTGGCGATGATCTTCTGTGACAAGAGAAGGACTCTCTCTTGTAAGACTTGATGTCGTCGTGGTTTAGTTGGTCGCGATGTTGTTGCTTTGTCGAGACCAAGAGAAGGGTCAGAGGCAGGAATCGTGGACAGGCCATGCTAATATAAACCAAGCCTTGTTGGACAGGCCGGCGAGTACAGAGGGTGTGTCTTGCCCTGGTAGCGGTACCTTGGTAGGTACCGAGAGCAGCACCCTGGCGCTGACGAGTGACGACTCACGGCGGGCACGGGGTACACACACCGTACATCAGACCAGGGTGCCAAAGACGGGCAAGTGGCTTGTCACTGATTTGAGAGCGGGAGGCGTGCACACAGCGAAATCATCACACAAAAATAGGTGTGTCTCGAGAGAGAGAGAGAGGGAGAGCGAGAGGGAGGCCAGTCTGCTTTGCCCCGTGCTACCTTTGCCCAGCTTTCTCTCTGTCATCATTTCTCGGAATCTGAGGCAACTGTTTTCTATCCCCATTCTCTGTCTCATTTCCTGGCTACAGTGTTGTGTTGTTATTCTCAATATCGCGACGTTTAATTAGTTTGAGCCTCCACCCAAACAAACCCTGAATTGACAATCTCCCGAATGGATGTGCGCGCGCCCACAAACATTTAGGGTTTTGCGACGATAAGGACCAGGTCGTCAATCGTGGATCTTGGTTATCATCACACGTCGAAATGGGTGGAGGCATTTCCCAGTGGGCTGTGTAAGTGCACAGTGCGAAATGTTTGCCCTTCAAAAGGTCGCATCAACAGGGAAGAAAGGAAGGACGGGAAACCCAGTTCCCTGGATGGTCTGGACGTTTGATGACGACTTGTTCGTCTGCCAGGCAGCGCCATTTTTACCCTTTTCTCTCTTCGTCCGTATTCTCTGTCCACTAACGCCGCCTCGTGCTTCAATGCAGCACAGGCAACTCTGGCACTTTCTTCAGCAACAAGAGCTCCAATCCCAGCCCCCAATTGGAAGTTGACCCCCAGCCCATGTGCCCTTATCTAGAGCACCCCCCCCCTTCTGGCCCCTCACCCCCCCGTGTGTCATGCTGCTGATAGTGATAGGCCTTTTCAATCCATCTCCATCCATCCAGCCAGCAGCATGGCCATGCAGCACATTCCAGTTCCCTCTCCTTCGATGATACCGACCGGCAAGCGATAACGGCCATTGCTGCTGACCCCCGCTTTCTTGCCTTTTGCTCTTCCTGTCAGGGCGAGCGATTTCCCCAGATTAACACCCACACCACATTTTCTTTGTGTATGGCCCAAACGACATCATCCGGTGATCTGTTTCTTTCAGCCATCCCATCTCCGTCTCGGCTCTCTCCTTGTGGGAGGCTTGAAAATACAACCGCGAGAGATGATCGTCAGGACCAGTCTCTTCATCGTGATGACGGTTCATCATGATGAAGGTCACATTCCGATTACACCCGTCTTCTCTTTGTCTTTATGTACACTAACATGTCTACTTCAGTCAAGCCCCAATGAAGAAAGCACATTGGCCAGGCCAACCGCTCTGATTGGCTCGTCTATAAGAGGGCTAATCCGAGTGGGCAGTGGGGCAGGTCATCTGGTTCACTAACACCTGCTGCTCTCACTCTCAAGGTATTATATCAAGTAAGCTGATACAAATCACAGACAACTCCCCAGGACAGGACTACCCGGGCTCCAACAACCACCATCAACCTCGACGGGAGCTTCGCCTCTTCTCGTTACGAGTCGTTTCGAGGTTGGGGGCTCATGACAGGTCTTTGCCACCCCCGGATCACCAAAGCGTGGTGGATGCTTTGCTGAAGAGAAGCCACCACCGCCCGAGTGGTTGCCCCAGGTTTTTCTTTTGTCCCAAGACAAGCCAGTCCCAGTTCCCCACGTTTTTTGCTTGTGCCCTGTGTAGCTTTCTGTATCATATGCCGATTTTTGTGCCTACCCTATCAGTTTTTGTGTGCCCTATTTTTCTATCTTCCCCTCTTTCCATACATACGCACATGGCACATCATTCAGGGTGGTACAACCACAACTTCCAAGAAACAATCCCTTCCAAAACCTCCAAGTGACCCAGACTGTGTGTGGGAGTCCACTATCATGGGCGTACAGTACGGATTTGCGGCGCTAGACATGGGGTAGGCACGGAACCACACGGCTCACACCCACGAGGGGGGAATGGAATCCACCAACCGAACGACCCGTCAAGGTTCACTGGCCGAGGAACCCCGCCGCTGGTCCGACCCGAACAGACGGCGGCCATCATCATCATCGATAGCTTTCACAATGATTGTGAGATTCATTGTGTGGATTGACTACCTATCCTCTAGTATAGTTCGGCTTTCCTCAACCTCCTGTACCTTCCGGGCTCCCCCTTTCCGCCGGTTCAACTAGATAACCTTATGTGGTTGTTGTAGTTTTTTGTGCGTGTAACCCGCTCCCACATGTTTGTTGCACCACTTCTACACACACACACACACACACACACACACACACACAAAACAACCAATTGTGACACAAACACACACCTCTCTGGCTGCTTGCTTTTACTGCAACGAACCGGAGCCCGGAAAACGGAACGGGAGTGTCAAAGAAAAAAAGCCATGATCTTTTTACCAACCCCCGGACATCCGGTTATCGGAAGGAGGGGGGAAATAGCACCCCCAATTCCGCCGCGGCCGAGGAATTGATGGGAGGGGAAGAAGAAGGGGGGAGCTCGTGATGGTCCACACCCGCGCACCAGCGACATGCAGGTAAATCCCGCCCGCCATTTCACGGCAGGCAAAATGTGGTGTTGTTGATAGGATGCACTGCTGCTGGTGCTTTTGTTCTCGTTGGTTAGAGAGGGCGGGGACATTTGTTTCAGGTTGGGGGCGTGTTGTGAGTGGTTTGAGAGGGTTGTTGTACTTACTATACGTGAG
Source organism: Podospora pseudocomata (assembly GCF_035222375.1). NCBI lineage: Eukaryota > Fungi > Ascomycota > Sordariomycetes > Sordariales > Podosporaceae > Podospora > Podospora pseudocomata. The sequence continues at coordinate 2,705,045 of NC_085891.1, read as the reverse complement.
GGTGTATAGGTGAGGGAATTCGTGCAGTGCTGTTCTGTGTGACCAGCCTCTGATATACTCGGGAGGAGATATGTTGATCGTTCATTGCCCGTTGCCGTTGTTGAAGACGTATTGTCTGCAGGCCTGTGGGTGTGTCAGTATGTCAATCTTAAAATCAAATCAAGTAAATGTAAACAAACTCACTGCTTTGAGTGTATTGAGCTCCGCGGAGGACTGATGGTATACCGTCCTGTACTGGTGTATGTTGCTCTGCAGAAACTCTTGCTTGGTCGACCTGCCCTCGCAGATGGCTTTCATCATGAGCTCCGTCTCCTTTCGTAGAAACGGCTTCCCAAGACTGATCTCGAAGCTCATCCTGTCGAAACCCATGATAAGGGCAACTCCGAGACTGGTCGGGATAAACTCCTTGACACCATCACCACCCCCTCCTCCCCCAGCACCACCGCCTCTCGCCCCTCCTCTCCCGCCACGAGCAGCTCGTCCACCCCTCCCCCTTCCTCTCCCACGGCCTCGCCCAGCAGCAGGAGGAGGCTCATTATCTTCCTCGGCACCACCAGCTCCTCCCCCTCGGCACCGTAACCACATATTGCCTCTCCTGAATCTTCTCAATGTGCTCCGCCATCGTGGCATCCGTCCCAATCCCATTCGCATCCATCAACGCAATTAGATCCGCCTCGGTCAAGTAACTCGGCGGGCTCGTCTTCCCCTCCGTCATCATGGCCTCGGTCGGCTCAAACCTCTCCCCCACCTCAAACTTGGGCAACATGGCCGTCCCCGTCCAGTTTTCGTAGGGGTACACATCCAGATAATTCCTCTCCAGCACAATAACCCCATGCGCAGCAAACATCTCCTCCCCATACCCCACCTCCACATCCGTCGCCATCCCCTTGGCATCATCCGAGCAACAAGCCAAAAACCTCCTCACCACAAACTCATACACCTTCCTCTCCTGCTCATCCAGCACCGTCGGCGCCGCGTAGGTGATAGGGTGGATAGGCGGATGAGCCTTATCATCATTCTTCCCCTGCCTCGGCTGGTTGAACCTCCCCCCCTCGATCAACTCCCTCGCGAAAGCCCCCCACCTCCCATCAGGAAACTGCTTCTCGACCAACCCCCTCAGGTTCATCCCCTTGTCAAACCTGTCCGTCTCTGTCCTCGGATAAGAGATAAACCCCTTGTTGTACAGCTTCTCCGCCACCGTCATAGCCTGCTGACCCGTCATCCTCAAAAACCTCGTCGCCATTTTTTGTAATTCCACCGTCGTAAGCGGGAGAGGCTTCCACTTTTTGGTGGGCTTCTCCTGAACCTTTTTCACCACCGCCTCCCTCGCCCTCAGGCAGCGTTCATACAGAATCGTCACCGCCGCCCGATCAAACAGTCGATTCCGCGCCCAGCCAAAGCTCACCTTCATCCCCTCCCTCTCGTGAACAAGCTTGATACTCCAAAACGCCTCGGGAACAAAATTCTTGACCCGAAAGTACCGATCGACGACGAACCCCAGAGTGGGAAACTGACAAGACCCATAACTGATCATCAACTCCCCCATCGGACCCCCCAACCCCCGCAGGTTATTCGTCAAGAACCTTGTGAAAGCAAACCCGATCCTCAAATCCAGCTCAATCCTCGCCGCCACGGCATCAACCTGCCGCTGATCCAGCGCCACCAACCTCCTCGCCGCGCTGAGTATGTGCCCCCTCTCCACGTTTGAAAACCGCGCTCGCCTGACCTGGATGTTCCTGTTCCCCTTGAGCGCGGCGTCGCGGATTTCGGAGCCGATGTGCTCCCCCTCGCGGTCGCAGTCGGTCCAGACGATGAGGACGGAGGAGGACCGGGCGAGGGTTTCGATGTTGCGGGCTATGGCTTTGCAGTCGGGGGTTGTGACGGTGGTGATGGGGGCGTCGAAGAGGGAGTCGGGGGGTGGGTGGGACCAGGATTTGTAGGTGGGGGGGAATTCGGCGGTGGTGAGGTGGCCGCGGACGGCGGTCATGGTTACGTTGGAGTCGCCCAGGCCGGGGCCGAAGTTGAAGGTGAAGGAGTAGTTTTTGGTGTATTTGTCTGAGGTGTTCGCCTGATGGAAAGTTAGCAAAGGGTGGCGTGAGATGGGGAGGGGGGAAGTACAGTTTGATATTGGCCTCCGGAGAGGTGTTGGGCGACTGCTTTGGCGATGGAGGGCTTTTCAGCCACGCAGAGGACGCGTGTCATGATGTTGTTGGGTTTTGTGTCGATGATTGGTTGTTCAGTTTTTGCTGATGAGGTCTTGGTGGAAACCTTCGATATCTTAGTCGATGAAGTTGGTGACGATTTGGTTGTTTTGGTTGAAGTTGTTTTCGTAGTTTTTGCCGTGGACTTTGCTAGTGAAGGAGAGTGAGTGGAGAAGAAGAAGAAGAAGAAGAGAGAAGAGCTGCAATTGGCAACATGAGATTGAATGTTGGATGAGACTCCAAATCTAGACTTCTTCAAATTGTAGATATGATTTGCTCTCACAACCGAGTCGCGATGAGAGGAAAGCCTGCTCAAGACTCCAACCTGCACGTATAAGCTCCTCTTCGTGCCTTTCATGAGAGGCAGCAGTCAACACTGGTTGACAGCTTTCCTCGGGTTCAGATAATCTCATCTGATGAATTTCACTTTCATGGATATTAGGCAACAATCCCGCCTTTTCAGTTCACGAGGCCTGAATGGGGTGGTGAACCGAGTTGAGATGTGAAATTTCATGAAATACATGCGCGAACGTGATGTGAGCCCAAACTCGATATGCAACTAAGCGAACTTAAAGTAAATACACGATACCACGTAAGAATGGAAACCTTTCGAAGGGGCAATCGCGCCTTGGCGGCTTCCTCATCACGCTAAACCGCCCCTAACCCTGGGCGATCCAAGCGTTTCTCAGCCCAACACCAGATCGTTGCCGCTGGATGTGATGACGCTCACATCAGTTAGTTGGCCACTCATCAAGCAGGTATAACTTGACTTTCCAGTACCTATCTCATGTTGCAACTGAGGAAGCAAGTCATATCCGGTCATTGAGTACACATCCGAGTCAACAATGGCGTTTCCAACCATCAAAGCGCTCGAAGATTGCGCCGACTTCTCCAAAACGGTGGAGCCGTTTATCCCCCAGCTTTACACTCTGCCCAGCAAGGTGCTTGATGTCATTGCACGCCGTGAGGGTCTCCTGGACCTCTACGCAGAAACAAACCCACTCATATCTGGATTCGCCATCTCGATAGTGCTGGGTGCTATCTTCCTGGTTGCCGCCGAGATCAACCGCAACTATTCACAAGTTGACCGGGCATGGAGTTTGTTGCCCACCATCTACATTGCCCACTTCAATGCCTGGGCCCGTTTGGCAGGAATTCCCAGTCAGAGACTAGACGCAGCGCTCTTCTTCAGCGCTGCATGGAGCGTAAGTTACACCGTCGCTCATGGGGTCAGCTCAGAAGTGCTAACAACATGATGAAGGCTCGACTCACTTTCAACTACTGGAGAAAGGGCGGCTATAGTGTGGGATCGGAAGACTACCGATGGTGTGTGTACTCGCAAGTCTTTTGACCTTTATCACGGCTTACTAATTCCGGGCAGGGAAATCATCCGTCAATATGTCCCCAAAGCTGCCTTTCACGTCTTCAACTGGACCTTCATCTCCTTCATCCAAAGTATCCTGCTTTTCGCCCTCGCAGCCCCCGCCTATCCCATCCTGCTGGCATCTCAGTTTGAGCCCAACCTGACCAGCTCCGACATCGCATATACGTCTGTCGAGCTCTTGTTGATCCTCACGGAGTGGATCGCCGACCAACAGCAGTGGGAGTTTCAGTCTGCCAAGCAGCAATACCGAAAAACCGCCAAGGTTCCGTCAGGCTTCAAGCGAGACGACCTCGATCGTGGCTTCATCACGACGGGTCTGTGGAGCTACTCGAGGCATCCCAACTTTGCTTGCGAGCAGACCATCTGGTTTGTCCTGTATCAGTGGAGTTGCTATGCCACAAGGAACTTGTACAGTTGGGCTGGCGTGGGTCCTTCCTTTCTGATCATGCTCTTTCAAGGGTCGACGTGGCTCACGGAGCTCATCACGGCGGGGAAATACCCAGAGTATAAGGCGTATCAGAGACAGGTCGGCATGTTTGCTCCAACTTGGATCACGGGCTACAAGGTATCGCCAGCAAAGGCACCCAAGGTGATCCGCACCAGCGAGATCGCCAAGCAGATTGAAGAGAAGGAAAGACGGAAACAGAAACAGAAACAGAAGTGAGGTCTGTGTCAGAGGTCGGTATATGCAACCTTTCTACTACGAGACTTCAAAAGTAGATTGATGGGGGCACAGCAGCCGTCAGGGACGGGCCGGTCCAGATGGCCAACGATTCTGCATCTTGATGCCCGTCGCGGACGAGACCCGAGCCCAACAGGGCTGCAACCCTACAGTTCAGACGAGCGGCGGCAGATGAGCTGTGCAGATGAGATGTGGGGAAGGGTGGTGCGCAGGGGATCTTCTTTCAGGTGGAACATGAGAATATTATCGTTAATCACAGTGTAAATTACCGACCACGCCTTGGTCCACCACTTTCCGACTCAGGTGACCAGAGCTCATGTCCGTATTCTTGATTATCCACAGACAATTGACACAGAGAGAAACAAAAAACAAACGAAAAAAAACAAAAACAAAAAAACATCAGGCATCACCACCTTGAGGCCATATTGGGCTGGGAAACCAGCCGAAGATATCCATTCTCAGGCATCGTTCTTCTTCGCCAAAGCACTCCGGCTTTTAGCGGCTCCCTGAAATGGTGTGAGCATCCCACAGATCTGGACACGAGACAGGGGTCCTCCCACGCTGCTAGCGGTGACGACCCGCTAGTTAGTGCGGGATTCCAGAAGGTCCACATGACCAAACTGGCTGAAATTGGCTCTTTTTTCAACGCTACCTCGCGTGCTGGACTTGCATGCAGCTGCAGATTGGTTGAGCCCCGTTTGAAACGTGGGGTTGGAAGCCAAAGAGACCAGGCCCATCTTCAATGCCCAAGGTGTGTGTGTGTGGGGGGTTCACCGTGGAGGAGGGCCATAACCACACCAAATAAGAGCATGAAACTGTGAAAAAGAGATGTTTATATCCACCAGGCCCGCCTGACCTGACCACCCAGTTGGTCTTGTTGTCCCGCTCTCCGCCGATTACCGCAGGCCGTTATTGAACAACACAGCGGTTCCCAGAATAAGCAAACCCCCAATTTTGATAAACCCCCCGTGAATTTGACATATAGGGAGTGGAGATGGATCATCACGGGAGATGGGGAAAATCTGGGTGGACTGGGCCCTCTCCGCAGTCCGGACCCTGGTCCTAGTCCGGTCAGAGCGCGGGAGAGCCTCCCCGACCACCACCACCACCGGGCATTGGTTGTGACCAGCGGGTCGGGCGGACATGAAAGAGGGAGGAGAAGAGGAGGATGTTTGTTCGTGAGGGTATATATTACGGCAGCTGCCTTGTTTTTTCTTTTCGGTTCACTCTTGATGTCTTGAACTCGTCACATTGTTGTGTTATTATTCCTCGGTCTTTTTGGCTCTTCTCGAACAAAACGTGAATATCTCTCAGTGAATAATATCTCGTCTTTCGAGTCACAAAGCAAACATATTCACTTATTATTCATCCCACCTTGTCATCTGAGCACCTCAAGCTTTTTGACAGCAAACCACCTCCATCACCCTCCGAGCTCAAATCCGACGGTGTTTACGACTCGAGCACAGTTGCCCGCCAGTAGCTCCCGCCACAACCGTTCATCCCATCCGCGACCAGCAAAGTCACCAAAGCCCTCGAGACCTACCAACTTCCCCGCCTGTCTTCACCGGCTCCCTTCGCAGGCACCGCTTCTTTCCACGTTTTGTTTTGTTGTGGAACCAGCCAAGTTAGTAGCGCCTGCAAAGAGCACAAAGTTGAATCAAGCTTCACTCGGCCGTTTGCTCTCTTGCTCAGGGAAAGACCCTGAAAAGAGTCAGGGGGAATCCAGTGACAGCCAGCAAGGAGGAAAAGGCTTGTCTTAAGCTTCGCGACCAGCCCAAAAACCCCACAAGGGACCGACGATTTTCACTTTTTGGAGCAACAGAAACCCCAATTCACCCTACCCATCAACCCACCGACCTTTTTAAAGAGCAGCATTCACCTCTTCACATTCTTTCACAATGGCAGCCTCCTCGTCCTCAAACCCCAACCGGTTCTCCTTCCGCAACCCGTTCCAATTCTTGATTTCCTCTTCCTCTTCTTCGACAGACAACGACAGCGCCAACAAGAAGGAAAGCAGCAGCAACAGCCGACCAACCAGCAGAAGACTAAGCAGACCCAGCTCCCCTATTTCCTCAAGCTTCTGGTCATCCCTCTACCGAAAAACATCCTCTACCTCAACCAACACCGCAATGTCCACCACCACCACCCCCTCCGCCGTGTCGGACACCACCACCGCCGCCACCACCACCACCACCACCCCACCAACCCTCTCCTCCTCCCCCGCCACCTCAACAGACAGCTACTTTCCCCCCGTCACCACTCCTCCCACCCCCACCGACAACAACAACAACAACAACAACAATAACAACAACAACCTCAAGCCTGCTGCTACCCTCACCCAATGCCACAATTGCGGCTCAACCACCTCCCTCGCCATTCCTACCGCCACTCCCCCCGCTGCACCAAAGAGGACAGCCACAACCCCCATAATTCACGTCCAACCCCCCGTCCCGGGCCGCAAGCAAATCAGAGTCGACCCCCTCTCTACCCAATTCCCCAAGCCGGCCGCCGAGTTGAGCGTGGAGGAGCTCCTGGCCAGGAAGCCAGGCCGGTGGACGCTGACGCAGTGGGTGGAGAAGCAAAAGCTGGTTGATCAGCAAGAGGAGGAGAGGGAGAGGAGAAAGGTGCAGGAGGATGCTGAGAAGAGGAGGAGGGAGATGGAGGAGGTGAAGAGGGAGTTGAGGGCTTTGGCTAGTGGGTTGTGATCAATCATCGTTTGGAGGGCAAAAAGGAAAAGAAAAAGAAAAGAAGAGGTTGGATGGAGAGGTTGCGAAACCTGGAAACTACTGGATCGAGATTTGGGTGGGTGGGTAGATGGATGGATGGATGGATGGGTTGCAAAGCCCGCCGCCGCAACTGGATTCTGAGACTGGATGCATGGGTAGATGAATGGGATGGAATATTTGCGTTGGATCGTTGACACGGAAAATTGGCGGGTCTATTAATACCACAACACACAACAAGCGGCGGGATTTGTGGTATTTTGCTTTTTTTCTTTCACTGTCTCCTGAGAAAAAGGGCATTCTATAGCGGGCGTTAATTTGTCATTTTTTTTGAGATATCTGGGTTTGGGCGTGTAAATGGATGGGGCTTTGTTTTTGTCTGTAAATGTGTATGTTGTATAACCAACCTACAGAGCAGAAACACATGAAAAAAACATGGTGTAATAAACCAAATTTGTCATTCTTGCTGCCATGTGACTTTGTGCTTTGCGTGTGTGTGTGTGTGTGTGTGTGTGTGTGTGTGGGAAGAGACCTTGACCTTGACTTGAGACGTTGGACCTGAGACGAACTATGCGCTTTGAACTCGGGTGGGGAGCAAGGTACTTGCTGGTAGCCTGGGGATTGGTTTTAAGAGAGTCTCTTGGACAGGGTAACGCCGTAAACAAGGCTTCCGATAAAGGTGCCTAGGTTCAGGAAGCTGGACACGCCGTGGAGGATGCCGAATTGCTTGTTGAGGGCTTGCATTTCTTGCGAGTGGGGAGGGGAGTCCCAGGATTTTTTGCCGTCTTTCTTTTCTGTTTTTTTTTGTGGCATTAATAATTACCGAGTGATATATGTAATTGTAGGCATGGAGTACACATACCCTGGAGCTTCCTCTCATCCATGACCTTGGTCGTGAGAGGACCGACGAAGGCGAGGTTGGCAAGGGCGGACACAAAGGTGGCGGTGATGGGGACGAAGGTGGAGTAGCGGTTGGAGGAATGAAGGAAGCCGGTGATGCCACCGGTGATGCCGAAGGGGTTTTGGCTGGCGGGGTAGGTGATTGCTAGGACGAGGGGGAGGGCGGTTTGGATTGTGAAGTAGATTGGGAAGAGGGAGGACATGAGGGAGGAGAACTGGGGGCGGGGGAGGACGCGGAAGGAGACGATGCCGCCTACGAAGGTGTGGAAGAAGGTTGTGCCGAGGAGGAAGCCGTAGCTGAGAGGGGGGGGTTAGTTGAGGGTGATGTATGTGGTGAACTGGTGGGGAGGAGTGGTGGTACCTGATGATGTGGTACGGGGCGGGGGAGAAGAAGCCCATTTTGAGAGTTGTGAGGTTTTGGTTGTAAGGATAGGGAGGAAGATGCTAAGGAGATACAGACAGTTGAGGTCAAGACTCTCTGTGAGGGGGCATGATCTTATCAATCAATCATTGTGCAGCTCAAGCGTGCACTTGGCTGTTGGCCTTTGTGGAGAAGCTGGTGGTTGGGGCCATGGCCCGAGCGTCTTTTTGTTGCAGGCAGGAGGGTTTAAGTGCTGGGTGACGCGAAGACATGTGCCCACGCGCGAGAGGGAAAGGCAGCAGCTGCCATCCCAGACCCAGATCAACGCGCGTGGGTCCTTTGGCGATGCTGCCTGGAGATCGTGTCAACGGCCATTTATTCGAACATCTGACATTGAAACTCATGAATTTGTCTCAATTCTTCCATTTTCACTCCAGTTGATGAGCAAAAACACACAGAATGGCCGACAAGGAATCCACAGTCTACGTCGTCGACCTAGGCGAGTCAATGGCTGATTGCCATAACGGCCGCGTCGAATCTGATCTCGATTTTGGTATGCGCTATGTTTGGGACAAGATTTCAGATACCGTCGCGGCAAGCAGGAAGACGTGGACCATAGGTTTCGTTGGCTTCAACACCGATGAGACAGAGAACGAACTCGCGGATAAAGATAAGCTCGAGGGCTACGATAACATCTCTGTGTTGCAGCCCATCGGCCCCATGAGCATGACGGAGCTCAGAGAATTGCGCTCCAAGGTCCAGCCGTCCAGGAGCTATGGTGCCGATCCGATTTCTGCTGCTGTGGTGGCACTAAAGATGCTTGAGAAGTACAATCCAAAGCACAAGATCAAGCGGAGGGTAATCCTTGTCACCAATGGCGAGTCGAACATTGATGATGAAGAGCTGGACCACATCGCTGCGGTATTCAACGAGTTCAAAGTTGAACTGATTGTGATGTATGTTTCTGTTTCCTGACGACAAGAGACAGCGCCAGACTGACATTCTTTTAGTGGTATCGATTTTGACGACGCTGACTACGGCTTTAAGGAAGAAGACAAGTCTACCAACAAGAAAAACAACGAAAAGGCACTTCAGCAACTGGTAGAAAAGTGCAATGACGGCGTGTTCGGCACCATGCAACAGGCCGTGGATGAGCTGTCAATACCTCGGATCAAGCCAGTACGACCATTCAAGGCCTATGATGGGCCTTTGACCCTCGGAGACCCAGACAAATATCCAAGCGCCATCAGCTTCCACGTGGAGCGTTACTACAAGACCAAACGCGCTTCTGCGCCATCAGCAAGCACCGTCGTGGTCAGCAACAATAACGGATTCAGTCAATCACAGACCTACAAAGACGAAGATGGGGATTCTGAGATGGGCGGAGCCGAGTTCTCCGGTGTCAAGCAAATGCGCACCTACAAGGTCAACGATCCCGACGCCCCAGGAGGCAAGAGAGACGTTGATTTTGAAGAGCTTGCAAAGGGCTACCAGTATGGCCGCACGGTGGTTCCGTTTGGCGAGTCCGACCTGTCCATCACAAAGTACTCGACCAAAAAGTCATTCACCATCATCGGGTTCGTCCCCTTTGACAGTTACAATCCCTTTATCAACATGGGCGAAACGGGTCTGATTGTGCCCCAGAAAATGAACGAGGAGGCCGAATTGGGACTTTCGGCATTCATTCATGCTCTCTACGAGGCTGACTCGTATGCTGTTGCCAGATATGTGCAAAAGGATGAGGCTGCAGTTCAGATTCTTCTTCTCAAGCCCAACACTGGTCTTGAGGATGAGTTTGAGTGCCTTTACGATGTACCTCTGCCCTTTGCCGAGGATATCCGAAGTTACCAATTCCCGCCCTTGGACAAGGTGCTTACCGTGTCTGGGAGTGTGCTCAAGGAGCATCGGCTGTTGCCAAACGATGATTTGAAGGACGCTGTGAGCGACTTTGTTGACGCAATGGATTTGTCAAACTATGATGTTGATGAGGATGGGTATGCTTTTCGCTCCATGTATCCCGGCAGTTTACTAACATGTCGCAACAGAAAACCAGTAGACTATGCACCCGTAGACGAGGTGTACAACCCAATCATCCACCGGATGAACCAGGCCATCCGAGCCCGGGCTGTTGACCCAGACTCGCCCATCGGGCAACCAGCCGAGATTCTGTTGAGGTACTCCAAGCCTCCAAAGAAGCTCCTCGAGAAAGCCAAGCACGAAATCGGCAACCTGATCGATGCCGCAGAACTCAAGAAGGTTCCCGAAAAGGCCAAAGGTCGCTTCGGCAAGAAAGACGCCGTCAAGCCCATCTCCGGCCTCGACATTGACTCCCTCCTTGGCGGTCAACCCAAACGCGCTGCCATCTCTTCAGAAAACGCTATTCCCGAGTTCAAGCAGATGCTCGCCGCAGCTGAGGACGACGAGACGATCGAGAAAGCTGTGAAGCAAATGGGCGAGATTGTTCGGAAGTTCATTAAGGACAGCTTTGCTGATGTGTTTTACTCGCGGGCTGCTGAGAATTTGGGAGTTATGAGGGAGGAGTTGCTTGGGTTCGAGATGCCGATGCTGTACAACAAGCTTCTGAGAGCGCTGAAGAAGAGCTTGCTGAGTGGTGAGCTGGATGGTGATCGGAGGGAGATGTGGTATAAGCATATTGTGGGTGGTGGACTGGGACTCATCACGAAGGAGGAGCTGGATGTTTCAGATGTGACCGAGGAGGAGGCCAAGGCTGTGAGTACATGGTTTTTCCATTCTGAATGAGGATTTGGGCTAATATTGGAATAGTTTGCGAAGTGAGCATTGGTGAGCATGGAGGCACGATGTTGTAATGATATTTATTTGTGGAAGATCGATCGGATCTGGTCTAGGCAGTTTCGGTGAGCGAGGAGTTTTTGGTCGAGTGTGAAATTACTCGCCATCTTTGTTGCAAACACAACCTGAATATTGCAGGATCTGAAGGTAGCAATTATTCCAGAGGGCAGAGGGGTGTAAAATGATTGAGGTACGGGTGAACTTTAGGCACTGAGAAGACCTTAGTTAACTAGCAGCCACATGTCCAAGCTGTTCTTCATCCTGCTTGCCAGCATTCTGTTGTATAGAGTGTGGTCGTGAAAAAAAGTCGAAAAAACTCACCGGTCAAACCCAGAAGGAGGTGGCCGGTTACGAACACCTCGGTGGTTTTACTTCGAATCGAACTCGGGGAATATCCGGTGCAAGCCCCGGCGGGGGGAGGTTGACAGCTCCAATATCCTTACCATTTGACCTGACCACAAGGGCGCCCTGGCAAGGATATTGGAGCTGTTGGAAGGTGTGTGGTTGGAATGGTATATATACTGTGTCTTGCTTCTGCCTTCATGTAGACTGGGAGTCGCGCGAGATGGGAGGGGAGCATGATACGATCTTACAGGCGATGTTTCCTTGTTTTTTTTTCATTTTATATTACAATTATATTGCCTATCTTCTACAGCTAGTGTTCCTTCTCTCGAGGCCATCTTCTTCGAAAAAGGTAATCTTCATCATCGAGCCTGACCCCCAACTTCTCGTCGGTCATGTCATACTCCCGGAATTTGAACGCTTCCCATTTCCACAAGTTGAGAGCAGAACCATCATCATCATCATCGCATCATCATCATCATCTCTCTCGCGTTTTACTCGCTTGTCTTCCCCAGTTTGGTCCGTCTCCCGGTTGTTTAGTATCTCGTGTTCCCAGCTCGTCGGACCAACCTGCCCCAAGCAGCAAAGTCGTACTTTTTAGGTCTCTCTGGTATAGACTCCCTCTCTGAATGGTAGTCCTCCCTCAGGAGATCGTAGCCCCCCCCCTCTCAAGATAATAGTCTGGTTATGAATCATCCTTCTTGTCTGTAGGGCAATATGAACTGCCAAACGTGAGGTGGATCTTGCCGTGGAACATGACCTCGGCGTTGGGCTTCCCGTCGCCGGTGATGAAGATGGGGGACAGGGAGTGGTATTCTCGAGAGGCAATCTTGTAGCGGAATGGTACGTCCGGGTTGCGTCTTGAGGCGTAGATCCAACCACCAGTTATCCGTAGCTCGGTGCCACGAGTTCCGTACTCGTCCCTTATGAACTTTTCCAAGCGATGGCTTACATCCTTGAAATCCCATACGCCGCTGTTTCCGTTTTTTAGATCTGTGGGGTGGGTGTCAAAGTACGTGAACCATCTTGCGCCGCCGGTGAGGTTGCTGGACTGGGCAAGGATATCGGTGACGAACTTGTTGATGCTGTCTTTGTCTCTGTTGTCCATTTTGATCTGACCAGTGGGATTATGTTGCAGGATGAGGGAGAGAGTTAGATGCCTATGTGAGAAAGGGGGAGAAGATATAATTCTCAAAGAAGGCTTGGTTTGTGTACATGAGGCAGGGGGGGTACATGTCTTTCTCAGGGTTAAGTATGGGTCATCAGGGTTAATTGCGTCACTTTCTCAGAGGGTTGGTCTTCCAACCTAACGGATTGCTCTTCTCTCTCTTCTTTTCACAAACAAAACAAAACCACAACAACATGAATCCAATTACTCGCAAGCCGGGGATTGAAATCCCGAGTTTTATCTTCTACTTCTTCGCCATATCAGACGACCCCAAACGAATGTATGAGCCCTGGCTCGACTGCTTCACTGAATATGCCGAAGTCACCATGGGCAAGAAGGTTGCGAGAGGTCGGGAAGGTGACCAATGCCTCCCTGCATACATATGTTGGAAGACATAGGCTAAATGGACTTCCAGAGCTACGGGAGCTGAGGCGCGGCATGTGGAAGGATGTAAGGTCAAGAAAGCACCACGATTTCAGCAACTTCTACGCCGCTGCTTCTGATGCATTTACAAAGTTCAAAAGGGAACAAGGAGAGGACGAGGTTGAGGTCATGTTCAGCGGAAAGGTTACTTTGGAGGTGGTCTCTGGCGAAGGGCCTGAAACCGAGCAAAAGGTGGTGGATTGGGCGGCGCAGGGCACGTTGGTTCGACAAGACTGGGAAAGCGAGTCTGGAGGAGCCGAGAAGTGGAAGTGGGCGAGGTATAGAGTTTGGCTGCAGAGTTGAGACAGTCTGAGGAGGTTGACTTCTCAGCATATCGTATAGAGGATCGGGACAACGTGGATGACTTGTTGGGGCAGACTCCAAACTCCACCGCCTCTCTCTCCAACTTGGAGTTGTTCATGTGCCCCTGCTTCTGGCTTCTCCACCTTTCCACGCAAGTATTGGCTTGTCGGTGTAAGGGTGGTGGTTTACTAAACCTATGGCGTATGCAGATGGAATCTGGCAGAAGACAGAGTCTAAGTGAGAGAGACGATTCTTGAGATGAACCCGACTGGCAGGTGCATCGTCTGGTCATTTGGGAGGAATGTAGTCGTTATGGACGAACTCAACTGATAAGATATGACGTGCTGCGGTGAGTCGCAGGTGGAGTCAGAGGGGGAATGCGCTGGGCGAAAGGCGGGGTGACCAAGAGGGTACTTGGTCGACTCATGCGGCATCAGGGGGATCACAACTTGCTCGATGGTTGAAACCACAATGCCGGGTTGACATAGGTAACGGTTATTGTTACCGATTTCCAGTTTTTGCACTTGACCAAGTCACCAGTCCTCTCGTCCGTCATCACGGTACAGTGCTCCAATCCGAGCCCTGAATGCATGATGGATGACCTTGACCACGGGCATTATGGAATGACGTATGTACCTAGGCAAGGACTGGAGGCCCGGAATCAAACGGGGCTGCCGGCACTGCTTGGACACACACCTCAAAATAACCCGACACTTTCCAGCTCTCACGTGGTGTATTTGCTTGACACATATGACACCCGCCCTTTCTCTGGGAATTCAAAAGTGAGGCGGCACTGCACAAATACCGTCTCGGACCGCAGAGCGCGTACAAAGATAAACCCCGCCATTTGCTGGGCTTCTGGCTGATAGCGTGGTAGCGCTGGGCTTATCCCATGCTTATCTTGGGGTTCATTGGCGCTATTCCCGTCAGGGCTGAAGTACCCCAGCATGGAGTGGATTTCCCTTGCTGCAGAACCCCACCAGCCCGCGCAAGGGACCGAACCACGAGCCACACACCCCCCTCCCCCCCTTTCCTGGGCCCTTGTGCTGCACCCAGCATTCACAGGTGCGCCGTCTGTCAACCTTGACCCCAGCTGGCTGTGGCCGTCCTCGCTCCCCGTCGAGTCACGGCCGGTCCAGTCCATCCAGGCACGGCCAGTTCATCCAGCACTGGCTATCCGTACCACACACCATAGCTAGGACGGTTATTCCATCCATCGTCTTGCATCTTCTCTTCTTTCTCCTTTCATACAACACCAGATACCAACATCAACACCAACCAGAACCACCACCATAAATTTCTTCTCTCTTTCTAGTCTTCTTCTGTTATTCCCTCTTCCTTTACTAGTCTCTTGATAATACACCCCACTGCATGCTGCATACTACCTCTCTACCTTATCGTAATACTTATAGAAAAAGGCTGGCTTTTTGTTTCGCCCGTGTCAGAAGACCTCACGCGCTTCCTGTGTTGGACAGCGCCTCTCTCTGGGATCTTCCGCTCCTTTCTTTGTCCTTCTCCTCTACAACCGACACTCCGACCGACCGAGGCGCCTACGCCATTGTTGAGCCGTTGATAATCTAGACAGCCCGAGCGCGCATCTACACTACAACCAACACACAAAGAGTCACCCCGAAGCACCTGTCATACTTCGATCGCAACTCCCTGTTGCACGCGTACATACACTTGTCAGCGACGACCGAACAGATATCGAGACTACCGCCGGTGCCTTGACTTGAATACATACTGTTCGCTTTACTGCTGATATACCTTAATTACCCTTCGGCCGGCACCTTCTTCGTCCAAGCGTTGAGGGGTGTCAGCTATCTCGTTACGCGAGCGGTATAACTGCTCGCTTGACTTCTGGGTCGCCATTCATGCCAGGTCTGTGTTTTGTCATGTCCTGATGGTATTGGCTTGCATTCTGCCCATGCTCTCAGATACCACTGAACCCCCCTGTGTTGTTCTACAGAGCGCAAGCTAACTGGGCGCATCCAAAAGTCTCCAAGAAAGACCGGAAGAATGGCAAAGAAGGCGGCGGAGTGGTCGCAGCGGTGACAAAACAAGGTGCCAAGTTCACGTGGGTTCCCTCTACCCTGGTAAAGAAGAGCAAGAGCCTGGACACAGGAAGCTGGAAAAGGAGCGATTCGGGAACCTAAGGAACTACAAGGCTGACCACTTTAATTACATCAGTAATGGGAATGGCACCGGCACCACTAAAGGATCATCCAGTGCCTCACCTGTGATCTCTCCAGAGATCAAACCGGCTAGTGTCTCGTCCAACGAGAACCCAGTTGCGTCGCCCCTCTTGGATGCTGCCTCGACGGCATCATATGCGACGAGCACCTCGTTGAACACCAGGGAATGGACTCGGGGGATCTCCGCAGGCATGGCCGGTTCCCCGGGAAACCTCATCAGCTTAGTCGGCGAGTCTCCGCCGACGGCGCCTTCCTCCTATGAAGATCCCCGCGGCATCCCGTCAGGCTGGTCCTCGCCGAGACCCTCGGTGGGCTATCACCCGCCTTCGGCCTCTCCCCCGCTTGCAGGAAGACGTCCCTTGAGCTTCCACGTGGACAACAACTATTATTCGCCTCCAGACACCCACAGCCATCTTGGATCGATCGCGGCAGCTAGGCGCGGCTCTATGCATTCCAACTACGCCCATAGAGCTGTTTCAAATCCGCCTTTGCCTCATCAGCCCCAGGCTCATTTCTACGGTGCCCCCGAAATCGACCTTGACTCGCAGTCGCATTCCGGGATGAAGGCGGGAGAAAAGGGCTACTATTGTGGATTCGACACCCTTCCTTTGCCGAATACCGACCCTGCCAGCAGCAAGTCCAATGTCGTCCTTGCCGGCTATGAAGGTGGCCTCGAGATCCTCACCGTTGGAAAACGGGAGGTCGAGACTGTTGCTAACCTGAAAGGGCTGCGTGGCGGTGTCTACCATGCCAAAATCCTTCCCTGGATGCCGCATGAGTCGGATCTTTTCCCGTTAGTCGCAGTCGTTATTCATGGGCCGAACCTGCCCGCGCCTGCTCCCGCTATCAACGTGGAAGGTGATTATGATGCGGTTTCTGCCGAAAGATCGGAGGCCATGACCAACATCACGAGCCTTGACCCGTCCTCGAGAGAGAGCGTCACGGGCAGTCGCCCGGCGCCCGGATTTGCCGAATCTTATTACACCTCTGTAGAGGTCTACTCTCTCAAGACAGGCCGCCCGGTGAGCGTTCTTCTCGAGGCGCCAAAGGTGCCCCTCAAGATTCCCATCACAAGCGCAGCATTCAAGGCACCTCCTCCCACCGGTGCCTTCCACATTCATGCTGAAGGCGGCAGTATCGTGGTGTCGTCGGGAGTTACCGGAGAATGCTGGATCTATCGGCAGGCACCCGTCGTCGCTGATCAGCCGCTGCACTTCAGATGCCACGGCAAGGTTTGGACGACTCTCCAGCAGCCGCTCAAAGGAGAGCCTGGCCAAGAAAACGAGCGAGGCCGGTCACCAGTTCCACCACGACCGAGACCTCAGGTTGCCATCGTCAGCGTCAGTTCCAGATGGATGGCATACTGTCCTGCTACGCCGTCCTCACAGATAGCACTGCGTGCTTCGGTTCCCGTTCTCATTCACGGCCGCGCCCCTGGGTTGACGTCCGTGACTCCCCCTCAGCTGCCCCAGGCGAATGCGGATCTCGACCTGCCGCTTTCCGAGAGCGTGGTCAACAAGCTCATGCGCGACGCCACGCAAGAGCTGATTCAAGGTGCGAAGTGGGTTGGGAAGCAGGGCTTACAGGCTTGGAACAATTACTGGAACCCCCAGCCTTCCCAGACACCGAGGTCACCAACACAGGCCCCTCAGAACTGGGGCCTGGGCGCCTCACCACCTCAGTTCCCTCCCACACATGGTGCTGTGACGCCACCTGTCTCCAAAGAGCCAGGTCTTGTGTCTGTTTTGGACATTGATAGTCTTGGGCCATCCAGCAATCTCCATCCCGTCACTACGTTCACCATTCCTCATGGGTGCAGCTTCCTCTCACTATCACCTTCAGGGCTTTTCCTGTTCAGCGCGAGCAGCAAGGGCGACGTCCAGACGGTGTGGGATTTGATGCGGGTTCAGAACACCAAGTCATCGCCTCTCCAGGCTACTGGCTCACCTGTCGGAGGTCCACGTGTGCGTCAAGTTGCCCAGTTCTCGCGCATGACGGTTGCTCGTATTGTTGAACTGGCCTGGACCCAGCCCCATGGTGAGCGTGCTGCCATGGTCACTGAGCGCGGCACCGTTCACCTTTTGGATCTTCCGTCGGGTGCCTTCTCCTGGCCGCCTCCGCGTCGCCGACTTCCCGAAGAGACCAAAGCTGCTGTTCCAGAAGGCTCGACTTCGGCTGTTTCGATGGCGACAAACGCCTTGAGCTCTGTCCGGGAAGCCGCCCGCCCGCTGATCAATCGCCAGCGTCGGAGCAACTCGAACACCCCAGCCTTTGCAGGCGCTGCAGAATATGCTGCTCATGGTGGCAAGGTGATTGTTCACGGCATCAGCCACTCCCTGGGCAAGACTGGGAATGCAATCAGCCAGCTCAGACACACCGGAGACAACAGAGTTTCATTGCCAAACTCTTCCGTGCTCCCCGAGCCCGGTTGCGTAGCCTGGGTCGCCAAGCGTGACCGCTCTCTCTCTGTCTTGGGAGGGGGTCAGGTCAGAGTATTCCAGAGCAAGAGGTCTGGTGCCCACGGCAAGCGGGGACAGCGGCTCTCTAGGTACACAGATCATCAGCTCCCGTTGCTGCCTGACGACTCCATAGCTCCAGCGGTGAAGCGCATTTTGGATCCCGATGAGTATTTGGATTTCTCCGAGCGGGACCTGGACCCCTTCAACAATACTCTGGTGCTGAACCAGACCAAGCCTAGCTTGCGGGCCCGGTATGGCGGCGTTGAGTCGTCTATTCCCCAAGCCGAGATTGAGTCCAGCGCCCCGTACCAGCCTTTCCACACCGACAGACGCATCGCCTTGTATGAGATGACGTCCTCCTCCAAAGCCAAGTCCTTGGAGATCACGTCCATTTTGGCCGAGACTCAGTTGGAGGACACTCAGGCAGAACCATCAGCACCGCGCAAGAAGAAGAGCAAAGCCGCTCGTGCGACTCCGCCCCCTGTTGAGGAGGCTGCTGCTGCTGATGAGGCTGCTGCCGCTGATGAGAACGACGCCGATGATACCTGGGTGTTTGGCCTGCCGATCAGCGCCACCAAGATCGATCTCGGTCTGCCCCATCTGCCAGAGGACGAGTCATTCAACATTGACCTCGAAGCCTCGCGTGCGTTGCCCGCCTCGGCGATGGAAAGGGTCCTTTTCCGCGGGGATGACGACACGCAGATTGTGATTACCACAAGACGCAGACGGGGAGCAGGTGGTTCGGGGAATGGCGAGGACGGGTTTTTTGAGGATGATTGCGAGGTGTTGGATTTTGCTGATCAGCGGGTTTGAGCGAATGAAGCGAGGAGTTTTTTTTTGGGGGGAAGGAAGGGATTTTATAGATGGGTCAGCAGCGGCAGCAACATGCGGGAGTTGAGACCGGGTTTGTGTTGCTTTCGTGTGTGGGATTAAACATCAATAACTACTACTAACTCTACTCTTGGGGGTTGGGCGTTTGGGTAAGTTTGGCTTTTGTGTCTATTTTGGACAGAGGGGTCAGGCTTTGGGGGTTATGGGTTGGGTTTGGAATAGGGGCCTGTTACTGAGGAGTGACGGCGAGTGGAGGGTGGGCATGATAACAACAACAACCAGAAACCGACAAACACCAATCAAGTAGATAGTTTTTGTCCCGATGAAAACGAGGATGAAAGTGAATAGTCGGGATTTTTTTTTTTTTTTGATTTTTTTTTTTTTTTTTAGTTGGACATTGATCCTCAATAAAAAGGATGGTGTTTGACAAATCTTTTTGGGTTCCAATATGAAAGTGATTGTGTATGTGGTGAAGGGGGGAAAGGGAAAGGGATAGGGAAAGGCAGATATGGACTGTGATATTAAAATGATGATGCATCAACAAGTAGCGGGTTTAGCTCAGTTGGGAGAGCGTCAGACTGAAGTCAACTTTGGTAATTTACAATCTGAAGGTCATGTGTTCGATCCACATAAACCGCACTCATCCTCTATTCTTTTGGAGATTTTTTGGTAGTGGTGTGGGGAGCACGGAGGTATAGTAGTGGAGTTGGGAAGGGGGTGGTGATGGATGGAATATCCCAGTAGCTTTGTACGAGAGAGTGAGTATTGACATGGTTTTTGATATAATGGCCGACAGGTTGCATTGGTTGATATGAGACAATATGTGGCTCTTGGTGTGTTTTGATCTTGCTCTTCTGTTGGAGGAGCAAGGGTAGGCAAGGTATTTTATTAGTCTTTTTTCCTTTTTTTTTCACTTTCTCTCTGTCTCGTTATTTCCCACTTGTTGCTGTTGTTGTTGTTGTTGTTGTTGTCCCAACAAGATGGTTGTGGTGTATTATAGATAGATAGATCCCTTCCTTTTCTCACGAACTGCCTGCCACCCTGGGCTAAATCAACCCATCCTTCTTCACAGTGATAATGGCCTCCTCCTCCTCCTCCAACAATGCAAAACAAATAGCGTAGTGTTTGATTCAAGACTTCTTCTTGGCCGCCTCCTCGGCCGCCTTGGCGGCCTTGAGGGCCTTTTTGCGGTTGGACCTGATCATGACGATGGAGAGGAAGGAGCCGACGACGGCGGAGCCGAGGAGGACAAGGATGACGGGGAGACGGATGGCCCAGACGCGGGGGGGGAAGAAGTTTTGGAGGGGGTGGTCGGAGTCTACGAAGGGCTGTTGGGTTTTTGGATTATTAGTGATGGGTCTGGGTGAGGGGGGTTAAAAGGAAAAGGGGAGAAGGGGAGGAATGAAGGAAGTAAGTACCATAAGAAGAGTCCAGATTGTGTAGTAGAGGAAGACGGCGGAGGCTGCTGCTAGCATGGCGAGGCCGGTGAGTTTGTCGAGCTGGAGATTAACCAGTGTTAGATAGGGCGGGTGGTGGCAAAGGGGGGGATGGGGAGGAAGACAGACCATTGTGAGATTGGGAAAATAAATAAATAAAAGGTGTAAAGGAGTGAATTGAATTGAATTAAACGTTAAATCGTCAAGGTTGTTGACGGTGGTGGACGAGGCAAGTGGTGGTGGTGTTGATGGTTGGTGGTTGTCGCAAAGTTCGGGACAGCAACGCTGAAGCTCAGTTCCACGGTGGCCTGGCCAGTGGCGCGTCAGGGGTTCGCGTTTTCTTGGGGGGGGGGAGCTTCCCGGCAGGCAAGAAGAGAAAAGTAAAAAGTGGGGCCAACGGTTAGTGCAACTGTAGGTGCAGGTTGCGCTTGAGGACGGAAACTGTTGCAAACACAGCCTTGTTAAACTTTCCATCGGCAACGAAATTGTCAAATCGACATCGCTTTTCTGCGAAACTGAGAAACGAATTGGCGCGCGAGAGTTTATCAGGGACAAATCATTGGAAAACACGCGTGTGGGATAAAGAAAAGACGATGGCGACACCGGAGAGGGAGGAGAGCGCCTCGATTACGCGACAGGTTGAGAGGTCGCCTAGTCCACGCCAGTCGAGGTCAAGATCGAGATCGGTGTCGAAATCAAAATCGCCGACGCCGAGGAGAGAAAGGGAGATGTCACAGGATTCTCGAGGACGATCGTCGACGCCGAGGAGAGATGGAGTTGATGAGAGGTCGCCGTCCAGAGAGTCGGGAGAGCACCGCCATGAGGAGAGGTCTAGATCCAGATCACCGATGGAGAATGGGGAGGTGCACTCACGCGATGCTTCTCCTCAGAGATCCCCGACGCCGGCCCATTCCCGCCGTCAATCGCCAGCGCGCAGAAACCGATCCTTCTCTCCACGGGACCGACGGTCTTTTTCGCCGAGGGACAGAGATGATGAGCGCCGCTATCCGATTAGGGATCGGAGCCCCCCTTCGAGACATCATGGCCGGTCGCCGCCTCCGAGAAGACATTCCCCGCCCCCTCGCCGCGATGGGCCGGATCGGTACCGCCCTGCTCCTGTTGCGCCGGCCATGAGAGAGCGCACCCCCCCTCCTCCTGCGCCGCCGGCGAAGACGGAAGAGGAAAAGCTTGAGGATATGAGGGCTGAATACCAGAAGCTGCTCAACCTTCGCAGTCAGGGCGTGTATCTGCCACCGCAGAAGCTGCGCGCTTTGCAGGCTGCTATTACGGACAAGACGAGCAAGGAGTATCAACGCATGGCTTGGGAAGCGTTGAAGAAGTCGATCAATGGCTTGGTCAACAAGGTCAACACGGCGAATATCAAGTTTGTGGTTCCCGAGCTGTTCAATGAGAATTTGATCAGGGGCAGAGGGTTGTTTTGTCAGAGTCTGCTCAAGGCGCAGCATGCTAGTTTGCCGTTTACTCCTATTTACGCTTGTCTGGCTGCCATTTGCAACACGAAGCTGCCGCAGGTTGGGGAGTTGCTGGTCAAGAGGTTGATTATGCGGTTCCGGAAGGCTTTCAAGAGGAATGACAAGGCGGTTTGCTTGTCGAGTACCATGTTTATTGCGCATTTGGTCAACAATCAAGTCGTTCACGAGAACCTCGCGGCGCAGATGCTGCTGCTGTTGCTGCGGAAGCCGACGGACGACAGCGTGGAGATTGCGGTTGGGTTGATGAGGGAGGTGGGGTTGTTTCTGGAGGAGATGTCGCCTACGATGGCGCACGCCGTGTTTGATGAGTTTAGGCGCATCTTGCACGAGGCCGATATCGACAAGAGGACGCAGTACATGATCGAGGTGCTGTTTCAGGTCAGGAAGGACAAGTACAAGGACAATCCGGTGATCAAGGAGGAGTTGGACCTGGTGGAGGAGGAGGATCAGATCACGCACAAGATTGGGCTGGATGAGGATATCAAGACGGAGGATACGCTGAATATTTTCAAGTTTGATCCGGATTGGGAGGCGAATGAGGCCGAGTATAAGAAGTTGAAGGCGCAGATTTTGGGAGAGGAGAGCGGGAGTGAGGATGAGGATGGGAGCGGGAGTGAGGAGAGTGATAGTGAGGACGAGGAGGAGGAGGAGGAGACAAAGGCGATTGAGATCAAGGATCAGAGCAATGCTGATTTGGTCAACTTGCGGAGGACGATTTACCTGAGCATTCAGTCGAGTGCGGATCCGGAGGAGGCGGCGCATAAGCTGATGAAGTTGAGGTTGCCGGTGGGACAGGAGCCCGAGTTGGTGTCCATGATCGTGGAGTCATGCGCGCAGGAGAAGGTGTATCTCAAGTTTATGGGGTTGCTGGGAGAGAGGTTTGCGAGGCTGAATCGGATGTGGATGGAGCTGTTTGAGGAGTCGTTTATGAAGTACTATACGACGATTCATCGGTACGAGACGAACAAGCTGAGGAATATCGCGAGGTTCTTTGGGCATTTGTTGTCGTCGGATTCGATTGGCTGGCATGTTCTTTCGATCATTCACCTGAACGAGGAGGAGACGACTTCGGCGAGCCGTATTTTCATCAAGATTCTGTTTGAGGACTTGCAGGAAAATATGGGCACTGTCAAGCTCAAGACGAGGCTGTCGGAGGATATCTTGAAGCCGAGCCTGGAGGGCCTGTTCCCGCACGACGAACCGCGCAACATCCGCTTCTCGATCAACTACTTCACTTCGATCAAGATGGGCTACCTCACCGACAAGATGAGAGAGTTCCTGCAGAACATGCCGAAACCAGCGCTGCCGGCACCACCTGCGGACTCAGACTCGGAGTCAGTGTCCAGCTACTCGTCTTATTCGTCTTACTCTTCTCGGTCTCGTTCTCGGACACCACCGCGCAAGGCCATCAGCAGGGGCCGGTCTCTGTCTCGCACTCCGCCTCGTCGGGCGAGGGACGATTCTTACAGCCGTAGCAGAAGCCGCAGCTATTCTCGTTCCGTTTCTCCCAGACGATCTATTTCTCGTTCTCCCCCACCACGTGCTGGCCGCCGCGACAGCCGGAGCCTTAGCAGGGACCGCAGCATGAGCAGAAGCCGTAGTAGGAGCTGGTCACGGTCCCCTCCGCCACGGGCTCGGAGTCCTGTGGGGAATGCCAGGGATAGGAGCTTTTCACCGCCACCCCGCCGTGGCCGCAGCCGCAGCCGTACGCGCAGCATGTCGTATTCGAGATCTGGCTCTCCCGTTGCTGATCGGTCCACGGCTGTCAAGCGGAGGAGGGATGATTCTTACTCTGTTAGTAGAAGCCGGAGTAAAACTCGGGGTTCTCCTCCTGCTAGGAAGCAAATGCGGTATACGCGCTCGCCCTCACCTTTAGGGCATCCGCCTAGGAGTCGGGATGGGGATGTGAGGAGACGGTCGCCTTCAAGGTCGAGGTCGAGGTCTGTTGGGGGTTATGGGAACAAGAGGAGGTATTACAGCAGTTCGAGATCGAGGTCTAGGTCGCCGGTGGCGAAGAGGGGGAGGGTTTAATAATCAAAGGGGAGATTGTAAATTGCAGATTTTGGGAGTGAGAGTGCTGTGGGGTAGAGATAGTTTAAAGCATTGAAAATAGCACTGGGATTCTGAGGATGACTTTCATCACATTCTTTGAGCACTCATGTTCGCTCTCTGGGGAAATCCTTTGCAATACCTGCTGAGGTTCCCCCCATGGCCTTAGTTTTTGAGGTAACACGACAGGCAGAGTTACTGGTTAATATTGTACATGAGAACTGTTTTATGCACCAGAACAATTGGCTTGGATGCCTGGTGTGCTTCCAGCAGACAGCGATGGTGAGCCTGGGTGAGCCATGCAGGCCGCTGGGCTCCACCAATGCATGCCCAGTCATACTAAGGAATGAGCCTCATATTTACTTTCAACATCACCCCTTGGCCAACTCTCTTGAAGGTAAACAATCTCGCCCGAAACGTGTGAAGGGAACAATTTCATGTTATTCTAACCCATGGTTTTGCTTGTCTTTGACTCTCATACTGTACTCTGCCAAGTGTTTGTCCGTTTGCTTGCTCTTGGTGCCCAATTTTGTCTCCTTTTCCACCCACATTCACTGCGCTCCTTGCTTCCTTCCTTCCTGAGAACTCTCTCCCTCGCACAACCGACTTTGAGGAACGACTAAGCGATTAGTCGTCGTCTGCCACCCACCTACCCCTCGCCCACAACGACATCATCAAGCACCAGGCTTGCTTAGTCTTGAGCACCCACCCCCGTCATCGACGACACCATTGCCCTTGCCGCTTAGTTGCCGTCCCCAAGAAATCCAGGCTGCGAGTATTTGCAGCGCAGACCTACGACTGGTAAGCTTTTCCCTCTTTTCTCTTTCCCTAGAGACCGACGAGCAATTTGGCAAAGAAATTTGCCAAAGATGGACTTTTCTTTCAGCACCCCCTGGTTTGCGTGGGCCCCCGCCCTCGCGGGCGAGCGAGCCCAAAAAAACGCCGCGGCCGCTGACGCGGCGCAGAGAAGCGCTGGGACGAGAGATCCCGCGCGTGCCGGCGACGGAGAGTCGCCTGCGCTCCCGGCTTGTCCGGTTTCAGCCGGTGAGGCTGTCCGCGAGCGAGCCAGACTTTGACGGGATCTTTTTGCTGACCAGCGAACTAGAGTTTGAGGACTGGACCACGTCGGAGAGCGACGTTTCCTCGGTGAACGAGGGGAAGACCAAGGACCCCGTGGACACGTACATGATGTCCACCAACAACATGTTTCCTGCCGAGGAGCGCGAGGCCGACGAGGCCTTCATTGAGCAGTTGGTGGCCGCCACTGGCGAGCCCGATTTGTTCAAGGGCATCGACCCTTCTTTCTGGCGGAGTGTGGATGAGGAGATGATCGAGCGTGAGCAAACTTTTATCTTGATGTGGCTGAAAGGTTATACTGATGGTTTTTACTCAAACAGAGATGACTTATGACTATGATCAGTACGACTCTGACGACTCGACTGGTGGCATGATCTTCAATATTAGGAACCTTGAGGTCAAGGACTCCACCTCACCGCACCGGCTCAACTTGGAAATTGCCTCGCAACTGATCAAAAAGGACAAGACCAGCAAGGCGAGAGCCATTCTTGAGGACATGCCCGAATTCAAGCTCAACCCCGAGAAACTTGAGAAGGAAGGCCTCATGTGGAAGGAGACGGGTCTCGAGAGAGGCGATCTCTCTCCGGGGGGCACCGAGTTTGTTTCGTGGAAGATGGTCCGCGGTTATCCCGAGATGTTTGTTGGCAAACGCAATGGGGAGCGTGTAAGTTGGGATTTTCATCATCACTTGACCGTGTTTGATTGACTAACGAGTGTAGGCCAAGGAAATGTTTACTATCGAAGGACTTCACAAGAACCGGGTCTGGGATATGTAAGTTTTGATCTTGTGGGATGGCAAATCGACGGGGGCTGACAGATTTGACAATAGTTATTACCTTCACCAGCCCAAGACGATCCATCCCAAGCCTGGCCTGTTTGTGCCCACCTACCAGTTCCAGCATATGTTGGACACGATTAATGCTCGGTTGGAAATCAACCTTACCATCCCCCCCGGCAAGAACGAAGCCAAGTTCAGACTGGTTTTTGGCCATGGCAACACGCCTCGACCTCGTTTTCTTGGCCGCACCCACAGTGCCGATGAATTCAAGGACCTCTGTGGTCTTGTTCCCCGCCCGAAGCCCGAGGACAATATCCAGCAAGGAACCGAGGAGGGGCAGGCGAAGCTCCTCTCTGTCTTGAAGATGATTTCCAACTCCCACAAGAAGACTGAAAAGGCTAAGAAGAACGCGTACAAGCGCTTTGAAGCCCACCTTGCTTGGGGTCACGGATTGAAGCGCACACAGTGCTACCTTGGTCTCCGCGACCACAAGACAGCTGAAGCCACTGCCCAGCCCTCCGCGGTGAGGTTTGTGTGTATCGATGTTGAAGCCTGGGAGAAAAATCCGAACATCATCACCGAGGTTGGCGTCGCCATTCTGGACACACCCAATCTCAGGGACATGGCCCCAGGTGAAAACGGCCAGAGTTGGTTCGAGGCCATTGAAGCTCGCCACTTCTGGGTAGCGGAGTACACTTGGGCTCAGAACAAAAAATACGTCAAGAGTTGCCCTGAGAACTTTGACTTTGGGTAAGTTCTGCTCACTCTCTTTAATCACAAACGAGGAACACCCTAACAGCGCGAATAGTGAAACCGAGGTTGTTCAGGGTAAACATGTGCCCGAGACCATGGGAACCATCATTAACAACAGCCCTTACCCGGTTGTGCTGGTCTTCCACGAGTCTGGTTCTGATATCAAGTTTCTCGAGGCGATCAAGTACAACATCTACAAGGCCCAGAACGTTCTCGAGATTATCGACATCAAGCATATGTACCAGTATGCCGTCCGCAGCAACAAGCAGCCCAGCGTGAGCACTGTCTGCGAGTTCTTGGGGATCCAGACGAAGAACCTGCACAATGCTGGCAATGACGCCGTTTACACCTTGCAGGCCATGATCAGTTTGGCGGCCAAGCAGCGTGAGGAGAGTTTGAGAAGAGCTCGCGGAGAGGGTGTCCAGGTGCCTCGGATTGCTCAGCATCATGTTCCTTTTGCCGAGCTGGTTGAGAAGGAGGGTTGGACGAGTGGTGGTGAGGATTCTGACGGTGGTCGCCCGGTTAGACCTGCGCAGTTTGAGATGAATTTTTCGACGTATGCGCCGGTGCAGAGCGGTGGGGTTGATGATTGGCAGAGGGGGAAAGAAACATTGCATGCTTAGATAGGGAGTATACCCGTTTTCAGCTCTCGGAGGGAGAAGCGCAATGCGAAACAGCCAGCGAGCTGCATACTTGAATGAGAAAACTTGCGCCAGTATGCGCGTTTGTGATTTTGATGGTGTGTCTTGCAATTAATAGGGCTTTTCTTAATTAGGGGCAGGTCAACTGAAACCTTTTTGCCGTCTCACGGGTACGCCTCGGGACTCGATTCGATGATCTCCTACGGTGAAAAAGGCCTGCTGAAGATAGTATCACACCCACTGCCGATTGTGGGAGGTCTCTTGAAAATAGCATTGATGGCAGAGTTCCTGCAAAATAGAAACAGGTTTAGTTGATGGTCCTTACATGTCTAGGTAATCGAGACTTGAACGCCTATCCATCATGACTTCAAAACACTTTTCCGAATTACCTACCAGGATTGTTTACAACCGCTTCCTAGCACTACATTGCAAGAAGGTGGCAGTGGGTAGGTGTTTATTATCTCGGCCGAGCTTGTCTACCTTGAAGCAGTGGTTGGCAGTGAAGCTCGTACGATCAGATAACAACAGGGTAATAGTTGCAGGTGGCTATGGGGAATAAATCTGTCGGAGGATGTTTGGAAGTGTATATCATGAGGAAAAGGGGCGGGGGGGTTAAGGTGTTGGGGTGGGTGGTTAGCAGCAGGTGTTCTCCGGAGATAGGTACGTAGGCTTTATGTTGGGTGATAAGACTTCGGCTGCACCGAGAGGAATGACGTCTCTCAGCTTCTGGGCGAAGATATCTCGATACGTGTATATATGTATGCCAAGTGGTTGCCACTTGTGCTTTGGGAGTTGTTGGGGGCTTGGTGGCCTCTTATCATAGGTATGCTGACTGCACATATGTTTCCTTGATTCATTTACTGGAAGGTAGGAGTAACCACACACAGGTGAGGGAAATCATCTGGGCATGGTGCGTTGGCTGTCTGAGATCTTGAGTAGGTTTTGAGGAAGATAGTGCTTGAACGGGATATCCTAGCTGTGTCCGATGATAAAAAGATCGCGCCGAAGTGATCTTCATTGTGCATTCTACCTCTCCCTACAGACTTGAAACGATGAATGATCGATGGTCTTGTTACCGATCCTGTATACCTAGGAAGATGAACCAGGAGGTACCTAGGGTAACCTGCCATGTCTTCAACCCCAAGCCAGGAACTCCCTTGAGTAAACGAATGACCTTGAGTCTAGACTGCGCAGGTATTAATGAACTCATTATCGATTTCAAGACAATGTCGACATCTCCACCTCAATGTCGAGACTGAGTATCTCTGGGATAGCCTTGCTCTGATTTCGGATCAGCCAACCGGTGTCGGCGAGCACGTGTTGATGTTTTTCGGCTTGTGATAGCGATTCGGATGTTCACACGTGGATTTTATGCGCGGATTTGTTTACATGCGTCGAGATATCTTTCTGGCCCATTTTTCTTGATTGCAAAGTACTTCACTGGGGAAAATAAGCGGGGGCGTGAAATCCCTGGTGACAACAGCAATGGTGGTTGGACGTGGTCGTCGATGTCGATACCCTCACCTCCATCTGTTGTCGTTGATCGAATTGTTGATGTTATTGTTACACTAAACCCGACGTCATCTCACCTTTCATTGTTGATACCAAGCTTTCCAAGAGAATCCCACGAGGAAACGGGCCACCGCTTGTCCCGGGATCCCGAGAGGACCCAAGAAGTCAAGGAATCCGCAGAGAAGGCCACGGATATCTTGGCCCTGTTGGAGGTTTTGAACCAGAGAGAAAAATAGCTTGGGCAATCTTGGAAAAATCAACCGCGCAACCGATGCGGGTGAAAGGGGGGAGGAAAGGGGGCAGCAGACCGTAGGAAATCCAGCCAAGAATTGCGAACCACCTCTCGGCATCCTCGGCGTGGCTGGGCACGTCTGGGCAATTGCTGGGCATGGCTTGGCGAGCGGTAGAAAGACCAAGAGTTGCCAAGAAGGAAGTCCAAGCTGCCGAGGAGAATCGCCAAGATCAAAGATGATGTATAGTAGGTGTGCGATGTGGTTGCTTTGACGGAGCGTGTGCCGTGTTCGATGACTGGAGACGTCTGTCTCTGCCGGAAAAATCAAAGTGACTGGAAAGGAGTTGTTGATAATCCTCAGAACCCCACAGGAGCGCAAAAGCCTGGTTGAGGTTGGGTGATCCAATCAACGAGGCTGTGGGGTGCAACTCACCTCTCTCTCCACTTCATCTCGCCTGGGATGGGGACCCAATGCGCGGGGTCGCTCAACATAACGGACGACAAACGTGGAGATGGTGTAGCACGTGCTGTTTGGCACGCAGCTCAGGCAGCGGCTTATTGTTTTTTTTTTCCTGGTTTTTTTAGTTTAGCGGACGCTGAACCGCCGCTTTTGAACCAACGTTTTCTGCTCGCTTCGAGAAAGCAGCGCGCAGGTTGGCTCTTGTTGACCCAAACTGATGGTAATCGCCCAGGCAAAACGGTATCAAAGAAAGTCGGGGTCGCCAAGGGCTTGGCACGCGGAGGTGTGATCTCTTGGCCTTGGCAGCTGCTTTTTGTGTGCAGCGGTGCTGTTGTGATCAGAAGTGGCTTGATAGTGTTATCAATCGGCAAGCAGCCGCAAAAACCAAACAATCGCCCATCCAGAATTAAGAATGATGCCCAACATGGATGACCCGCAACAACACAGCTGCCAGAGTGGAACGATGAACTTCCTTGCCAGTTATCGCGATCGAAGATGGCAGCTGTCAGGGGTTGGGGTTGCATAAGTGCTGGAGATGTGGGCAAAGCGTAAAGCGTGTGACTCTCGTGGAGGGAGGCAACAAACGGACGCCAAGGGATTCCTCGCAAATACCAAGCCCTTGGCGTCATCTTGGCTGTCCTTGGCGGCAAAGTAGTGCTGTTAGAGTTTGTTAGGGGGTCCGGGCGTATGACTGGCGGTTGCCTCAACAGCAGAGTGCAGCAGGTACGACGGGCGGGCCGACGCTGCCACCATCAGCCAATGATGTGAGCTTGGCATCCGAGGCGCCGACTTGCCAAGCGGGCCAAGGAGGCCAAGAGAGTTTTGCCAAGAGTTTCCGCCATGTATTGCCATGAGGGCAAAAAGCTGTAATAAAGGACATAATGGCCCGCTGTTCTCCTGAATCCAATACTGAAGCATTTTCCTCTCTGCAACAAACTTTGAGCCACTTCCACCAGCAGAATCAAAAACATTTGCAACAAGCATCGCTGTTTCGTCCATATTTGCTGTTGCGGGTTGTCTGATTCCATCAAGCACACCGCGTCCCGACAAGACCAGTTCTGCCCAGCCAACACGCTTCTCCCGGTCTTGGCATCTTCCCACCGCAAGCAGTCCATTCTCGGCGTCCTTTGAAAAGAGTGGGGCTAGGGCTTGTCTCTCTCGACTACCCCACGTGACTACAACAAAAAACCAACCCTAAGCTTCTTCACGTGCACTTCACGTGATATCTCGACAGCCATGTCCTCCTCGGGCATCTCACCTACACAGGTGTCGCCAACGGCACCCGCTGCCGATACCACCACTGCTGCTGCTTCCACTCCGGCTGCTGCTGCCGCCGCGCCCTCCTCCGGGTCGTCCAGCTCTACCTCCAACGGCGCGACTCCCGCGCCATCCACCGCTCCCACTGCCAGCTCATCCAGCAGCACTGCCCAAGATGAGAGCCTTGTGTGCCGGTGGTCTGAGTGCAACGAACGGTTCACGTCTGCCGAGGTCCTTTATGTAAGTTGTTTGTTCACTTGCTGTGAACGAGAGCGATCGCTGACATTCTCTTTTTCAGGAGCATATCTGTGAGAAGCACGTCGGCCGCAAGAGCACCAACAACCTCAACCTCACATGCCAGTGGAACGCTTGTAGGACAACCACTGTGAAGAGAGACCATATCACTTCCCACATCCGCGTCCATGTTCCCCTGAAGCCCCACAAGTGCGACTTCTGTGGCAAGTCGTTCAAGCGCCCTCAGGATCTCAAGAAGCACGTCAAGACTCATGCCGATGACTCTGTTCTGGTCGGCAGAACCCAGGACCAGCCCGGTGGCATGAACCCCGGCTACCGTGCTCACCCAAACTCCAAAGGTATGTGACACATATGCTACTCCTCCTATCTGTTGACTACTCGACGTACTCGAACAAACACGTTTTCGTTCTCCCAGAGATTTCGAGGCTAATCCGCCTCTAGCTCCCCCCGCTTTCTATGATCATAATGGCCACATGCGCGGTACTAACACCGGCCCCTTTGGCCACCCGCACCAGCAGAATGGTCAGCCTAGTTACTACGGCCAGCACCCCGCGGCTCCCCAGCACCCATCTTATCACGCTGGGCCCCCCATGTACTACTCTCAGCACATGGGTGCTCCCCGCGGAGATTTCATGAGCCACCATGCCTCTTCCTATGCCGACCCCCGGGAGAAGCGCCAGCTGGATAACTTGAACGAGCTCTTTGGAAACCTCAAGCGCCGTCAGATTGACCCCAGCTCCTACCAGCAGGTAGGCCGCTCTCTGATGCCCATCCATGGTCTTGGCTTCCAGGCTGGCGGCGGTGTAGCGACCGAGTACATGGCCCAGGCTCCCCACACCCTCGCCATGGGTGGTGGTTCCCATGCCACTCCTCTCACCCAGCACTACTATCTGCCACCCATGCCCAACCTTCGCACCAAGGAGGACTTGACCCAGATCGACCAGATGCTCGAGCAGATGCAGCACACCGTGTATGAGAACACCGGGTCTCCCAACTCTCACTATGCCCCTGTTGATCTCCGTCACCCATCGCCTTCTTATGCCGCTCGCCCAGCCGTCGACCCCTATGCTGCTTCTGGCGCTCAGCAGGTGGTGTCTCCTCTCAGTGCCGCCCCGTCCCACTCCAGCAGCGGCACCCCCGCCGTCACCCCTCCCTCCAGCAACATGTCGTACACTTCTGGCCACTCGCCTACCACCTCGTCGTCCGGCATGTCTCCCATCTCGCGCCACAGCTCCACCTCGGTCGCCTATCCCAACCTCAGCAGCCGTGCCAACCCTCTGCCTTATCCTCCTACGGCTGCTGGTCTCGGGTCCAACTTCACTCACAATGAGCGCCGCCTCTCTGGTGGTATGCTCCAGGCTGCTGCCCGCCGCTCTGGCTCCGAGTCGGACGGTGCCCGCACTCCCACCGCTGCCCAGCCTGGTGCCTCCTCGGTCAGCTCACCTAGTGGCGATTCTGAGGGCCCTGATGGCGAAACCTATGATGACTGGCTCAATAACATGCGCACCATCGAGGCCTTGAGAAGCGCCATCCGCCAGCGCCTTGAGCGCCGCGACTACGAGGAAGACACGGATAACAGCCGCATCGACCCGGCGCTCGCTGATCGCTCTCGCCCCAGCCCTCCCACCGACCCCGGCCGGGTCACTTACCCCGTGCTCCCTCCCGCGGGGCACTAAGTCATGTGGAGTTGAGAACAAGTTGGGTACATTTGTTAACGATGGGGGCTCTTGCCCATGAAAAATACTTGCTTGGGGTTTTGTGTTGTTTACTACACACATTCTTATGTTGTTGTTTTTTTGCGGAAGATACCTCCACTCATGGCCTGTTGCTGTCGGTCGGCTGAGGGGAACAGGCTGGGAAATAGTTGTTGTTTGCTGTCCTTTTTTTTTTATATTCTTCTGGTAATGGGGGGCGCTTGAGCGGACGTCGATGGGGATGACTTTTGTCATGGGTCGGTCATGATGATGGATGGGATGTTTATATCCGTCATGGACCGCTGTTGCTGTCTTTTTTATATGAGGGAGACCTCTTTTGCAGCGTGGTAGGCTTTATAGCCGGGAAGCAAAGAATAAAAAGTGTTTGATTACTAGATATCGACTTTATTGCTGGCTTGTGTAATATGACATGAAATGTTTCCGTCATTTGACAACGGGCTGTGATTTCCTTTGAACCTCTCACGTCCAAGCTTTGGGGGGTGATAATCGCGAGGAGGCGCTGCTCTTTCGACGATTTTCATCTGATTTTAAACACCCATTTGATGACAGGTATTGCAAGGACGAAGAGCATCGTGTGGAAGCGCCGCTCTGGTAGAGATCCCCGGCAAGCAAGCCAAGGGTCACAGACAAAAAAAAAAAAAAAAAAACGTCCAGTCGTCCCCTGAGCTGAAACACGGGCAAGCTGGGTGGTAATGACAAGCTGCGAGGAGCTCTCACATGCAGTCGCTGATGAAGGAGCGCTCCAGGTCCTTTGAGAGGCCATTCAACGCTTCCTCGCCTGCTCGCCTAGCTGACGAGGGATTACTCAACCTCTTACACTGAGAGAAGCTGCGCGTGCGCACGAGTGAACACCATGCCCTTGCTCGCGATCTACCAGCCTGCGAACAAGCTGCATCAATTCTCCCCACCTTACCCTCTCGAGGAGACCACTCTTCACGGCCAAGAGACCGAACAAGCAATTTGGCAAATTTCTTGAGAGAACCTTCACGGAGCCCCCTATTTGTCTTACCAGCGTCCCGCCCCCCTACCTATTTACTTACCTTTCCGATAATATAGTAAAAGGCCTTAAAAGAAAACATAATAAGTTTTTAAATTATCTTACCAGCCCTTTTCACTATCTTTTAAAGCCTTTTCATTATCTTTTAAGCCTTTTTAACTATCTTTTGAGGCCTCGTAATTATCTTTTAACGTCTTTTAATTTTCTTTGAACGTTTTTCTAATTCTATTTTAACGCCTTTTAGCTATCCTTTAGAGCCTATTGAATGTCTTTTAACCCTTAATAATTATGCTTCGCATTATAGTTGAATTCTATATTAAGGCGGGGTGCTGGTAAGCTAAATAGGGGGTTCCGTATAGGTTCTCTCAATTTCTTTGCCAAAGATGGACTTTTCGTTTGCCGCCCCATGGTTTTGACTGGGCCGACGCCCTCACGGGCGAGCGAGCTCAAGAGAATGCCGCAACTGCTAACGCGGCGCAGAGAAGCGCTATTCTCTTCTCCTTTCGGCTTGTGCGTGCCTCTTGAGAAGGCTTAAGGGTACCATCTATCCATCAAGCTAAAGCCTGTATAAAGGATGGCTTCTTCTCTGCCATTAAGTCGCTCACAGTTGGTTCTTCCTGCACACAATACCGCCAACATACCAGCCTCTGTTCGAGCTCTTTCTGACGGTTTCGCCGAGCCAGGTTGAGAGCTGGAAGTGGGCAGATGCTTGGATGCAGTCTTGATCTCTTGCACGCGCTGCTTGCTGTAAGTTAGCCAGATAACATCCAGTCATTCTGTCCACTTTCACTTTGGTTGGCCTTTGTTTTGGCTTGGTGGATGAGAGGATCTTATCAGGTTGTGTGGGTAGCTGATTGGTCTTCACCTTTCTTTAACTTATACCAGTAAGTAAAAGGCAATTATTCCCAATGAACCACCTACCTTCCTCTCCCAATCGATCTCTCTACCTACTCAACCAAACTCACAAACAACCCCGCCACCGAAACCTGCTTCCCCAAACTCCCCTTCTCGTAGGGCCCACCCCAAGAAACACCATACAAGTTCCCCTCCCCATCCTCCCCACTTGCTCACCACCCCCCGATCATTCTACCACATCTCCTCCGCCCATCGAGTCAGCACCCCCCTTATACATCCTCTCACCCGGGTACGTCTTATCCAACTTTGCAAGATTATACGTAACTATCCCCTTGAAAGCCTGCTGGTCATTATTACAATTCCCATCCCCCCCACAAGACTCGGTCAGAATCCCCGAAGAAGACACCATCAAAAGACTAGAACTCGCCACCGCCGCATCGGCGATATTCCTCGCTTGGGAAAGACATTGACTATCCTTCGTAGCTGTATAAAGATCTATTCCCCGTTGGCAGCGGTTCAACACAGGCTACCTTCCATATAACACACCAACCGACCAACCCCCCCACCCCCAGCACCACCCCCTGATTATAACTCCACTCCATCTGGCCATTATTTCTACAACTCCCATCCTCCCTCAACCCATCATTGACGAGGTTCTGCTCGTTAATCATCCCACCACCCCGAAACCACTCCCACCCTTGCCTCGCCCTCGCGAGATACACCTCCTGCTGCGTACGCAGGTACAGCCCCGGCGCGAGAGGCAGGTGGCGCGGGATAGGGGGACGGTGGTGAGGAGGATGTGGGAGGGAAGGGCTTCATTTTTGTGACGACGAGAGAGGTCGAGTGCGTAACAGGAATTTGTCGTGGGTTGACTCTGTCTAGTTGGAGAGGTTGGTTCAATGACAACCAAACTGTCTATGGTCAACGATCTCGACACCGTTCCTGTTCGCCCGCCCAAGGTACCTACCTAGTTACAGCTTTCCGCCTTCTGACCTGCCATTTCAACCAAGCTCGCTCATCTGAGCTTCTTCTTCCCCAGATGATGACCATAACTTACGGCCCTACCGTGAGCAAGCTTGGACACCTGTGCATCTTTGCGCGTTGTACCTGACAAGCCCCATACTTCAGATTCCGCCGTTTGGTCATGGCGATATGTACCACGGCTGGCCATGCGGACAAGCAATGACCAGAAAGAAGCTTGTGCCCAGGTCCACTCGGACTCGACGACCAAAATAGCAGAATCGAGTCTCTGCCGGGCCCTTTTGTGCAAGGAAAACCTGCCTCAACATGTCAACGCTCAGGAGCTCAGGGGGTGGCTGTATTGTTCAAACGGTGTAACCACCATCCCGCCCACCCTCACCGACGCAACAGTGTCTGTCCCTTTTCCAAATGAACTCTTTAGCTACCTCTCATCCGCCCTCGGAAACGCTCCCACCCACACATTTCCCCCTCAGTGACGTGTTGAAATGCAGGTCCTGATGAATAGGTCACATCCCCAACTTGGGAACCCTTCTCGAACACAGTGTGTGTGCCTCGTAATCCCGTACATATAGGAGTGGTTCGACGCAGGCAACCTGCCGGACACGACAGAAAGAGGCACAGAACAATTCTCTTGCATGAGCACATGGGTGCAGTGAAATGCCGACGTGCATGGGAGAAAATCTCTGAGGAAAAGTCATCATGCAGGTGAGGTGGCATTGCATCCCGAGAGTCGCCTTCTTTTCCCTTCTTTTACCTCTCGGTCAGAGAGGCCCAATATCGAAAAAAAAAACAAAAATGTCTTGCCCGACGAGAACTAAAACCCCCACGTTGGATGTCCGTTGTTGGCGTTACAGAAGGGATCGTCGTGCAATCTCCTGCCCTGTTAGTCATCCCATCCATTTTGTGAGGGATTACTAACAGCCAAGAGAGTTGTGGCTGCGGGAACCAATGCACACTTGCAACGTCCACACAACGCCTCCACCGCGATTGCCGCTATCTTCAACGACAGGCCAGGGAAGGGAAAGAGACGTCATCTAATGTCCCCTCTCGAATATCGAACGAGACTATCGACGACGAGAATTATGAACTGACAGAGAAACAAACCCAGTATGTCTCTCGCTTATGTCCCGTATACTCTGCTCTTGTTATCATCATCATCATCATCATCACGGCTGCCACGGCATAAATGTCGATACGACAGCAAAATACAATGGGCCTTTTTTTCTTGGATCGCAGAAATTCTAGCGAGTCATCGCTGGCACTCTATCCTTGTGATGGACCAACCAGCCCGCCCTGTTGGGATTTCTCCCGCTCTCTAGCCAGTCAAGCTGTGTTTCAGCCGGCCAGGGAGCCAGGGGGTTAACACTCCCCGCGGCGATCGTCTAATTTGAGCCCTGCTGTGGAAAGTGGGTTGGATGCCTGTTTGCAGCGTCACCAGCAAAAGACTCGAAAACCCCGTTGTCCCGTCCGTCCCGGCATCCCGAATCCCTTTTTTTTTCTCTTATTTTCTTTTTGCTCTTATTTTTTCGGTTTATTATCTGCTGTCTTGTTATTGCCTCTGTTTTATACCCCTACTTTATGCGCACGCCTTTTGACTCAAATTGCTTGATTTGATGGACCAGGGGTGTGGTGAAAGCTGATGACCAACAAACAGCCCGACATCCGCGAGGAACAAGGAATCCAGAAACTCATTTGACGGAGAAGAGCCGGGATATCGCCAGTGAGCGAGTCCATGTGCGACACCAGCTGCGGGTCTCGCCGT
The DNA here is from genome assembly GCF_035222375.1 of Podospora pseudocomata. NCBI lineage: Eukaryota > Fungi > Ascomycota > Sordariomycetes > Sordariales > Podosporaceae > Podospora > Podospora pseudocomata. Next base: position 2,668,009 of record NC_085891.1, on the reverse strand, counting down.
GTTGCTTGAAGGAAAAGTGAGCCAAAAAAAAAAGATTCCGACGTGCGCTACGCTACTATCCGTGCCTCCCTCGATCCACACGCGGGCAAAACAAGACGGACAAGATGATGGAAACCGCGAGCTTGCAGCTCCCTAAAACGGGCGGCAAGTCTCGCTTCTCAAAGGCCCTCCCCGTCCCTCCTTCTTTGCCTGCTCTTGACTTCGACACGGACTCGTTCGGGTCTGACCTCCCACTGCCTCCGCCACCAAAGAAGGACCTGCCCAAGACACCTGTTGCTGGAGCCCCCCTTCCCATCATCAAGAAGCCCGTACCGGCCGCAAAGGACTGGGACACCAGGAGCACCTTCACAACCAAGACTGCTTATACCATGGCTGCCGTTGCTCAGCCTCCCCCAGATTCACCTCTCCCGCGCCTGCCTGCAAAGTCTCCCGGACTCCCACCCCCGATGAGTGTGCCACGCCGACGGCCCGTCGCCTCCCCGACTGTTGCAAGCCCCTCGGGTCCGGCCCCGACATCTATCCCAAGCCCGACGTTGCCGGCCAGAGTTCCCTCACCTGCCGGCTCATACTCCAGTCTACTGTCTGCCTACTCCAACCACACATCTGATTCTACACCGAGGACATCAACAAACTCTGCCAATGAAGTGGGTTCCATTGTTCCATCCAAAGATTCTCATTCAGCGTCGTCGCCCACAATAGGAAACGAGGCTCGCATTCAGTCGCAAACACTTCCGTCACTGCCATCCGACCAACATGCTCAAACACAAAAACCCAGCACTTTTACTCACCAGATGTTTAAAGAAGACCTCGAAGAGCTACCACCTCCACCGCCTCTGAAAGATGCCCAGCGGCTTGCTAGACCGCAAACGCCGACGAGTCTGCAGATATCATCATCGTCTGTCCAACCACCAGCATCCACGCACACGGCCGCATCCCCGCTAGTAGATAACAGTTCTCCACAGGATCAGCTCTGGAGAAGAAGATCACTAAAAGCCGAGAAAAAAGTTGACGTTCCTGAACTCAACCTTGCTTCCAGCAACGGATCCACCGCTGCATCCAAACAAACGCCACAGCCACCTTCACAGCAGCCTCACTCTTCACAACCGCAAGAGCAACCTCCCCCGTCCACGGCACAACGTGCCCCACCACCCCAAAATTTTGCAGGTGGATTGCCAGGGCGAAACATTCGGCCGGTGCATCCGAGTGAGCAGGCGGTGCCGCAGATCGAGGTCAATATGGGACAAGAAGTGTCCCATGTGAAGGACAAGTTGAGGAGGAAGGGCAGCCAAAGTCCGCCGATCGAAAAGGCTTCCAGTCCTTCCAGCTCGTTGCCGGTTGTGTCGCCATTATCCGCCCGGCGATTGCCGACGCCAGAATACGGGGCGAATGATGTCGAAAGTCCCGTGATGGCCATGGCCGTGTCGCCAATATCGCCGGCGATTACCCCAGAGTTGCCGAGTGAGCAAAGGCCGGTGCCGCCGCCGCCGCCTTCTGTGTCACGAAGCGCGCTCGGCCCCCCTCCGGAGCACGCATTACGACAAGCTAGAAGCAGTCCCAATTTGGCGCCCAAGGCCAGCAACGGGGGATTTAATGGTCGCTCACCAAACGGTTTGCCATCTTCGCCTGTGCCTAGCCGTGACCGGTTCGCGAGCCCCCCGCACTCGGCCCGCTTCCGAGCCGACTCTGGTTCTGGGCTTGGACCGAACCGACGGGATCCTGCAGGTTCGTATCTGGAATTGCAGCCACCGTTTCAAAGGCAACCGCAATCACGACCCCAGAGCCCGGCTTGGGGTGGCAAGCCCGTGTCTGAAGATGGATCAGTCATTACGCTCCGAGCAGCACCGCCAGCAATCCGACCAGAGTTATTGGATCATCCCCTCCGGGAACACGACCCAAACGCACCAGATGAGACGGATAACCCTGGGGCGGGGTTGTTTCCCAGAAACTGGTTCACGCCTGCGCCGGCAGAGGAGATACTGGATGCTAGGCCGTTGCAGGAGAAGCATTTTCGGTGTATTACTAGCCATAGGATCATGACGGCGGGGAAGCAAAAGAATAATCCGATTGCGTGCCGGACGTGTGGGCACAAGGATCGGAATGCGGAGTGTTATATTTGTAGTGCGTGTTATTTGAATGTTTGTTCGGGGTGTGTGGGGTTGTTGAAGAGGAGTCGAGGGGATTTGGGGGTGGTGATCAAGGCTGTTGGGGAGAAGGGGAGGGGGGAGGGGGGTGATGTGTGAGGTTGGGGACTATACGGCGGGATAAATTTTGAAGATTTATGAGTAGATGGGGGTGTGATTTTGGGGAATAATAATGAGGTCAGATGTGATGGACGGAACGTCGAGTTTTGATCATTTACTGGAGGAGGGCTTTGGGTTGTGGAAGTTGTATATTTTTGATACCGTGTACAATTATTTTATAGGGGGTCTTTGGGTCAGAGTATTGGAGGTGTGGGAAGGTTAATGAGATTGAGTTGGATGTTCATCTGAGACTACCTACTTGGAAATGGTGATTGTGAGATTGTGATGTTTGCTGAAGGTGAGATGGGAGGTGACGTTGCAAGGCGCCCCACTTGCTTTTCCCCAGCTAGGGTGGCACAGGGCTGTTGGAGCTAGCTGTCAATACAGGGGCCAATCACTCCATTCAGCCTCGATCGCCAAGACAACAAACAACAACAAAAGTCGGCGTGTGTGTGTTTGGGTTTGGGTTTGGGTTTGGGGTATTTTTGACACCTAAATTTTTACGGCTTGAAATATTGTGGCGATATCATCATGTCGTCCACGCAGAACAGCGCGCTGCCTGGTCGCGCGAGGAGTTTGAGGAAGCCGACTACGGTGGGTGAGCATCACAACAAGGGGGGGGGAGGGAGCGAAAGTCAATTACCGCTCAGGGGGGCATCTTCAACGGGAACGGGAACGGTATCTGAGCGTACACTTAGGCGGGCGGCGGGGGTTGCAAGGAGTAGTAGACCCTTGTCTGGAGTTTTTGGTGGTGGTGGTGATGGTGGTGGTGGAAGGACGACGACGACGACGACGGGGACGGGGGCGGGGCAGGTTTCTTCTGCTTCTTCTTCTTCTTCTTCTACCAACCCAAACTCATCGAGATTGGGGAGGGCGCCGTCAACGAGGCAGGTTTCGGTTTCTTCTGCTTCGGCGGGGAATGGGGATATACCCGGGACGACACGGCTTACGAGGGCGGCGTCGACACGGCAGTTTCCTGGTGCCTCCTCCGCCAAGTCTGCAGCTTCTCCAGAGGGGTTGGGTATTGCGCCTCCTAGACGGACGGGGACGGGGACGGGGACGACTACTACCATCGCGGCAGAGCAGCAGCCGCCAACACCTCTATCCCGCCGCCAGACAGTCACCGAATCAACCTCGCGCAGGCCGACAACATCAGGCGGTCCAATCCCACCACCAAAACGCACCCCCTCCACCACCACCACCGCCACCCACTCACGCGCAAAATCAAGCGTGACCACCCTTTCGAGCAGTAAAACCCTCCGACCACCATCATCGACATCCCAAACCTCCACTTCTACTACTTCCACCACGACAACGGACCGTTCCAAACCCCCCATCACACGCGCCCCTCCTCCTCCTCCTCCTTCTCCTCCTCCTCCTCCTCACAAACGCGCCCCATCTCACCCTTCCCTTTCCACCCAGCCATCAACACCGGGAGTTGGCAGAACCAGATCCCTCAAACTACCACAAGGTGCGCTGGCGGCAAAGACAAAACCAGAATTCAACACGCACCAACAACACTTTTCCCCCTCAAAAAACCCCCAGCTGCCAAAACTGTCCGCCAGAGAAATATTAGCCCCCCCCTCGCCAAGCAAACTACCCGCCAACCTGGCCATCTCAGCAGAGACAGCACGGCTACAAACCGAATTACTTCAACTATCCCTGCTGCATCAGTCGGCCGAAGAGACAAAACTCCAATGGGAGGGGTCGGCATATGAAAGGTTACGGGGCAGATTCGGGGTGCTGGCTGGGCTAGAAAAGGAGGTGGTCAAGTTAGAGGGACGAAGGGGGGAGGATGACAGGGCGAAAGAGTTGTTGGACTGGGGAGGGGGAAAGGGACTGGAGGGGAGGGTGAGGGTTTTGGATGAGGTGCTGGGCAAGGTGTGGGGGCTGACGGAGAATGGGGGGAGGTATTCGAGGGTTGTGGCGAGGTTTGGGAAGTGGTTGGGGCAGGCGGAGGAGGTGATGGTTGCAAGGGAGAAGGGGGAGTGGGGGTTGGTGGAGGGCATTGGGCGGGAGTGGAAGGAGGAGATTGGGAGTATAAGCAGGAAGGTTCATGCTGTTAGCCAGGAGTTATATGGGGTTTTGGACGGTCGTGAGGCTGGTGAGGCGGGGGGGTTGGGGAGGGTGCTGAATGGGGTGAAAGATCTGATTGGGGGGATGGTGGAAGAGATTGAGATTATGGAGGTTGTGGAGAGGGAGGTAAGGGAGCAGGAGATGGAGTGGGTTAGGAGGGTTAATAGGGAGGGTGATGAGGGGGTTGAGACGAGGAGGAGGGCGGGGGCGGTTTGGAGGGCTTTTTGAAGGGCGATTTATGATGCCAGCGACGAATGATTTATTGATATGGCCTAGGAGTGTCTCTGGCAATATGGAGTTTGACGGGGGTTGCCGATTCTCTCTTTTTCCTTGTAACCTACACAATGGATATCATACATACAATCAACCGGTTGCCTGTTTTGAGGATGAACAAAGCTTTATAATGAGAGCGCATACGTAGCTTTTGGCTCGTTTAGTACAGCACCTGCAGTAGAAGGGCAAGAATGTGAACCTCTTCAGCTCTCCTGTAGCGTTTGATCAGAATCAACTGGTGCCAAGAGAACCACATGATCACGGTTTCCACTACACTTCAAGCCAAAATGATGAAATATCAGCAGTGGTTAAGAGTAGTTAAGTGTATCAGAAGGGTCCTGGTCTCAAACTACTCCTCAAAAGTCAAGCGCATTCAAGACATCGAGGCCACCAAACAAATGAAACCCTCTGGGATATCAAAAAATCATAGGACAAAGCCTGTCGTAAACGAAGAAAAAAGAGAAAAATCATAACCTCAACAAAGTGAAGAAAGCTTGGTCATTTCATATCCCTCTTCCATCCCTCTTTTTTTTCTTTCTTTTCCGTCCCCCTTAAAGAGAGAAAGGCCTCCTAGGATAACTAACACCCTCCACCGCATCATTATCCACAAACCAGCTCGCCCTCTCCCCCGCGCCCTCATTCACCAGCGCGCACGGCAACCCGGCCCCCTCCTCAAAAATCTGCTTCATAATCTCCTTCTTCCCACCCCCCGTAGCCACAAACGCAATCCTCACCGCATGCGTCACCACCGGCAGCGTAAGCGTGACCCTCTTCGGAGGCGGCTTGGGACTATCCTCAATAGGCGCCACCCACGCGCTCGTCTCCCTCAGCAGCTCATGCCCGGGAAACAAGCTGCACGTGTGCCCGTCCGGTCCGCAGCCCAACAGCAAAAGGTCAAAAATCGGAAGCTTGACGCTGTCCCTCGAGGCAAAAGACCTGACGAGGGCTTGCTCGTACTGATCCGCCAGCTCCTGGGTGTCGTCGAGATATTCGGTGTCGATGGGGTGGACCGTCGGCTGGCCGGTGCCGGCTGGGAGCTTGTCAAGCAGTTCTTGCTTGAGGAGGAAGTAATTCGAGTCTTGGTGGTCGAGGGGGACGGCGCGCTCGTCGGCAAAGAAGATCTCCCACTTGTCCCACTTGACTTCGTCGTTGGGGCCCGAGGGGGGGGCGAGGAGGGCCTGGGCGAGGGTTTTGGGGAGGGAGCCGCCTGAGACGGCGACTTTGAAGACGCTGTGGCGGGCGAGGCCGGCTTCCTGGCAGGAGATGACGTAGGCGCGGAGGGCGGGAGCTAGGTTGTCCTTGACTGAGGGGAACGAGTAGAGGTTCGCTTGTTTGGCCATCTTGACGGTTGTGTGTGGTTGTTGTGGTTGTTGTGGTTGTGGTTGTGGTGGTGGTTGTGGTGGTGTTGGTGATTGTAGAGCTCCGAGATAGATAAGGACCAGAGATAGCCTCAGCTTGGGGGTTGTGTAGGGATGAGTTGCAAAGCAAAAGTCCAGTTTGGGCAGGGTGAGTTTCTAAGATGTTCCCGGTCTTCAACGGGGGTTGTTGGGAAATTTGTTGTGGGTTCTTGGCGGTTGTGAGACACACAAGCAGGCGTGGGGGAGGAGGTGCGGGGATGGAGCTTTTCGGGGGTTGGAGGGTTAGCTTGACGCGGGAGTCGGCGATAAGATGCTGTGGTTCTTACTGTGGTGTTGTCTGTGTGGTAGTAGATGAGCTGAGATTCCCAACGACGCGGTATCTTGAGTGTGGATGGGTGGGCTGTCTTGCGCGGGATTTTTTGTGGCTGGGTTTCTAATGGAGGGGCGTTTTTCGTGGAGGGCTTTGTTGGACAGGAGGGGTAGCAAATGTTTTGTGAGGGGCAGCTGCAGAAGAGCTTTTTTGGTCTTGTCCGGCTCAGCAACCCCTGTTTGAACCTCTTTTTGCCTGTAGTTGTTAGTGACGAGAGTTTGACACCGGAGTGATCGCTCCTCAACAGAGAGTAATTCGGGATTTTTTAAACTTCGCAGGAAAAGAGATGCTCGACCCCCAAAGTCTGGACATGTCTATTACGTCTAGAAATACCAGGACCGGAGCGCGACAGACAAAGCAGTCCCTGACCCGGAGATGCGGTTCAACTCGCGGCGCAGGCAGCTCGATCCGGCACATCGTCACAATGGCTCGCTGATGGCTGCTAGTGCCGAATACACTTCGGCATCGGCCGGCGCGTGGTAGACACCGTTGGGAATGACGGGCCCGTCGATCAGGGCAGCCGATATCCTTGCCAGGGTGACGGGTTTATGACGATCCGGCAAGATCACATCGATGACATGCGCCGGTAATGGTCTATGCTACACTTGTCGGAGGAACTTCGATGAGGTCCGAAATATGCGCACAGATGCATATAAAGACTTCAACGCCTCTTCGTACAATGCTTTCAACTAGACATGAAAACCGTTTATAAACTGCACCAGACCAACTGTCTGGCCAGCATACGTTTACAGTCGAAACTATGGCAAACGCGGGTAATACGGACCGTTCATGTAAAAGCCTTGATAGCCCTCACATCAGAGTCTCCAGGGTGGAGGTTTCGATATAAGGATTAACCACACCTCCAATCACCAGTGGGCATAAAGTCTGATATGCTCTCACAATGATACGATTTTGTGTTTGGATCGAGTATAATCATGGGGACAAAGGTTGTCAATCTTTGCCATTCGCGGAGCTATCTCCGCAGCCTCTTGATGGAAACAATGGAGTTGCCAAGACCGGCCACGAAAACACAAGGACCGCTCTGGAACAGAAGAGGACTTGGGATTGAGGTTCAACGATTTTTAAATATTTCGAGCGCTCTGGGCGGTTCTCTGTCTTTGTAAAAGAAAAAGTCAATTCCCATCACATGATGGAAGGCTGTGGTCGAGACTTCTCGAAGTTGTTGATAGTTAGCGGGGGAGGGGTGACGCTGCGGGGTTGCTGAGAGCTATGGGGGTCTGGGTGGAATTCATTGCGTCATAGTCCCGCTTTTGAGTGTTTAGGGCAGCAGCTCCACCTTATTTTGTTCTGAGCATCTGGGATTCTTTAGAGCATCGTCGTCTTTTTTCAGCTAGACTCGGGCTGCAAAAGTAAGGCCCAGAAGGACATCAGATGACAGCCAGGCCGATCTCGTCACTCTGTTTTGCAGCTGTCACAGAATCCCGAAGATGCCTGTCGAGTCCAGATTGATCCGACAACAGCTTCCTTCTGCTGCCACAACAATGTAGCCAATCATGGTCAACGGCCAGCTGAGAAGGGGCTTGGGGGAACAGGTCCTTCGTGGAGGCGGCAGATTCGCAAAAGCCCGTAGCCGAATTTCAATCAGATTGACCAAGACCTCACTCAACACACCGCATCGGCGAATACCACTTGACTCAGTCGACATAATCATACCGGGCCCGTTTACCTCTGAAGCCACATTCTTGGTAATACTCTCCATTCCGCCTTAGAATCCTGCACCATGACGACGCCAAAATACCTCACCGGTGATGCGGCCGCCATTGACGAGTTCATTGATCGCTTTGATGTGCGTTGACACTACCAGCTCCCATGCCCCCCCCCTGCCTGTTTGCCATACTCATTGCCCACCAGGTGTTTTTGCTAGACTGTGATGGTATAGTTGCTCTCGCTTTCGGCAGCTCGCATGGTGATCTGACGTTAACAGTCTTGCCGCAGGAGTCATCTGGTCCGGCGAGCATGTGTTCGAGGGGGTTGTGGAAACTCTGGAACACTTGAGATCCAGAGGTGAGAGCCCTGTCTTGCTTCCGGCCCACTCAGATGGCTAACCCCCGATAGGCAAAAAGACAGTCTTTGTGACCAACAACTCGACAAAGTCTCGCCAAGAATACCTCAAAAAGTTCACGGGCTTAGGAATTCCGTCTGACGTGGAGGAGATATTCGGTTCGGCATATTCCGCCTCGGTTTACATCTCCAGAATCCTCAAGCTCGCGCCGCCCAAAAACAAGGTTTTTGTCATTGGAGAGGCCGGCATCGAGCATGAGCTGAGGAGCGAAAATGTACCCTTCATTGGCGGCACTGACCCTGCCTTCCGAAGGGATGTCACCCCTGAAGACTTCAAAGGTCTCGCTGATGGTTCTCTGTTGGACCCCGAGGTGGGATGCGTGCTCGTCGGTTTGGACTTTCACATCAACTACCTCAAGCTCTCGCATGCGCTCCAGTATCTGAGGCGGGGTGCCATCTTCTTGGCGACCAACGTGGATTCGACCTTCCCGATGAGCCACGGCTTCTTCCCCGGCGCAGGCTCGATGAGCATGCCTCTCGTGTACTCAACGGGCCAGAAGCCGGTGGCGCTCGGGAAGCCTAGCCAAGCCATGATGGATGCTGTCGAGGGCAAGTTCCAATTCGATCGTGAACGCACGTGCATGGTTGGGGATCGTCTTGACACCGACATCAAGTTCGGAATCGAGGGGAAGCTCGGTGGCACGCTGGCAGTCCTAACGGGCGTAAGTCAGAAGGAACACTGGGAGGCATCGGATGCGGTTGCGGTGCCAGCATTCTATGTGGACAAACTGAGCGACATTGGGCTTGTCGCGAGGAAGCAGTGAGGTTGTTCCGGGCCCATGACGGGGTTTCCTAGGTGATAGACAGGACAGCTCGCACAAGTAGACAGCAAGCAACCAATAGATTTACGGCGTGTTCTTTACCAGACACTTGTGTTGGAGCTGGGTGATCTAGGTGACACAGATGCGATGCTGTGGCCGCTCGGTTCCAAACGGCGGAAACGATGCCAAGAGGCAAAAGAAACGAGGTGCGAGGTGGTCACTTGTGGTGTAAGGTGTAGGGACGAGCCGCAAGGACACGCAACCCGTCGCCGCAATCAGGAGACCGCCAGACTCCCCATTGGACGAGAGCTGGAACCTGGAACTTGGTCTGGTGTGCATTGGGGGGGTCGTTGGAGGCTGGCTATGACGTAGGTCCAGACCGTGGCATGGGGCACGCCAATGGGTGCCAGGGAGCTATGACGGGCTTGCCACTGGCCAGCTGCCACAGCGAATATGCAAGCCATCATTTGGGGCAGGACCCTGAATCTCAGGGAACCCGAACGCCCGCGGGTTTTTGGTGGGTGTGAACCCTGTTTTAACCGCATCTCACAGGGGTCTAGGTGGGGCCAGGGTCTCGGTCGGTTGAATCTCGACCTTGTCACGACCTGCCATCTTTCCCACGGGCCCATCTCAGCTCCCAACACCGCTCCAATAACCCCCTCCCCCTCCAGACATATCTTGTCTATCGTATCTTGTCGATGCAGGTGTGCGCGTGATGTCTTTCCCCCAACAAGGCTGACGTGTCTCGGAAGCTGGAAGATGCCATATCTGATCGTCATATTAAGAGCAGTACCTCCAGGTACCTCTGAGATAGATGTTTAGGTACCGCCAGGTATGTACGCTACTGCACTCCTGTACTGGGGGCTCCCATCGGCCGGCTTTTTTGGTGCGAGGGCGCTGGATGGGGGTTAGCGCCTCCTGTCTTCCGGAGCATTTACAACGGCCCCTGTGATGGAGGTGTGCGAGGCGGCGCGGGCTGTGAGAGCGTCAGTATGCAGACGCCCGGCGTTACTTGGGTCAATCAAAGCAAGATGGGAGCCCCGTCGATTGTACCAAAATCAAGGTCTTGCAACCCGGTAGCCCTGCGTCTGCTGCTTGGGCTCCCCCAGTTCTCCAGTCACAGCCGTCTAACCACCTTCGCTCGTTCGTTCTTGGCGGGGCTCGCAAAGCCAGGGCACGTCAATTTTAGCTTTGGCAACGACAAACTAGAAAATCCCAGCTTTGTTTCTTAGGGTCGCTATTAGGGCAGCGACCCGAGCCGACGTCCGCCCGCGCCGCTTGAACTTCAAGCGGGAAAGACACCCCCCTACCGATATCTACCGTCGAGGCTAGCTGCAAAAAGAGAGGTCATCGTGGTTGACTCTCGACCAAAAAAGACGGGTCCAACCTCTCCGCCTGTCCCCGTCAGCTCCTCACCCAGGAACAAAAAAATTCCACGACAAGCGACAGGGGCACCTTACAACAGGTAGTCCCTGTCTGTAGCGTCCGGCGCACACATATATATGCAAGGTACCCGACCAAGCCAGAACCCGAAACCTGTTGTGCTTTCTTTCCCTTGGCTTCCTCCCCGTCTAGACCGGTCTATTCTTCTCTTTTGTTTTCGTTGCTCTTCTACCCGACTTGGTCCTTGGAATTCAACACACCCCCCCTACCTAGTCTGATCTACCTGATCGACCATGGAGGCTCCGTCACCGTCCGTGCCCGACGAGAAGGACCCTTGTAGGGAGCACCTCCTGGAGCGTCGTCAGCAGCTGACAGACTCTCTGTCTGCTTCTCCCTACGACCTGATCCTCTACCTGGAGCGAGCCGTGGTCCACTCTGACCTCGCCTACCCGGACCTCGCTGCTGGTGACGCCTACCGTGCTCTTCTCCTGGCCGACGAGGTCCGTGATGAGAGCTTCGAGTACCACGAGCAGGCCTTGGAAGCACTCAAGGGCTACTCAACAACGCCTTGCCCTGTGGTCCTTGACCATGGCTCCCTTACCGAAGGGATATCAGACGGCACCGCTGGCGAGGATGTTATGGAAGGGCTGGAGGGAGTCGGTCCCTATCAGCTCCTGGCCCACCTCGGTTCTGTCCGCGCCTACCAGATCCTGTCCTTGAGCCTGCTTCTCTGCGGGAGCCTAAAAAGCGCGCTCAGATTCTGCGAGAGAGGCCTGAACACGGCCCCGAACAACAGAGAGCTCATCGAGATCAAGGGCTACATCGAGCAAGTCGGCCGCCGCAGACTACGCAAAGAGTCTGACGCCCCCATCGACATCAACAGCCTCCCCGACCGCGGTGTCGTCCGCCGTGAAGTCTACCCATGGAACACCCACGAACCAGACCGCTTCTCGGCCGAGTCGCTGGCCCACCTCAACAAGCAGCTGTCGACCATGGCTCCAAAGTGCGAGGTCCGCGTGTCTAAACTCCCCGTCCTCCTCGATGACGAGAGCAACACGGACGGCCACGACGTGATACCGACGTGTAATCAGCTCGGCCTCTTTGCCAAAGAGGACATCGCCCCGGGTGAGACGGTGCTGGAAGAGTATTCTCTCCTCACAGCCAACAACCGACACAAGGAATCCACCTGCGACGCCTGCGGGACGACCCTCCCGCCCCTCGACCAACACTCCAAGGCGGTCAGCTGCCCGGAGTGCTACGACACCATCTTTTGCGACGACTTTTGCTTCACCAAGGCCCAAGAGCAATACCACCCCGCCGTGTGCGACACGGACGTGGACTCGATCGCCAAAGACCCCGACAACAAGGACATTGACCAGTCCCTCTACCTCTTGCTGCTCGCCCGCCTCCTGGCGATGTCAACACACCAGGAGATGCACCCCCTGGACGTGCCCTCGATAAAGTTCATCTGGGGCGATTTTGTCCCCTCGGAGCTCAACGAGATCGACCGCAGCATCAACGCCGAGCCGCCCCCGGAGTGGACCCTGCCTTTTTCGTTCGAGTACAACATCGAGATTCCGCTTCACATACTCGAGAAGATGGATATAGACATTTATGCCACGCTCGGCCAGCACGACATTTGGGTTTTCAACACCTGCTACGCCAAGTTCCGCGGCACGGCCTCTGCGCGCAAAAACTACCAGGAAGGGCGCAGGGACGGGAGGCCGGACGTGGCGGCGGTTCATCCCTTTTGGTGCCTGGCTAACCACGACTGCGATCCGAATGTGAGCTGGGAGTGGGGGGGCAAGATGAAGCTTTGGGCGAGGGACAAGAGGGTTGTTGGGGGGAGGAAAGGAGGGGTGAAGAAGGGAGAGGAGATCTTGAATCATTACTGCGATGTGGAGCTGCCTGTTAAGGAGAGGAGGGAGTGGGCCAGGGGGAGTTTGGGAGGGTGGTGCATGTGCTCGAGGTGTAGGGAGGAGGCTGCTGGCGAGGAGGGGAGGGAGGTGATGGGGGTTGATGGGGTGGTGGGGGAGAAGAATTAGTTTTTCTTCTTTTTCTCCTGTCTAGTTGTTTTTTGCTTGATATACACGCACAGCGAGGGGGTTTCTTAAGAGGTTGGGGAGGAGGGAAAGGGGGAGCATCAGGCATTTTTGGGAGTGATGGATTTTTCTATCTACCTACTTAGGGGGAGCATATGGAGGAGGGAGGGGGGGGAAGGGATTCTTTTCTTTTTTTTTTTTTTTGAACCAAAAAAAACTTTCCCGGGCGTACATTACCAAGTACACGATGGGGTTGTGCGGCAGCTCTGGGGCGTTTGAACATTTTGACATTTACACATTTTCTTTTTATCTGTCCGATCTGTTTTTTCTTTTGCCAAATCTCCCAAAGTTCTTTGCAAGATATCTGAGCGAATTGAGTGCATTTACCATCAAGTCCCCACCCATGTACATATCAAGGGTTGGGTTGGGGTTGTTTCCAGAAATCCCATCTTTCGCATCACTCTCTTCAAAGAGTCTATCCAATATCCCATGAAAACAGTTCTTGGTTCATCCTCTCTTGCCCCCTTCTCGCCTCAATTCTCGTTGTAACAAGACCTATGGAGCAATGTCGTGGTACTTCTCCTCTTCCAAAACACACATCTCGACCCCGGCTGTCAATCCACCACGCCTTCACTCACATGTTCCTGTCAAAAACCGACGATCACCACACCTGACAAACTCGCATCTGAAATCATCCCAATTACGAAGCAACACAAACTGGGGGACAAGGGAAAGCGATGGCAAAAACCCCAAGAACGATATGATATGACACCCAAGTTCTAGAATCTCTTATGTCAGTAACCAAACGAGGGTGTAAGTGGGGACACCGGCCAATCAAAACCATAGGATGTCGAACCCAACAGAAATAAAAAAAAGTGGCACGCATCGATCAGTGGCTTAGCTCTATGGCGATGCTGATCGCGAGGCTTGTGCTTTCCTCGTAGGGAAAAACAGATGGAAAATCTACCACGCGAGGTCCAACAAACCCTGGGGATCAATTGTGGGTTTCTGGTGGCTAGACCAGGAGCGGAAGATACTCTTCCCGGACGACAGCGGCGGAGGACGTTCTTTTTCGAGATAGGTTTGTGAATGGAAAGGTGATGAGACTCCCCGGCAGTTCTCGTTTCCGAGATATGTCCTAACCACCGGGAATATTCTCAGGGAATTATTAAGCCAAGATGTGTGGAGAAACGAACATTGGAAATCTGAGGTTGCGGGAGAAGCAAAAGAGATTTACGGAAGGCTTGATGGAGGCTTGATATCCCGGACGGTTTGCTCCGGACAGGGGACAGGTCCCTATCCATCTTCTCTGCATACGACAGGGCCTGTTAGAATGACAGCAGAAGGAGAGGATGGCTTGGGTTCTCGGGGTAGGAAACTTTGGGACTGTGCCACCAGAGCTCACGGTTTGTCCCGGGGCGAGGAGGTTCCTTCATTGGCACTGGTCTGGACAGTGTCTAATGGTAAGCTTCCTCTTATGATGTGGAAGATGGAGAAGTTACCTGAGCATGATGATGGACAGGTGGCCTCCTCAAGTGAAGAGGGGCCTACCCAACCCGGGAATGAACAGCGGGCTCCATTGGCGATTTTGGAGCTCTCGCCACGTCCCAAAGTTACCCCAGAGCAGCATTGAGGTTCGGTGACCGACGCTCCCAAGAACAGCAAAGTTGGACATGTCGCCTCTCAAAAGAGGGGTTCATTGGGCTTGGACTGTTGAGGGGGGGTAGGGGTCTATCCGTTCGTGCCGTCCAAGGGTCCCTTCTTGTGTTCGTGCTCCCGCAGCTAACCACCCCACGGGATTCGTTCGTGTGGGTGCTGGCAGCTAGTGCTGCCATGGGGGTGTTGTCGAGGGTGCTACATGAGATTGCAGGGTCATGATGTACCGGTATGTACCTGCCACAAGGCAGCAGACTTATGGCGTGACGAGTGTTCGGATTGGGAACGGGCTTGGGAGCTGTCGATATCCCCAAGGGTCCTGTAATCCAATTAGCAACGTTGGAGGGCTGGCCGGCAGGTGCGAGATTCCTTGATAACCTGTTCTCGTAGGCGAGTCTGGGACTTGGGGTGTATCAACTGACAGAGGATGGATTGCAGGATGAGATAGACATCCGGAACAAGAGGCAAAGCCTAACACTCGGGCTCCTGTGCGATGAGAACTGGTGCTGATCTGGACATCTGTCTGCTGGCTTTGATGCAGAACTTCCAGGTTCGTTGCAGAAGCGAGAACGCTCGGCTCAGGCGTGTGATGAGCTGGCTACTGACGGCCCCCGGTACAAGTGACTGGAGCGACTCATGGGGGCTTTGGCCGGTGATGGTAGGCGCAACCAGCGAGAGGCTCCACATAAGCGATCCAAAGGGGAAGAGCCATCGACATCTGGTTTGGGAAGGAAGAAAGGAAGGGCTCAACTGTGTGTTATTACCACCTTGGCATGCGCGCCCAAAGGGGGAGGTAGGCATAGATGCTGGAAGGGCGGTAGCTGTTCGGCAAACTAATGTCACAGTATGACGGTGTGTAGCGAGTTAACAAACTGACATTGTGGCAGGGAGTTCAATACTAAGCTTATGGTACAGGGCTGCAGACTGAAATCATTGTAGACAGCTCGTTGTGAGCAATGATACAACAATTATGGTCGAAACGGTGAAGTTCAATTTCATGTATAGGAGCATAAAGCCATGGCTATGTATTGCTATTTCGTTTCTCTTGTGCCAATGCCTCACCAACTGATAATAATCACCTTGCCTTGAATCCTGAAGTGAGTCTTGATCGTAAGAGGCTATTATTTCCCAGTTTACTCGTGGGGTCAAGGTCAACAAGCCAAGAAGGGATGTCAACGAGCAGGACAGGGGGGTTGTTACAAAGTTATATTTTACATGGTGAGGCTGGCTGCAACGCATCGTGGAAAATTTGACCGTGTCGGCCATCATACATTAAACTGAAGAAGATTCATCACCAGATACTATGCCAAGCTCCCACCAAAACCAGCCCATCATGAAAGCAAGAGAAAATAGAAGCCTTTCACCGCTCAGAATGGAATGCTTTTCTGCCCTTCAACTTTCATCATGGTCAGTTTCTCGGCATCGACCTCCCCGAACATTGACCACACCCTTTCCCATCCCCATTAGTTTCCCCGCCAACTCATCCCCCCAGCACACCCCTCACCTCACCAGCTCTCTTCCTCTCCTCCTGTTCCAAAATACCCAGTATATTCTGCGCAACCATATCCTTCGCAAACTTCTTACCATACACCCCCTCCACCCTCCCAAAGCCCTTCTCCCCCACCCCATCAGGTATGATCCAACTGTCAGGCCCCATGTCGGCATGCCCATCGAATACTGCATCCTGACCAGCTCTAGCAATCAAAACATACCTCGGCGGTCGAAACCCCAATTTCTCACACAGCGCAGCCACTCTCTTAGAAGGTAATTCCCCTGGTGCAGTGTCATTCTCTTCATCATCCGGTGGAGGGTCAAGAGGGGCTCCGCCCGGGGGGTCAAGTAGTGAGGTGGTCGAGTCTGTTGGCTTTGGCGGGGGAGGAGGTTCAGAGGGGGATGACTGGGTGGGTGTTGTCGTTGCTGAGGAAGAATGTCCCCCTTGAGCAGCAGCATGTGGGTTGGGGGATGACGGTTGGGATGACAAGGGGCTGTAGATCTTGCTCGTCGAAGCCATCATCTTATTCGAGGCATGGGGGAACGTCACGCTTTTCCCATCCTTTGGCATCATCCCCTCTGCCATCAGCCATTCGACGCAGCATTTCGCCGCGTACTTCTTCGCGTCCTTCTTCTTGGCGAAGCCATTCTGGACGAGCTTCTCTGGCTGGGGAAAAACAAGTGGTTGAGAGCCGATGGAGCGGGAAAAGATTAGTATGCAGTTCCATTTTGTGCTTGGAGCTGCGGATATGGCTTCGTCTTTGTAGATGATGGAATTTTCGGTTCTGGCCTTGTGGGCGTCGATGTATCCTGGCTTGGTGTTAGTGATGTGAAGACATGAAGTGAAAGGGATGCATGAAAAAGGTGACATACTCTGCAATAAGCTGATCCAGTCATGACCACCAGTATCAGGCTCTTCATCCTTGAGAGAAGAAGTCAAATCAGTCAGCGCCCTACGTTGGAGAGGTGTGATCGGTTTTGGGTCTTTCATCTGCTGCTCAACAAACAATGCCAAGGACTGGTAATCGATGCCGTCGTCGTTTGCAGCCGAAGAAGAAACCGTTGCTGTCGCCATGGTGCTCATAGGCGCAACAGGGCTGCGAGTGAGTTTCTGTCTGAGCTTTTTCGGAGATGCCTGAGCTTGAGCTATCGTGTCATTGACAAACTGCCCCAGTTTGCGTTTTGCTTTTCTGGGGGGAGGCATGATGCTGATGAGGCGGACGGCTTTGGGGGGATTCGGGCTTCTATATGTGTTCGAGGCTGTCAAAGTGGGGCGGGGTAAGACCTCGTGTGCAAACGAAGACAAGAGTCCCAATTGGATGTGAAGCTGGCGAAGTTGGCAGCAATAGTATCGAGAAAACGAGGAAATGGAACGGGCGATGATCATTGCGAGGAGGTCAAACAAAAGCCACAGAGTCTGCCGCGCGAATGTGGTTGTAAGTGCGCTGTGGGCCTCACTTGATAATGCGCAGCGGCCCAAAAGACAAACAAGGCCTCCTCCACCAGTCGCATTTTGGTTGGCAAATCATAGCTGCACGAGCTGGATGCCTCCGTTTCTACAGAAATACTATTCGCCGTCATGGGTATCATAATCAAGCCCGGGTCTCTGCCGGATTATCGTGTTTGGCAGCACCTCCCCTGCACCCTCACTCCCGTTTTGATCCTACTCAAAGAAGCCGCCACCATCTTCCTCTTCCTCCTCCTTCTTCTTGGCCTTGGACTTCTTGGAGTTCTTCTTGCCGTCATCTTGTGCCCCTTCAACCTCCGCATCCTCGACTGGTCTCCGATTTTGCAGCCTCTCCAGCGCCTTCTTGCCCTCCTCTCTCGTCTTCTCAATCAGAGCCCACATGGGTGGTCTCTCTGTGTGCAAATATTGAGCCGCCTTTTCCTCTTCTCCCTCCGCCGGCTTCGCATATAAACTGATGTAGGGCTCCATAAAAGGGTAGTAAATGGCGTAGTCAATGTCGACCTGCGCCTTGTGAAGATCTTCTCTGAGCTTGGCAATCTCGTCGTCATTCGTCGCTTGCGCCAGCTTCTTCTCGAGTTGCTTTGCAATCCTGATGGCCTTTTTCCGTTCTGCAATAGTCGATTAGTATGTTGAAGTACACAATAGACAGAGAAAATAGCCTACCAAAGAAGCGAACCATGTGGTACTTTGAAATCATTTTGGATCTGATCTTTTTGTATTGGGCATCGGCAATGCGGCGCTTGTGAGCGGCCAATTCTCTCTCCAGTTCCCTCTTCTTGTGAGCAGGCAGCTTCTCGGGGTCATGCGCCAGCAGTCTCTCGATGGCGCGAGCGCGCTTCTTGATGGCAGTGTTGTTCTCAAGGTCGACGGCTTTGTGCGGCTTGGTCTTATGCGATCGCTCGTCTCTCGCTCGTTTTCTGGAAGGGTGCATGCTGTCGTCACCCACGACCTGAGCCTCGGATCGAGATCGTTTGACTCCCATTGTGAAGGTAGTCGTTGGTGTTGCTGTGTAAAGTCTCAAAGTTGCTTGACGAGATGCGATAACTTCCTTGTCGATAAAGAGAAGGCCAAAAAAAAAGGTGGAGCTCAGACAACTGCAGCTGTCCCGCCAAGTCACTGTTAGGACAGGGGTTAGGGTTATTGAAGTTATAACCTCATCTCATCAGCCATGTGAAGGGAAGCTCTCAACAACACCTTGATCCAGCTTCGAAAAAAATAACCAATTCGCTCTTTTATGTTTGACAAGAGTTACTAATTCCACGAGTCTCATACCTTGGATGAAACTTCCTTCTTTGATGATGAAACCAGGTCTCAGCAGATGAACACACGACACACTGCTCAACCACACACAGAGTACCCCGACTGACGAGGTAGCGGAGCTGTTGAATCTCATCACATCGTCTTCACCTCAGCCAGACCGCGCAACTGCCATCATGGATCGGTCCGAGCCAGGGCTGATCAAATGGTCACCCAATGCCTCCTATAGCTCATTCATACACATCAACCTCCAACACCGCATGGTCCAGTTGTATGAGCCGACAGGACATGCCCAGCGCAGACGATTCGAGTACCGGAAAGTTGCCAAACACGCTGACATCCCACCACTTACCACTTATGACTGGTCACCCTCAATGCCCGGTCTGGTGGCAGTGGGAACATCAACGGGCGTGGTCAACCTCTTGCGAGTAGACGACAACTCTAACGCCTATCTTGAGCTGGGACTCAAAATGTCACGCACATGTCACGCTGTGGCCTTCAACACGATGGGGAAGCTAGCAGTAGCTCTGGAAAGAGTGAGAAATGACAACTGCCTCTACATTTGGGACGTCAACCGACTGTCCGGGATCGACTCCTCCGTGAGGGGTTTCCCCACCAACATCAGTGCCCCTTCAGACCCTACCGACCGGCTCGAACCAAGTGTGTCCGTTTCGAGTGTCAAGTTCTTTGAGGACGACCCCAATCTTCTGGTCGCGGGCATCAAGGGGACTGGATTGAGATTGCACGACCTCAGAGACCATCATAACGCGGCAATTACGTTCCGAACAGGGTGCTGTAACAACCTCGCCATCGACTATGCCGACCCACATTACTTTGCCTCCTCCGCCTTGGATAAGCCTGGTGTGATGGTCTGGGACCGACGCTACATTGATCAGCATCATGTCAATCCAGTATATGCCAAAGCTGTGCAGTCCGACAGCCTACCGCCGGGAGGCGCTTTACGTTTGGACCATGCCGTTGAAGAGGAGGCAGATTCAACACTGACGGACAACAAAAATTCATTTATCCGGGCCCTTCGTTTCTGCCGTGACCAACCTGGTTTGCTGGCAATGTTGGCACGGACAGGCCAACTCAAGGTTCTGCACACAAGGCGCGAGCATCTCGAGCCAGAGTTGGTTGTGGAAGGAAGCCCGGAGTTGCTCGAGGTTGCACGGTCGCGCGAACTCGAGCCTCTCTACGCCGACCTAGCTCGCAAGAATGACAAAGTTGTGTCTTTTGACTGGATCACGATGAGCTCCCCGGTTCTTCAACCGCGCATACTGGTCCTTAGGGCCAACGGAGCATTGGATGTGGTCGAAAAGCCATCTTTTACGTCTGAATACCCATACAAAATGGTCCCATGGCAACCGCCACATCGAGGATTTGAGGGTAATTTGTCTCCATCTCACTCACTTTATGGATAACTGACATGTGGCAGAAAACACACCCTATCAAGACCTTATGAAGTTTGAACCATCTCATTCACAAGCCATGCTCGGGCCATTGCTAACCGAGACCGCTCTCCTCGACAAGCCTGTCTTTGGCTCCAACAAAGTTGACGTGGCTGCTGTGGTAGAGCAGACGTTTGCTACACTACCCGAAGAAGTCCTCGCTGTTCAAGTCTCTGGGGATGCCGAGCTTCCAGCAGCATTTCATAACGCAACTACTGTTGCAGAACAGCTGAAGGCGCTGAGATCAATGGTCAAGGATACAGAGGTAGGCACTCAAGCCGAGCCGCCTTCACAACGCCACCGCCATGAGGAACTCCTCATGGAGACTATGAACTTGGCCCGCAACTCGCCCAAAGCAAGAAATGTGCTGGATCACATTATGCTTCTGCGAGCCAAGGAGGGGTACTTATTCAACTATGAGAAAAACATGGAGATTGTGTCGGATGATGTCTGGTTGAGGGATGTGTGGGCGTGGGTTTCTGGCGCTCAGGAGGCGGCATCTGATGGGGGGATGATGTCGCACCCTCTTGATATTGGATACCTGGGCGTCTACACAATATGGTCAAACGATCTCGGAAGCCGACCGCACATGAGACTTTCCGACGGCGAGCCACCACCAGACGAGGCCGGGTGGGAACGCTGCCTCAACGCGATCAACAAAAAGCTCGGCATTCCCAAATATGACGGCCCGGCGCCGACGTCGAGGCCTCACCACCGAGAGATGTGTTTGGAAATGTGCAGCTACGGTCGATCCTCTGAGTCTGAGTGTGAAGAGGCCATGTCTGACAGGACGCTCAAGAAAGACTCAACCTGGTACACCATGGTCGCCGCCAACACTCTTTTCCGAGGTGACATCAAAGGCGCCGTCCAAGTTCTCAAAAAAGCCAGCAACGAGCACCCCGAACTCTTGTTTGTATCCCTCGCCCTCCAACTAATAGGCAAAGACAAGGTCGAAACCCTCGACTTTGACGCCCGCGTCGCCTCCAAAACCGACCCCTATCTCCGCGCCATTTCCTCCATCATCGCAACCGGCGACTGGGCTTCAGTCGCCGACCAACCCTCCCTCCCTCTCCGCGACCGCATCTTCATCGCCTTGCGAACCTTTGACGACGACCACCTGGACTACTGGCTCCAAGCCCAAGTCAACAAAGCAATCTCCTCTGGCGACATTGAAGGGATAGTCCTCACAGGCATCACAGACTCTTTAGTCGACATCCTCTGCAGCTATGTCCACAAGTTCAACGACTTCCAAACCGCCTCACTTTTGCTCTCGATCTGCTCCCCCCGCTTCATCGACGACGTTCGCGCAACCGCATTCAGAGAAGCCTACCGCCGCTACCTCCAACGTCACCACGCGTTTTACCTCCGCGCGAAATTTGACGTCGAGTCCACCAAACGGAGCAAACACCTCGGCCGACCGACAGTGAAACCCCCCGGCCGTCAAATCGCTCTTCGCTGCGTGTATTGTGACGCGGAAACGTCAATGTCGACCCAGCAGAACCACCCTCCTAGTCACGAGGGCACCACCCCCAATTTTATGCTGTTACCCCCTTGTGCGTCAAGCGCTTCATCAACCCACCCATCCCCAGCCACGATATCCATCATCCCAGCAGGCAACACCTCCAAGGCCTCCAAAGGCCGGAGCAACAATCCGTTTACAGACAAGATGATCTCCAGTGGAATTTCTTGTCCCACCTGCAGACGACATTTACCTCGCTGCGTGGTCTGTTTGGAAGTTGTGGGGCTGCCGAGGAGTGACCAGGCCTGGCATTGGCATCATAACACAGGAACGGGGGGAATTGGCGGTGGCGGCGGTGGCGGCGGTGGCAGGATAGGAGTAAGAAGCGGAGAGGATCAAGAGATGAAACTAGCGGCGAGATTTCCCACTTTTTGTCTGCAGTGCCTGCACGTCCTGCATTTGGACCACGCGAGGAAGTGGTTTGCTAGTAATAGGGAGTGTCCGGTTCCCGAGTGTAAGTGCAGGTGTAATTTCAGGGCGAATGAGGAGTTGGCGTATCGGTGAGAGGTTTTGTGGTGGTGGGTTAACTGTGAGGATTTCTTTTAAAATGTGGACTATTGTAGGACGAGTTTTAGGGGCAGGGGCACTTTCTGCTGCCGAAATAAGAAGATGTCTATCTGAGTTGAAACTGTTGAAAGTGCTATCAGGGTGCTCAGAGGAAGCCCTCACGCTCGCGATGTAGGATCGTGGAGATACTGGTGACCGAGATGAAGCTACATGAGCATGATGAATGGTGGAGTATGTATCTGCACAATGTATCACGCCTGGACGAGCAAGATATTATAAACTCAAATCGCGTTTCCTCCGGTAAGTGGGCAATTTCGATTATAGCCTCATGCCAGCTTCAAGGCTGCTTGATATTCGTCCTCCCTTCTACACTAGTCCATTTCCCCCTGATAGACACCCTTGTGTCTTAAACCGCAAAATGCTTTTGCATGAATCGCCTACATCCAAGTCTCCCGTTGTCCAATTCAAAAACCTCCTGCGTCCGTTTCGAGATAAAAGGTTTCTCTTTCGACGACTTGACGTTCAAGCAACAGTCCCACACCTTCTTCTCGAGGTCCCGCGGGTTGTAAGGCGTCATGTCAAGATCAGTTCCCCGATCTTTGAGGAGCTTGTGGAGAACCCTGAGCTTTCCTGTTGGTTTTGGTTGTCAGTCGAGCTTTACTAACTTACTAACGGCAACCTGACATGCCTGGATGGTGCCGGTCGCAACAAGGGCGATGCTCCGCCATTCTCTCGACCGCCGCCACCGACTTCGAACAGTCTCCTGCAACGTTTTCAGTGACGGGTCGCGCCCTTTTTGACCTCCGTGTTGTTGTTCGCAGCCTTGTGGGGAGAGGGAGGTGCGGTGATCTTGGTGTCGGCTTCGTCTTCTGATTTCACAAATCGACTTTCCATCGACGGATTTTGGTGGTTCTGTCGCTCATCTTGTCGATGGTTTGAGTGTAGTTGTTGCGAGAGTGAAAGAGAGAAATGAGGGGGAAGAGGTATTTGTCGTTCTAGTTTGAAAATTGAGGAAGCAATAGGACCTGAGGCAAGGCGGTATAGTCGCAAGCAGGGAAGGAAGGAAGGTGGTGCGGTGCGATTCTGGCTACCTACCTAGGTAAGGCACCAAGGTATCTTGGTGCGGATTGTATCGGAACCTCTATGGATATATTCGTGGTCACCGAGAGATCATGCTTGGAAACAGTTTATGTAGATTTGAACCCGCATTCCAGATAAATTTGTACTTGGCGGCCCCGGTAGCTCCATGCCATATTCGAGACCATACAGGCCCTGCTATCTCTTCTCTGCCAAACCAATGCCCTGTGATACACCCCCTCAGAGGGGACCCTCAAACCGCAGTATGCTTCCCCTTGTACTCCACACAACCACGCTTCCCCTTGTCTAGCCCCCTCCAATCCTGGGTGGCTCTGCTTACAAAAGGGCCCTCAGATATCGATTTCTCTTGTAGACAGCATGGTCACACATTCTTGTGATCCAGTTCACCTCTATGGTGGTTGCTCGTGTCAACATCAACCCCACCCTCGTCGATGAATTCACGTAACGACACGTAATTCCCTAGTTGTTGAGCCATGTCAGATGGGAATTGATGGCTTATCGTGGCATGCCTTGCTTACCTGTGTGGTACCAGTCGCAGTACGGTGATCCTATACCATCCTCAAAAGCTCCAGGCTCGAAGAGACGTTTGCAGCGCTTGCATTGAGTGACTGGGGTGTTGGGGAACTTGTCCTCAGGTCCTTCGTATGGTGGAGGTGCTGTAACCTCGGGGCTCTCCACGGCGGAATTGTTGGGACAGGTGGCCTTGGGGCTTTGTGTAGTGGGAGCGTCTGAGGTTGCGATCTCGGAGTGTTGCCCAGTTTGTTCGGTGGAGGATGCGGCCTCGGAGCTTTGCACGACGGGATCATTTGATGTGGCCTTGGAGTTTTGTACGACAGGATGATGAGAGGATGTGACCTTGAACTTTTGTATGGCTGAAGCATCGGGGCATACGCTCTTGGAGCTTGACGGAACGGAATTATCAGCGAGTGTGCCCATGGAGCTTTGCCTAACTCGATCGTCCCGTGCGTGGCCCCGTCGCCAGGTTGGCGAAAACAGGAGAGGGTAGTCCCCATTGTCTTTGGAGAAGTCAGCGTTGGTCGATTAGATGATGAGGAGAAAGAGCGTAACAGAGAATAGAAGAAGAACGCAATTCCAAGTCTTCAATGCGAAAGCTTGGATAAGACTAACTTGGGGAAGGTGAACAGAACAGCTGTTCTAGTGGTGATGGTGATGATAGAAAGATCATCACACGGAAAAGAAGAGAAAGGCTGGTTAAAAGAGCGAAAATATGACCAAGTCAGACGACGCAAATGACATAAGTGAACAGTAAAGACTCATCTATCGGGTGAACCTGCTCAACTTAAAAGCGCCACATGGGGACAGAGGCAAAAGGGGGGGGGCAGAAAAGTTTGAATCGACTCTTCACATTTTGGGCCACCGGAGACGATGATATGGAGAGCCTCAAGTGACCCGAAATGATGCAGAAATCTTGACGAGAATGACAACCGTGCCTGCATATCAGCAAACCGCTTTGTAAACACCTGAATGCGAGTTTGGCTTGAGGTTGAGAAGTGATACACAGATCACTTCTGAAAACAATAATGCAATCTGAATAGCAGCTTCGCTTCTGGATACGTAACCACACAGTCTTCAACAGTATTCTTTTTCGGAACAGCGATATAGAAAACAGATACCAATGCCGCTTTTGTCATGTCGATGCAGAGATCATTGTAATCCATTTCCTTTTACTCAAAAGCCCAGACAGCAATATCGAGACTAGACAAACTTCAAATACATCGATAACTCTAACCCGTCCACTTATACACGATGTCCAAAAACTTTCCACCCACCTCACAATGTCCAAAACTACCCCAAACAGCCTTTCGTACACCCTCACCTTTATCATATATAAACCCCCTACCTCATCCCGACCCCATCTCCCAATGCTATCCACCCATCTACAACCCATTGAAACGGCCTACAAACAATAATCAGCAAATTGATCGTTCTCGTCCTCGTCCTCGTCCCCGTGCCCGCGCCCGCGCCCGCCAGGAAGAGAAAGGCCATCGACAAGAAGAGAAGCCGGTACATCCCTCCCCAACATCCATACCCGCTTCTCCTGCCCAAAGAAGAAGACGGCGATGACCTCACTTCATCCCTCCCCTTTGCCCTTTCCCTTCCAAGTAGAGGGGCATCAAAACCCGTAGCGAATAACAAAACGCTAACAATCCCCCCAGCAGCCAAAAATCAGTGGGGATCCATCCCCTTATCCCGAGAGGTAGAAATGTCCCTCTTACCCGAGCACGAGCAAGCGCCTGAAGACGTTGACATGCTTGGCGAGGACGTCCCCATCAACGTCAACGCACGCTCGCTCTTCCGAGCCAGGAGACGAGGAGGTAGAGCAGGAGGAGGACCATAACGACGGGGAGTGAGAGACGCCAGATGTGTGGCCCCCTCCTTCTCTTCGTCGTCGCATGGACAAGTGAGGATTACGAAAGTATGCTGAAGGGGACGTGGACATGACTACTTCTCCACAGGTAGACTGTTCACCCCCCCCACCGTTGGAAGAAAGAAGGGGGCCTTGCTGTGTGTGATTGGTGTTCCTGGCTTGGTTGGCATTAGCCCGCTGTTTCTGTCCATCACTGCAAACACCGTTGAATAGCACGCTTGAACGACTCTCAGCCGCCCGCTACACTCACAACTTCTCGATTGACTTAAGAAAAATAATGTATACCAGACTTTACTCCCATGACAACAACAGAGGTGGTGAAAAATATAATGTAGCTCTCCCATCATCATCAGCATCATACACTCTTTCTCTCTCTCTCTTTTCGGTCTCAATCTCCTCCTCTAACCCGACATCTCTTCGTCTCTTCAACACCACAAAAGAAACACAAAGAAATATACCACCCAACCCATCAATTTTCATCCCCCTCATCATCTTTACTCATCTCAATAATCATATACGCCATAAACCATGCATCCACGATTCCCTTTAACCATCCACAGCAGCACAAGAAACAAAGAAAGAAAAACGCTTCAGCTTCTGTTTGTTTTAATCCACAACCAACCCCCCCCAACCCCACCCCCCCCCTAAAACCATCTCTCTGTCACTCTCCATTTTTATCCTCCTTCCTAAAAACCTCGGGGTATCATCACGCCACCGCCTCTTTTCCTCCTCTCTATCACTCTCTTCATCCAACCCCCCAATCTACTCCATCATCCTACACCAAGGATGCGCCAACACCTGCTCGATATCCAGTCTCTGCTCCACGTTCCGATCCAGCATCTTCCGAATGAGATCAATGCTGTCGTCACTGATGGTATACGGCACCCTCAGGTCCCGGTCCATAATCTCATCAATGCTGTAGAACGGGTTCTCCTTGTAGATGATGGTGTAGAGCAGAATGCCCAACGCCCATACATCCTGCTCTTTGCCGCCGTAGGGCCTGCCAGCCAGAACTTCTGGGGCTGCGTAGTCTGTTGTTTCATCTAATGTCAGCAATCCACAGTTTCTGACAAGTGACCAAGAAGTCTCACCAATGGTGCCCACAAAAACATCAAACGGCCCGCTCTTGATATACGCCGCGCTCCCAAAATCAATCAGCTTGATCCTTCCCTCCCCATCCAAGATGACATTCTCGTCCTTGATATCCCGGTGCACCACCAGCGCCTTGGTGTGCAAGTGGTGAATCGCTCTCGCGACCTGAACAAAGATGCTCCGGCACTCTTGCTCCTCCATGTTGGCGCGAAGCTCAATGTAGTCGAAAAGATCCATCCCCGGCAAGCCGTGCGGCACCATCTCAATGTAGTAATTCACTTCGTCCTCGAAAAAGTCCTCCATCTCGACAATGTTGGGGTGCTTGAAGCCGTCGCGACGCAGGTAGTCCAGCACGTGGATCTCCAGCGGGACGGTACCCAGTCGTCTGTCTCGCGTCCACGTGTCGACCAGAATGCGCCTCTTGGTAACATATTTGAGAATGCTGCGCTTGCCGCTGTCGCGATAACGGGCCAGCTTGACTTGGCCGTAGGCGCCTTGTCCCATTTCCTCGAGGATGACAAAGTCGTCGATCGACTTTTTCTTCTTTGTTTCTGACTTGGCATCAGCCGCGATCGCCGGTTGTTGCTGCTCCATTGGTGCCTCGGTGCCCTTGATGGCACCCCCGGTGATTTTGGCAGCGGCGTTGTAAGCAGCGTCCTTCAGCTGTCTCGCCAGCGAGGAGGCGGCCGTCTGTTCCTCCTTTGGCGGCTCGTTGTCGGAATCCGACTGCATTTCCACCGGTGTATGCGCGGGTGTTTGTCCAGGTGACGGTTGGTGAAGCGGGGTGGCAGCGCCAGAGAGCAACGGCGACGATACTCCCAAATTTGTTCTGGATGCGTGCAGGTGCCTAGAGTAGGTTATCCACAAAGCATAAACCATCTCTGTGTGTGGCACCACAAATTTGTCGTTGGCTCCCCCAGACGCCGAGTCGTCATCGCTCCCCTCCTCGACCACCTCCTCGTGGATCGTGGTTTGGTTTTCACTCTTCACCACGCGCATCTGAATGTCGATTTTGAGTTCCGAACCATCCCGATGCTTGGCCGGAAGACCTTCGGGCCGCAAAAATCCCGTTGCAGCATCCGGCCGGCCCTCTCTGAGGGCAAGGAAGGCCGATGCTTTCCTGAAGGAGTGCTCCGGAATCACGATGCCATCAACCAAGTGAATGCCATCTTCGTCCGTCAGAATCTGAAGGATCCTGTCAAAGTTTGGCACCAGGCTGTTGATAGACATCCCGTCCGGCTTCTCGTGACCGAAAAGGGCGCCACAAAAGACAGAGTTTGAGCTCTTGATCTTCAAGCTCTGAGGGGCTACCACAACGATACCGGCAATGTGGGGGAAACTGGACACTCGCAGTTCAGTTGTCCCCCGGACCTGCTCGACTGTGGCCGGAATGTTGATTCTGTCGCAGTTTCGGCAGGTGTAGTACTTCTTCTTGGTAATCTCATAGTAGTCGACCTCGCCGAACCGTGGGTCAAAGCCTTGGCGCGGAATACGGGGTATCAACCGCCCAACGTCCAGGCCAGGCTGGATCGTCTCGTCTCCCCAAATAGGGCCCAGCGCACCGGAAAGCTTGACAACGTTGCCGTCTTCGTCAACGTCCACATACGCAACGTCCTCGTGGATCTCCTCCAAGACCCAGATGAGGCCCACCTTCTTCTCCTTCACCCACAAGCTGGCCGAACCCGTTGCGCCGTTTCGCTTTTGGATCGGGACCACGTCTCCGCACAGCAGCACGCCCCTAGACTTGCTGTTGTTATGAGCATGCCCCGGCTTTGGTGGCTTAGGGTCGCCGTTGTGGATCGTTGCAGGTCGCCGGCCAGTCTTGGGGGCCTGCGTCCTCGAATTGGGCTTGCTCAAGAGTTTTGCCGTGATTCCACCCCCGCGAGCACCGAGCAGACTCTTAGTCGGCGTGGTTACTTTCGTCGGTGACGGGGCATCGTTCTCAGAGCCATCTCCCGCATCGTCGTGCACGCCCGCCTGCAGCTTTCGCGACAGCCAGTTCCGCCTTTCTTCCTGCACCACCTCCAAGATACCCATCTTCCTGACCTCGGCCTTGGTCACACCAAAAAGCAAACAGGCAAGATCGTTGGCGGCAAGAATCGTCCATGGTGGCTTCGACTCTGTGGTGAAAATGGCCTGGGCGGCAGGTACCCATCTCGTGGAGCCATGTGCCGCACCCGGCAGCGAGGTAGCTGTGTTGATCATGGGAGTGAAGGCTTGCTGAGGTGATTTTCGCGAGATGATGTGCTGTGCTTGGACCGGCTCGGTGGCAAGGAATGGCTGGGCCATGGCGTCCATAAGCTTTTGCTGCACCGATATCTGGACAGTGTCGGTCATGGTCCGCTTCAGCGCAGCGTTCGGACGAATAGCAGGTGGAGGTGTCGTCTTCCCGGTTGTGTGCGTTTTTGCTGTCGTGCCGCTCTCGTTGGTGGGGGTTCTCGATGAGCTCTCAGAGTCGGGCTCTCCTCCCATGAGGAGCTGAGGTCTGGGGAGGGGTGCAGTAGCCGGCGCATCCTTCAGCTCAGCAGGTTCCAGGGTCAAGGGGGACAACAAGGGCGATCTCTCAATCGGACCTGGGCTTTCAGTCCTCGGGATGAACTCCTTATCAAACACATTCTCGTCAGACATGGTTGCAGGACCACTCAGTGGACCTGTGGGGATGCTAAGGTCCCCATTTGGAATGTTACCAGCCCCTACCAGTTGGGCTTTCGCGAGGAGGTCCAGCATGTTCTGCATCTCCACGTCACCAGTGACCCGAGCTTGCGCGCTGGCCATGGCAGCGCTCGTCGAGACCGACCAGCCCATCCGATCTTTCATAAACTCGATGGACTTTTTGAGGACATTTTGGCGGCTGTGCAAAAGGTCTTCAGACTGATGCGCAAACGAAAAGGAATGCAACGACTCGGACGGAAAGCGGTTCAGGTCTTCAGTAAAGGCAGGAGAAGTTGGGCCAGGAGAGATGGGTGTGTTGCCCATGTCGGACAGCACCGAAACGGACGAGCATCTGGTGAGAGCGCTGAGAGAAGGTGCCCGACTTCCAGAGGAAGGCATCGTGGGAGCTCGAACGGGATTGTGCTGCTGCCGGATGCGCCTGAGCCCTGACAGGCCCAAGCCGTGATCGTGGTCCGTCATGATTGAGCTCCTGAAAGGACCAACATGTCAGTATTTTCAGCTCAGGCAGTTCAAAGACCAAACACAGTGACGAAGCCCCAACACATCTCGACTCGAGCTAACCTTGTGATGGTGTCATATTCCGTGGCAGAGGGCCCAGCATCAAACGAGAATCGGATTCGAGCCTTTTCAGAGTTATCACCGCCCATATGCCCTAGGTTTCCCGTGCTTCGGTTCTTTGGGATGTGCAAGCCCGGCGAGAGCCTTGACCGGCCACGCTGCTCCTCGGCATCGTGTCGTGTTTCGTCGCCTGTCATCGGGTTGGCCCCTTGTCAGCACTGACTCCGACTGTGCGGGCAAAGAAGAGCGGCGTAGCATTAGGTATCCGTGGAACCCACCATGGTCATGATTCCCACCATATACACCGAGCATAATTGGCGCAAGCAGAGTGTATTCAGTGGTTTGCAGTGTAGCAAATGCGTATGGAAGGGTATGTGTTGGAGAGAGGCTCGTGGTTCGTGGCTCGTGTCTCGTGTCTCCTGGCTCGCGGCTGGCGGGGTTGGCAAGAGTCGAGCCCAAGCTACGTCTGTCTGTCGGGTGTGATCAAGCTCAAAGACAAGACAAGATTCAGAGCCCACCCCTCTTTGTATTTGGTCCCTTAGTACTTTGGCGGCGCAGAAAATAGCTGGTGTCTTGAGTACGGAGGTAGGGCAGCGGCGAGTGCAGGCGACGAGGTGCAGATTTTTGAAGCTCTCGATAGGGCTGCCAGGTGAGGTATGCATGCACTTTCGAAATCGGAGCGCCCGTTGAGGAAGAGTGCGACTGCGACTGCGGCTGCGACCGCGACTGGACAACCGACGGGCAGCAGTGGAGGGATGGGTTCGAGTTGATTCGACCGTGGCTGCTGTCAGTCAGATGCCTTGTGGTTCTCTCAAAGTCTGGATAGGTGCCTGATGGAATCGTGTCGCTGGCCGTCGCACGTTGTTTGCAGCGAAATCGAGATTGTGAGGATGATCTGTCACTCGCTGGGTCCGCTCTTGCAAGTATTTAGCGGGCTGCCCCAAGTTTGGATGTGCATGACGAGCAGTGATGGGGCGGGCAGAGGGGGAGTTCAGGTTGGCCACCATAGGGCAGCCCATCGCGGCACAGTGCGCACACGGTAGAACATTTGGCCGCAGTGATCATCCCGAGGCCAAAAAGCCCCAAACGGCCACACAGACCTCCGCGGCCCGGCGCGGTAAGCGCTGAAGTGGCTTTTTGTTCTGCCGCTTCAAAGGGCAAAAGTCAACAAATGCTCGATACAACAACGGCATGACACAGGTCCGTTTCTCCAGGCATCCAGGACGGGTTAAGGCTGTGTAATATCTCTGATGAACTAACACGCGTGTTCCTGTTCCCCCGCCGGTATCACGAAATGAGGATGGCTGCAGGCTTGCTTCTCTCTGCCCAGTTAGAGACCACCTTCAACCCAACCAGCCAAGCCCGCCACAGTCCCAAGCTGCTGGAAACGCACTGTGGACCCCGAACGAAACCCTCTGTCCTCGAATTCCTTCCCTGCTTTTTGGTGAGATCCGCATGGCTGCCGTTGCATTGGTTGCAGTCCCAACGCGGGGGCCCATGTGAAAAGAACGGCAGGCTAACTGGGGTTCAGCAGGTGTTTGGGTTTTGGTCTCATCGTTGCAAGGCCCTCCGGCAGTTGCCTAACTGACAGATATTGAACTACCTTGGGAGGTATTCAGACGACGACGGCTTCCAGCAGCCACTACGGGCAGTGGCACAAAAGGCACAGAGGCACAACAGCCACTCGGCGAAAGACGTCTCGGGCGAGGTCATCGTGCAGCTTCCCAGCATCTTGTCATGTTGATCATTTCCAGAGTTTGCTGTTTCTTTTCCGCAGGTTAGACCCTGCGATGGTCCCCAATGTCGCACGATCGCATGGCCTGCATGATTTTCGAGGTATTTTATCGCCCTGAATCCAAGACACAACCACGACATCGTGATCTCATTCCAGCGCTCATGGAGGGGAAATGCCAGAGGTGAAGAATCACCAACAACCCCCGCATGCATCCCGCGTGTAGAAGGTCGTATTCCGATCTCGCTTCGAAGTCATACATCCCTAGCAACATCGCTCTCACACACACTACGACCTGTCAAGCCAAAATTACTCAGAGCTCAGTTGTGGGGAGATGGTATCATGGGATCTTGCGGTCAGCTGCTTATATGAGGTGATGCTGTCCACCAGCACATTTTTTCGCTCTTTTTGGGCATCACAGCAGATGGGCCAAGCCTAGGAAGCCACTCGCCAAGCGTGGGGAGTTGCAAGCTTCGGGAAGCACCAGAAGAAGGCCCGGCCGTGGAAAGGCTCCACTTTGCCAAGCTTCCGGGGCCGACCCTCCGCGCCGGGTCGGTGTCCGGCCCACCATCTCGGGTGGATGAAACGGCCAGAAGGACGGGAGATGTTCTCGAGGCCAATGTGGCCAACAAGTCAGAAATCAAACAAAAATAACTACATAAATAGTGATGGTCGACCCCAATTCAAGCAACCTCCAACTGGCATGATCCCGTGGCCATAGTCCCATGTTCCTGCTTGACGCTTTGCACAGAGGAACGGTCACTTGGGACGTTCGTCATGGACGAGTCATGTCAGCAGACTTTGCTCTGCCACCGCCTCCCCACCCTATGCTACTTTTTGGAATCCCTACAAGTAGCCACATGGTTAGTAGATGTGAATGGCGAGCTATTGCCCCGAGCGAACCACCTCGTTGCATGCTGTCCTCTTCTTCTTCTTCTTCTTCTTCTTCTTCTTCTTCTTCATCCAGAATTATGCGCAGCCAAGCGCTGGGTTTACGGCCCGGATGCAAGCCATCTGACCGATAGGTGATGCTCATTGGAAGACCGCTTGCTCACTGCAGGGTCCCCCCTTGCCCTACACACCAAGAAAGCCACCCGCAGAATATTCCCTTTCCGTTCTCTTGCCAAAATATAAGTCCGCTCGCTACCTGACTCTGTTTCGAGGTGGTATTCCTGGCTTCGGCTGGCTGTGTCTATGGCATTGTCGGGATGGCGAATTGGCGGGGTAAAGATTGATAAGTGACAGTGAGGGGCAGATCTGCGCTGGATAAGCTGGGCTGATAAGGGGTCTTTTGGCCACCCACTCCCAGCTCGGAGCTTTGCTGACCACCACTTCCATGGTAACAATGGTGCTGACGGGCTAAACGGCGGCTCCGTCTCTCTTTGTCGAGCAACGCCATGTTTTTGATCAACCAGAATCACAGACAACAGAAGCCAAGACGGGGCCAACATCAACCACAAAGATAAGATAAGACCAGGAGGGGTCGCATGGGCGACGAAAACAAACATTGGAACACCAAGAACCAATCGCCATCAGTGGTATAAGTCACGAACGACTCGATGGGTGCCACGAAGCTGGTCAGATGCGGGCTCTTGAGTGCAGCTGGCCTCCATTTTTTTGTTTTTTTGGTTTTTTTTTTGTTCTCGGGGTCCTCTGGCCCAAAAGAGACGGTGGACGCTTGGATGCAGGGATACTCGTGCAACCACACCACCACAAATGTTGGAGAACCCTTGCCTTTCCCTGGTTATCCTATTCGGACTAAGGGTATTCGGGATGCCATTTGCCTGGTAAATCAGAAATCCGGTGGGGGGGGAGGGGGACAACCAGACTTTTCTGGCTGCAGTCCTAGGACCCTGCGGGAATCCATCCAGGCACAGTATTCGTATCTAGGTATCTGTCTTATCGTCGGTCTCTCTCTTGACCTGTTTCTGACATTTTACATAACTCCCAGCCTTTGCACTGACTCCCATCTCAACTTTTTCTGTTCTCTCCCCTGCATGAAACAACTGGCTCCCATTGCTCCCCGACTGCTTGAGGCTGAACTCCCTGTCCTGGCCAGACCTTCGCAGTTTCTCCTGACGGTCCAATCACTTCCGCACCGGGAAAGTCGGCCACACCATCCCACGGATCAACACACCTCGCAGCCGGCCAGGTCCCAAAAGATCCAATTCCTCCAAATCTCTAGTGCCTCTCTCGCTCTCCCCGCTTTGATCTGCACCAGCTCGACCAGCCAAAGTTTCCAGAGATCCCGAGCTTCTCAAACAGGCACAAGGCCCTAGGAACCGAATCAGGGCTTGACCACGAGTAGTCAGGGAACAGCTGGTGAACTTGATAGGACTTGCCGCTGGAACCACGAGGTTCACGGACTCGTCCTTTGTCTTTGCTGGTCGTTGCCCCTCGCCCACTGCCCTATTCTGGAACACCCCCACTCCACCATTGACTTAAAACAGCGCCACTCTTCCCGGTTCAGCGATCCCGAGGCGCCATTGGAAGGGGGGGAACCCATAAACAACGCACTGCCTTCTTGATAACCGTCTTTGCTGTCCCCCTTTCTTCTAGAATCCGTTATTTTGATTACTTGAAACTTCTTTCTTGCTTTCCTCCGTGGTTCGTTTGCTTGTCAGATTCCAAACCAAAACTCCGGATACGGTTCCCGGTCCTGTCGCCGTTATGGCCGACTCCACTATTTCCCACACGACCCCGGGTTCGCCGGCGAGCCCCGCTTCCGAGGCCGGCAGCTTGGACGTCCAGCCCGGAGGTGATGCTGCTGAGCAATTCCCGGTGTTGCAGCACAAGAGCAAAGGCCGGCAAAGACTTTTGAGGGGTCTGCAGCGGATATCGTCTTCGCAGAGCCTCCGTGCCCGAATCAGCCGTCCCAGAGCGTCGAGCGCCCCGTATAGAAGCTCGGCTTCTTCGCTGTCGTGTGTGAGCCTGGCTTCGACGCCGTCACCGTTTG
Organism: Podospora pseudocomata; assembly: GCF_035222375.1. Lineage (NCBI taxonomy): Eukaryota > Fungi > Ascomycota > Sordariomycetes > Sordariales > Podosporaceae > Podospora > Podospora pseudocomata. The sequence continues at coordinate 2,633,577 of NC_085891.1, read as the reverse complement.
GCCAACCGAGCAGCAGTTCCTCCTACTTTTCGTTTGGAGACGTGTCAACCGCCCCGACTTCCGTTGCCGCAACGCCGGCTGTCGAGACACCGGGTTATGATGGCATCGAGTCTGTCTTGGCGGTTCGCAAGGTTGACCACCCCGTTTCGGCGCCGATGACCATCTCTTTGCCGACGGAAATCAAGAAGAGGGCCAAGATTTTCAATTTCTGGGACACGATACCGAATGAGATCAAAATCTATGTTCTCTCGTTCCTCTCGCCAAAAGAGCTTGTCCGGATCTCACGAGTGTCAAAGAGGTTCCATGAGCTGTGCTTTGATGGCCAGCTTTGGACGGAATTCGACGCCTCAAAGTTCTACAGAGAGATCCCAGCCGAGTCGTTGACCAAGATTCTGGAAACGGCCGGACCGTTTGTGCACGATCTCAACCTCAGGGGCTGCCTCCAAATCGAGCACATGCAACGGGCTCAGCGCTTGGTTGCTGCCTGCCACAACCTCTACAGCACTTCGTTGGAAGGGTGCCGTAACTTCCAACGGCCGACTCTACACACCCTCCTCAAGGCTAACAACCAGCTCGTTCACCTCAACCTCACCGGCCTCCCAGCAGTCAACAATGCCACCTGCAAGATCATCTCCCGGGAATGCCCCGACTTGGAGACCCTCGATGTTTCTGGTTGCAAACAAATGGACGCCCGCGGCATCCGATTTGTCCTCGAAGGCTGCCCCAAACTCCGCGACCTCCGCGCGAGCAGTGTCCGCGGTTTTTCGTCCGACGCCGACGTAGCAACCGCCATCTTTTCGACCAACAACCTCGAGCGACTGATCCTATCCAACTGCTCCGACATGACAGACGACACCTTCAGAACCATGATCTTGGGACCAACCCCCGAATTCGACATGCTCACCAACCGCCCTCTAACACCCCCTCGCAAACTCCGCCACCTGGACCTCACCCGCTGCAGCCGCCTATCAGACAACAGCATCAAATCCCTCGCCCACGTCACCCCCCACCTCGAAGGCCTCTCCCTGTCGAACCTCACCCAGCTGACCGACTCGGCCCTCGACCCAATTTTCGCCTCATGCCCCAACCTCACCCACCTCGACCTGGAAGAGTTGCCTCATTTAACCAACTCTTCATTCACGGCCCTGTCTCGAGCCCCGTGCTCGACAAAGCTGGAGCACCTCTCCATCTCGGGGTGTGACTCTGTCTCGGACGTGGGGATGCTACCCGTTTTTCAGGCGTGCACAAGCCTGAAATCAGTCGTGATGGACAACACCCGCATTTCGAACCTTACTCTTACCGAGGCGGCCGATATGGTTCGGAACCGAAGCCTATCCCCCCCATCATCGGCTTCTTCTTCTCCTCCCCTCCCGAGGACTACGCTTAAGCTGACGGTGTATGATACCCCCCTTGTCACCTGGACGGGGGTTCTCGAGATCCTATCTAGGAACTCGGAGCCTCTGATGGCAAGACCGGCAAAGGATGGGGTTGTTGAGATTGGCGGGGGGGGGAAAGGGAAGGAGGTGATTGGACTGAGGTGTTTTCATACGTGGCAGATGACTGTCGATGAGCATACGAGGCGGGTGCTGAAGGGGGATCTGGGGGGTGCGAGGAGGGTGGAGAGGAAGTGGGCCGAGTACATGCAGGCGGAGAACGAGATGGAGGTTGCGGGGGGGTGGAGGAGACGGAGGAGGGTGACGGCGACGAGGGCGGTGTTGGAGGAGGATCAGGGGGTGCACCAGCAGGGGCACAGGGGGAGGGAGAGGGGGAGGACGGTGGGGTGTGCGGTTATGTAAGGGGTTGGTTGCTGGGGTGATGAATAGGGGAGTTGGGGCAAAGTAAAGAAAGTGCTTCTTGCTTTGTTGGCTGGGCCCAAACATACATACATACATACATACACGGAGAAGGCGCTCGGTTAGTTTTGGGACCTTTTTTTTTTTTTTTTGTTTGGGACATTTTGCAGCATTTGGATTATCAATTTGGTCGTCTTCAAGGACTGGGACAGGAGGAGATCGAGACACGAACGGAGACAATCTAGACAGATGCTCGGTTTGTCTGCCCAAGTTGCATTTTCTCAAGTACATAGCTTTGAATTGTTAAGCGCAGGGCGTGGGTTTTCTTTTTTTTTTTTTTTTTTACAAGGAGTTTTGACCTGGATGGGATTGGGAGGGTTTTGTTTGCTGTTTTAAGGAGAGAGGTTGTCGTTTGGTTTACGTACAATGCGGGAATTGGTGGCGTAGACAAGCAGTTAGGGATGGCAAGTTTGGCTTGTAGATGAAGTATATGAACAAGTTATTTCACACAAAGATTCGATGGTTGTAAGAGCAGTGGGCGAGAGGCATGTTGCTCCAGTAGTGAGGGTGGTTAATAGAGAGGGTACAAAGACTGGTCAAACAGGGGCAAACTAGGAGCCTATCAAATGCTCTCAAGCGGTCAATGTTCAAATATCATACAAAACCTCTGTCTCTCCAACACCCAAGCAATGCCACAGCAACACATATATACAGTTCCCCCATGCCATGACATGCTCTCTCTCTCTCTCTCTCTCTCTCTCTTTCTTTCTTTCTTATAGTGTACGGTATCTCTGTTTCCCCCCTTTCTATCTATCTTTCCCACCAGAAAAAAAAATCTATTCCTTCTTCCCAGCCTTAGCCGCCTTCTTAGCAGCCTCCTTGGCCAACTTCTCCTTCCTCGCAATCTGCGCCTCAACTCCAATCCCACCAAACACCAGCCCAACCCCCAACCACTGCATCTGGGACAGCGTATGCCCAAACGCAATCACGCTCAGAATCATGGTGAACATCTTCCTCGTCACCGTGACAGTAACGAGCAGCACTGACGAGAAAGTCGAGAGCGTATGGACTAGAAAATTCCCATCCTGTTAGCCAACCCACCCATCCAACCATCATCATCATCAACATCAACAACGACCCTTCAAGATAAAAACAACTCACAAATAAAAACCTGTCCCACACACCCACAAACCGCAAACCCAAGCACATCCCTCCAAACACGCGGGTGCCTCCCCAAAAACTCCAGCGCAGCCACCAGCTCCCCCCCACCCCCAGCAACATCCATCCCAAACCACCTCCCCACCCCCGTCCTCACCAACCACGGGCTCATCACCAAATACCCCCCCGTCAGCGCCCCGCTCAGCAAATTATTCGCAGCCATCATCTGCGGCCCCGTATAGCTCCTATCAGCCCCAAAGATGTAATCCTGCGTACTGTTCGTCAACCCGTCAAACAGCAAGTTGATCCCCAACAGCAACATCCCCCACCCCGTCTGCCCCGAATTCCCTCCCCCTCCCGCCTTGTGCTTCTTACTCCCCGAATGCAGCGTGAAAACCGCCACCCCCGTCGTGACCGCCGCAACAACCAAGTATTTATAAAGCGGGTACCTCTTCCTAAAAACCGTCACATGCAGCGCCATCACCGGCAGCAACTTGCACGACTTGGCCAGGATGAACGTGATGTAGTCGATGTGCCCCAAAGCAGCGTACCCAAACGGCGCGGCCAACGCGTTCGTCACCGCGACAAGCAGCAACGGTGGCAAGATCCCCCTGTTGGGGACCGGACTCTTCATCTTCTCCCCTTTGGGTGTGCTCACCCACGTGAAGAGCAGCCCGCCCAAGCCGGCAAACAGGCTCTGGATTGTGAGGAGAAAAACCGAGAACTTGAACCTTTCCTTGTTCGGGCCGTGGGTGGTCGTTGTGAGCTTTTCTTGGAGGTAGGCCCAGGTTAGACTGTCCATCGTTAGCAATCACGGCTGTTGTTTGGAAAGGGGGACAGAGGAAAACAAACAAGGAGGCATATATCCCCGCCACGCAGACAACAAGCGTCACCACGCCCGCCTCCTTCTTCCCCGGCTTCGTCACCACGACGACGGCGTCTGCAATCTCCCTTTCCACCTTTTCCGCCACCGTCCCATTCTCCTCTTCGACAACCCGTCCACTCGCCGTCCGTTTCAGTTCCCCGGCGGTGTACTCAGACGACGGCTCCCGCCTGATCGGCGCGGCTTTGGTGCGAGCCATCTTGGTCTCTCGTAACCCGTCCGTTTGTTGGTTGCGCGCTGTGTATAGCTTTCGTCAGTTTTGCGCAAACTGCTGCTGTTCGCAAAAGGTGGATTGGAATTTATTTCCAATCTCACTTCCTAAAATTAGGTAAGAAAAAAAAATCAATTGGCGCAATCTGTCCAAATCGCGTTCACAATGAGACGGAAACCGCGTCGCGCTCATCAAGGTGGTGTGTCACCAAAAAGAGGTTCCGGACAGGGTGGCTTTATCAGAAAGATCACCCCTGTCACTTAGCTATCCTAGTGAACTGCTCAGTGCTGCTTCCCCTGTTCCCGCACCGTTTCCCCCCTGGCCCACCCGGCAGCGGCGGGGGGCCCTGCTCCGGCATTCGAGAACTCTGGGGAACCCAGAAAAGAAAAATGCCAAGAGAGGGTTACGGCTGGATAACCCTAGATGATTTTAAAAAAGAGAGCTTAGACAACCCTGGATCATACCTATCAAACCAGACCTTCACATCGACACTTTTATGTACAGTACATCACATAAAAATCAGCCTGGAAGCAAAGGCAAAGTCATCGTAATGCTCATATTGATCTTCTCTAGTCTACACCTAAATACCCCATCTCTACATCCCTCCAGAGATCAGTAGAGACAAGTGAGTAATCTTGGTTCTAGAGCGGTGGCGGAGCTAGCTAGTGATGGTGACCGCAGGCAAAGCAGAAAACCATCGCCTCGTCCACACACAAGACTGGAAAGGAAAAAAAAAGCTGTGAATTTTGGCATTGGCTAGACCTATTCGGTTCGCGCGGCTGTATTGAGCATGTTGAAGTCCAAGCGTCGGTTGGGGGGTGTAAAGGCGGAAAATAAGATGGGTTGGACGTGGTGAAAAGAGTTTTGGTGTTTATCGGTTTTTTTTTCGTTGTAAGCAGAGGGGGTTGTGAGAACTGATTCGAGAACTAAGTGGTGTGACGTATCGGACTGGGGAGGGGAATTCGATTTCGGTGGCTGGGCGTGCTCTCTGTGTGGGTGTGACCCCAAGAGCTTTGTTGCCCACGAGCCCGTATAGTTGTGGTGCTAATTGTTGATGGGGGTGATTGTGATCCGTCGTTTGGCGGCCACCGATGAAGATGAGATTGGTAAGAGTGAGGGAGTGAAATGCCTGCCGGGGAAAAAAGTGGCTGGCGAAATGCTTTTGGTAAGGAAATGTCATCACATCGTATCCCGCCCCCCCCAAAATGATGTGCCTTGCGGCAGTCAGATCTGGAAATGACCCATAGCGAGGGACTGCCAAATCCAACACCAACCAGGAAAACAAATAGTAATAATAAAGAAACGCCCGGATCGTGGCTGGCAGCTCACCATCATCCTACCCTTGGAAACTCCTTCAGGTACATCATATACGAAGTATTACAGCCGGGGACCTCTCTGGTCCTCTTCTCCATCCTAAGCAGAAACCTGACCAGATTGTTGCATCTCCTGGCGACGAATCTTCTCGGCCTCGAGGTTCTCGTACAGAAGATAGAGGGCCGTCTCGTTGGCTTTGGCGCTACCCATGATGGTGAACATGCGCTCACCGGTATCGTCATGAGGGGCCTGTTCACCCCGGTCAGCACACACCACTTGTCATCTCAGATAAAGAGGCACCCACCTTGGCAATCGAGATGCGAGCTCCAGAAGTCTTGCGGATCTCGCTAATCTTGGAACCAGCACGGCCAATGATGCAGCCAACCATATCAGCGGGAATACTGATGTTCTGCGTCTGGATTTCCTCGCCGTTCTCGTCGTGTGTGGGAGGGCCGCGCTGAGCAGCATCGGAATCGGAGCGACGGTTATACTGGCGAGGGCCGCCATTGCTAAAGTCGGCGCCGTTGCCGGTCCGTGTAACACGGGATGAACCGCCATAGGGGGCCCTCTCCTGGGGGTAGCTGCTAGCACCTCCCATCGCCGGCGCGCCCGCGCCAGTTCCTGTGCGAACCACAGGGTTGTAGAGGACAGTGCCCTGGCCGCGCTGCCAGTCGTCGACCAAGCACTTGCAAATCTCCCAAGTCGCACGCTGGATGCCCTCAGGGGTGCCTTGGACCTCGACAACACGCTCGGTAGACTGCGGCAGCATTTCCTTTTGCGCAACCATGCGCACACCCGACACATCCTGGATATGCTTGATTTTGAGACCTTGTCTACCAATAACGGTGCCCATCTGGTTGTGAGAGATAAGAAGCTTGATGGCTGTGTTGCCCCACCAGGTTAGCGCAGTGAACAGAGATGGTCATCAAGTAGAGCACATACGATGAGTTCCATTGGCAGCGACGACGCCTCCCATGCCCATAGCAGGAGCGCCTTCCATCAGAGCAGAGGCAACCTTGGCATAGGCCTTGGAGATGGCTTCGCAGCCGCCGGTGATGGTGAGAACACGGTCATAGACGCCGGGAACAACCTTGCTCACGCCAGCCTTGACGCCAGTCTCATCACGCAAATCAGCGACATTCTTGCCAGCCTTTCCAATGATTACCCCAGCTTCCTTCGAAGACACAATAGCCCGCAAGGTCATCTGAGTTTGTGCGTATTCCTCGTCCGTCTTGGGAGCCGGCTCTCCATCGGGACCAAGGCGCGGCTCGTCGTTGAGCTTGAGCTGGTCGAATGATTCGTTGAGGTCGGCGCCGTTGGACGGGACAGAGTCTTGAGGGGCAGACATATTGAGGATTGGGTTGAGGGGGTTAGGGGGGGGGGGAGGGGGGAGGGGGGAAGGTGAATGGATCGTGAATGGCGGGTGGTTGATGGAAGCGGGAGATGTGAAGAGACAAAATCACTTCAGGGTCGGAGAAGGGATTGGAATTTGCGTGGTTGGTAGAGGAAAAAAGTGGTGGAGGGTGGAGGCGGAGGAGGGAAAGGCGTGAGTGTGGTGGGAGAACTGAGCAGAGAGAAGAGTCAATGGTTAAGCTCTGGAATTGGCTTCTCGGTGCTACCGCGGCAAGGGTAGGAGCTTTTGCTTTTGAGTATTGTACCTGCTGCGATTCTGTTTTTCTGTGCGAAAAGCAGGCGACACAGGCCAGAGGCAGAAAGAGGAAACGGCGCGCCGTGGCCAAGCTACCCTGGACTTGGTGCGGATGGCGGGGCAGAGTGAGAGGAGCACGTACCTTTTTGCGGCGGGCGGTGGACCGGGGCGCAATTGACAACTGGAACCTCAGTTTCCGCTGCGGTTTCAGGAGAGAGAGGGGTGGTGAGGTGGAAGGACGGGATGGGATGCACCGACAGGAACGGGTTTAACACATTCCCGGGTGAGAAGTGATGGGGATGAGAGTGTGAAGAAGGAGGAGACGGGGTGGAAGGTGAGAGGAGAGAGAGAGAGAGAGAGAGAGAGCAGGTTGAAGGTTGAAAAGGGAAAAGAGGGGTTCGAAGTTGGAGAGGCGAAGAACTTCGAGCGAACGAAGAATCAGCAACTCCAAAGAAAAAAAAAACGGCCATTCGAGTGGTCCAATCACACTAACAATCGCATACAGAAAAATCACAACGTCGGCCATCGGCAGCCAGTCCCGACACCTATTTCAGTGGGGCCCGTGTGTGCTCAAGCGCCAAACTGCAGTAGGAAACCTGCCTTTCGACCCCTTCCCCTTCCCACCGGGTCTTCCCACTGGGCCTTCCCCACGGCAAACACATGGTGTTTTTGACGATGACCCCAATCCTGAGCTCTCAAGCTCCATCGGCATGTCGCCGAGAAGGGAGGTGGGGAGGTGGGGGATGATGCAGGCTGCTGGAAGCTCAGGGCTCAGCTTGGCTTGTGCTTTCCGACCCCTTTGTCACTGCGTCTCCCCAACCTCTCCCCATCCTTCTGTGCTGAATTGATTGATGTCTGGGAGGACGGCACAGAAGCAGCATCACACATGAGCTGGCTGGACCCATATCACACCGGGAAACAGCAGGAGATGGCAGCACTGTCCCTCGGAGCCCTCGGCAGCCCCGCAGCCAGTCCCTTGCCAGCACCCTCGTCCCTGGGGAACCCTTCGCTCACCAGCAGAAGCAGGACATCGTCGCATCGAGCTGTAGGTGTTGGCATCGACAATGTGGAGTTTAGACCAGCCCTACTAATCCACCACTCTTTTCTAGAACAACATGACAGGCCCCTCGGCCCCATTCCTATTCCCGGATGCTTGGGTTCCAGTGGGTCAGCGTGGGGTTTCCCCAGCTACCGCCATCTCTGTTGTCGTCGACTTTATAAACCGTTTCCCGTCCACATCCTTCAATTGGCCCCCGAATTCAGACTGTCTTTATGTAGGACAGCCCCATCTTTGGCTCTGGAATTTGTGGGGGTTTCTCCTGGCTGTCTGCAACCCACCCAATTGGCATCCCGCATGCGGGCTGGCGTCTGTTTTATATATCACCTGAAAACGGTCCGTATTTCTACTTGCCATTGTTGGAGGAGAACAATAGCTTGTTTTCCTTTCCCCGCTCAGACAAGCAGGCCTCGCGGGCGGCAAAACAGTTGCTCGGACGAGGGCTTCCTCTGCATATCCACAGAGAAGACATATGCTGTGTGACCCGGTTCTGCAGTGGCTCGCAGGCGGGAAGGGGGGGGAAGCGGGTAGTGAACCACGCAACCACAACCCATTTCATATTGCCTGATTTGTGTCTTGCTTTTTTTGACCAGCGTGACACTCTCGCACTGACACCTCCCTCAATCAACGCCACACTTCGCCGAGGTCAGACGCACCGGACTCTGGGCCGGAGTGTCCGACTGGTCGAGTGAAGCGCACACGAATGGGCAGGCCTCCTACGTTCAAGACATTCTGGATATATCCTCAATTACTCATCGTGAACATTCACGAGCTCATTGGTTAATTCGATGCAAACTCGTGGAGAGTTAGACCTCGATGGGTAGACGGGTATGCCTGCTGCACCCCAGGCCTTTGCCTATGCCAAGTTCTAGTCTATTTGTCTTTTTCTACACTGATATCACAGGACTATGTGTAGGCCATGTCATGTGACCGATGTGTCCTGCAGCCAGTAGTCTTCAGGAGATAAGAACTGACAGGGTCACACAGAGACTTCATGGTTGGTTCTTTGGCTTGTGAGGCTTGTCTGAGTACATACAGCCGGCCATGTAGGTGGGATGCCAGGTAGCTTTTGTCTTTTTGGTGCCGTCGGAGTGGATGTGGAGAAGGTGAAGAATGAATGATGTTGAGGGTACGGCTGAGTTATTGAGAGAAGAGGAGATCATTGGTCAAGCGAGGATAGTTTGGGGCGCAAATGTGCTCATCGGCGGGCATGGCTCAGCTCAAGAACGCCACGGAGTTTCTAACTTGTCAATATCTACTCCAGTATATACGACATGCTTTCAGCTGAGCCTTAACTATCAGCGTTATTGAAGAGAAAGGCCTCATGAAACAGGATGGGGGACTTGCCGCTTGGGGGCTCTAACGGCCATGCTGGCGAGTTGGGTGCTTAGGTTGGGGATGGTGTCTGGGGGTTGATGGGAGGGAGAAAAGAATAGGATTGGGTTAGTGAAATTGTTTTGAAGGGGAGGTTCCAACAATGGATGGTTTTTGGGATTCTGCTATCAAGAACATTCTGAAATCTTTGCCAGTGCAAAAGTCCCCCCATTCTCGTAACTGCAACGCCTTTCCATGACTTGGAAGTCGAAGCGGAAGATTAAAAAAAAAAAAAAAAAAAAAGGGAGCGTGAGCCACCGAATCTGTTGATCTATAACAAATATACCACAGCGACCCGCGTTTTTCTGGGACCAATTTAGTAACTAGGTGAGTGCACTTCAAAATAGAAGATAGAAGACCTACGTGATCGGCCTCGGAGGTGATACTCCAGGAAATCAGCATTGGGGTATGCCTGACCTTGAAAGAAGTATAGTATCTTTCCAACAGAGGCCACACTTGAACCACGTCCACTCCGGGTATTGCTGCTCGCCAGTTGGCTGCTCCTCCCCTTCCTCGGTATTCTCAGTTCGTTCCTCCTCCTTCCTGTTGGGTTGTTCTTCTATTTGGCGGTGCAAGAATGTCGTGGGATAGGTAGGGTCCTGATACCCATATGGACCCTACAAAAGGGCCGAAGATAGGGCCATCACTATCTGTTGGACAGTCGCTGTCCCTTGTCGAGTCGTTGGAGTTCATGTTGGACTGTTAAAGCCCAGAGTAACACACTCTCGACGTCTCAGCTCGGAAACAAAATGTGGATGGTCAAAGAATTTCTGAAGCAACCTCCTCTCAACCCCTCAGCTCCGGCATTGATGGAACCTTGGGAGAAACTGGTGACCACGGGCAATTGGTAAGCATTATATCGATATTGATGTCCAGCCCAAGTCACGACTTCACCAAATCTTACTCTGACCCACGCCAGCCCGACGCCACGCTCCAAACTCGTGTAGAATGCCCGGATACGCAAAGCAAAAACGATAGCACATTGGGAGTTTTTCTCCACAGTGTGCTCCCCCCCAGAGCACATACATCCATGAAAGTACCCCGGCCCAAAAACAACCCCCCAACCAGTGTCCCCAAGCCACCACCCGCGCCTCCATCGCCAGCAGCAGCTCCAGACGACAGGCTGCAGATCCTCCTCGTGAACATGCTCCATCCTAAAGCTCCATACCCGGGGGCCAGATTGTCCTTGATAAGGTCACCAATCGTGGTCAATCCTCCTCAGGATCCGATGCTGTCAACACCTACCTTACCTGCCTTGGACATTCACAGAAAATGATACAAACATACCAGGATGATACCACCGGCAAACCGCCCTCGCCTTCGGACGCTCCTCAGATGTGGTCAAGTACCGCCAGAATTGACTCACCCACCACCCCGAACTTGACCCAGAAGAGGCGGCAGACGTCTGCTTAGGTCGGCAGATATCACAGGAGCAGTTTCTCAAACGCCACATGACAGCGGCTGCAAACCATCCACGTTCTCTCCTCTTCGCATTCTGCTTCCTTTTCCTTTGATTGCTCGTGTTCGTCCGTCTCTGCCCGTGAGGGGGATCTTTCTCGCCGAGATCTCGCAGTATTATCTCAAAAAACGAGAGAAGATCGCCTAGGGTGCTCCTCTTGGTATTGTTGTCGTCAGTGGCCGTTGTGAGAATTCGCGATGGGAAGTTCCAGGTGGTGATGAGGACGGCAATGGTCAAGGAAAAAAATCAAAGGAGTAAAACACAAGTCAAAGTTCCAAAGAGGGCTTAAATGCTTGACACAAACAGCGTTTAGACTCTGAGCAAAACTTGATCTTTCCGACCAAGACTGCTCGGCCTATCTTGATACTGACAGTGAAGTCGATTTACAGTTAGTTGATTTCACGCCTCACCAATAGATATCCATACCACTGATAGGTTATATTCTTCTTCCTCACATAAGATATATACAACACACCCCAAAAAAAAAAAAAAAACCTCCTCAAGAACGCAAAAACCAACGCTAGTCAAAAACATATTTCCCATCCCATTATTGCCCCCCCTTCCCTTAATTCCTTAATCCCATTTGCCCTTAATCCATAACCCATATTCCAGTTCCTAGGTGATTCCTTATTCCATTTTTCTCCCTCCCATCAACACTCCCCCCAATGTTCGATGATGTGTTTCATCTCCTTGTAAAAGACAAAAAAACAAACGCACCAACCGCTTATCCCAACCAACCTTCCAATTATCCGGATATAATCCCCCCTAGCCCCCGTGAATGGGTTGGATTTCCTATCCTTGTTACCCAGAAAGAAACAACCAAAAAATAATAACAACAACACTGGATAGGAGAGTCATGACAACCTCTTCTCAATCCGAAAGAAGAAAAAACCTGAAAACCCCCACCCCATCATGAAAAACCTCACAGGGTAAGAACCGTCCTTTAAAGAAGACTGCGGTGAGATATGCTGATCCAACACCTACACTTCAAAGAAGAAACCCCCCCTCCTTCCCGCTGGAATCATCTTCATCGCCCCCTCCCCCGGCCCTCTTTCAACATAAAATAAAATAAAAACCGCAAACTTCCACCTCCTCCCGATTCTTCATCATGAAATCCTGTCATGACAAGAAAACCCATCTTCATCCAACTTCATTCATCCCCCTCAACCCCAAAATAAAAATGTGTATAAATCATGCATAATGCAATCCATGCCGCCGCCCGAACAAAAACAGGGCTCACAGTAGAAAAAAAAGAAAAAAAAAACTGCTTTTCCACCCTCTTTCACGGAATGCATTTCCCCTCCCTTCCTTTTGAAACAACTCCCCCCTACAAAGCAAACAAACGCCCCCCTCCCCTTTTCCCATTCAACAACAACACTCTCCGTAATTATCATTGTCCGGTCAAAAAAAAAATTAAAAAAAGACTCCAAGCCGTGAAAACCCAGAAACAAGGTCATAAACCGTCATCATCCACAATCCAACAAGAACCCCCTTTCCCTTATCTATACTCCCTCTCCCTCCCCTGCATCAACTCAACCCTCGACTCCCTCACCATCGGAATCCCACTCCCCTCCCTCCTCCTACTATTCAAACTATTACTTCTCCCCAACCCACCCCCGACGAAAGCTGCAAAAACTGCCTCTGCTCCCCCCTCCTCCCCTCCTCAATAATGATCCTATCCGCCGCATCCCCATTCGCCACGCTGCTGCTCTCCCTCATCGGCGTCCCCCGCTCCAGATACCGTCTCGGAATCGGCGTCGTCGGCCCGGAGCCGCTGCTCACCGCAGGAACAATCAACCTCGCGTTCAGACTCGAAGGGACCAACCTCCTTCTCGGGAGCGCAGACGACGATGCACTAGGCAAATCAAGCAGATCAGGCGGCGACCTCGCGCTTTCCCTAGGAGCCGAGGCTGTGACGGCTCCCGACGAGCGAAACGACGAGTTCACTTCTGTCACCGCGCGGGAGGGGGTGCGGTATCTACTGGAATCGCCGTCCAAATCATCGACATCGTTCATTGTTTTCCTTGTTCTCAGCAACAGTGATGTTTTTCTTCCCGCCTCCGTTCTCGGGACAGGGGTTGATTGTTGTTGTTGTTGTTGTTGCTGCTGCTGTTGTTGGGGCTGATCCTCCGGTTCTTCAGTTGTTGCCCTGCGGGTTCTTAGGTGAAGCGATGATCGCCGGCCGGAATCCTCCGGCTCTTCCGTCCCTGCTCTTCTTGCCCTGCCGAGGAGAAGGGATGACTTCCTCCCCGCACCGGCAGAGTCCACAGGCGTGCCAGGTACAGCAGCGTACCTCTGGCTAGCAGCAGAGGGTGCTGATGGAGCAGAAGCAGCGGCAAGAATGCTTTGCCTCTTGACCTCCAGGCTTGTCGGTGCCCTCGGGCTCTTCGGTGGGAGTGGTGTGACGGCATCCGCCGCGGCACTTTGCCTCCTGGAAGCCGCAGCAGCAACGGTGTTTAGGACCACCGGTCTCCTCGCTGACGTCGGGCTCGCCGGCCCATCCTCCTCCCTTTCCCGCTTATTGGAGGATCCGGTGCTTTGCTTCTGAGAAAGCTCGTCAGCAAGAGCAATATAGAGCTCTGTCAAGCTCCTGCAGATGCCATCTGCTTTCCGTCGTAATTGTCTGTCAGTAACGCTACCATTGTTGCTGCCATATCCGATGGCACTGGCACCGCTAGAAATAGGCCCCGGTTGGCCTGAAGTACCGAGCATTGTCGTGAGAGCCAAAACATCGTTGGCGGCAGATTCCATCGCACTGAACGCCTCGGACCCCACGAGACCCTTTGTCTTGTTGAGAGCAGAGATCAGCAAGGGCTGAGTCTCACCCCGGTTCGATGATGTGTTACTGGTAAAGCTGCTGTTGACGTTTGGCTGCGAGGCGCTAGCACCGGAGCCGCGCTTGGGGGATGCTGACATGGTGGTGGCATTCGTCGTGGCAGTCGGGGGGCGGTTTTCGTCAGAACTCCTGGACATGGCAGCACCAGAGCTCGAGGGCATTTTGCCTGTGAGTTCGAGCCGGTTAATTCGTGATTTCAGGTCGTCCAGCTCGTCCCACACTGTAGATGGGGCGGCCGTCGACGAGGAGGACTCGTTGCCCTCGACGCCCTGGTTGGTTTCGGTGCTCGGAATGGGGTCATCCTTGGAGGGAATCATGGGTTTCGGCACCAAGGGAGACGAGTGATATATTCGCGACTGGGCGAGGTTGGAGCTCCTATACTGGGGCGCCCGAGCGCTGGACGGTTGGTTCTCGTTGTTAGCAGTAAGCGATTGCCTTCGTCGCTGGTAGGCCGAAGCGCTTTCCGAGAGAGTGTCCTGGAACTGAATCGATCTCGGGGTGGTGATGGCCGAGGGCTTCAGTGGTGTGCGAATCGACACGGTGCGAGGGGAAGGGTCTTCGGTAGCGGTGATGGTGGTGGTGGTGGTGGAGGAGGTCATTATAGGGTTGAGTTTATCTCGAGGGCTCGTCCGGTAGGCCAGTTCCCTCGTCATTTGCTGTGCTGTGTTGCTCTCTGCCCGCTGGCGGGATCTAGTCGTTTCACGCTGGTCGGAAAGACGACGAGCAAGCTGGGGTGGGGAATTGGCCTGGAAGGTTGCGATGGCAGTAGAGAGCGGCCTGCGGTGCGAAATGCGGGTGATGCGGGACTGATAACACGGTTAGCCCGTTTGCCTTAGCTGTGTTTACCCACGCGACCTCCGAGATACAAGCGTCGGGGAGAATCCGCCGATGGCCTTATATAAAGTCAATTAATCGCAAGCCACTTACAGGCACCGCACTTGGGTCCTCCACCTTCCCCTTGAACTCTGGCACTTTTCGTGTGGATGTCTCGCTGGCGATTCTTAGAAAGAGATCAGCCGTGTTGTCATTGTCTGTTGTGGTCGTCATGTCGCCGGTTTCTTGTGGTGATAGACGGGAAAATTGGTCATCTGTGCGGCCCTCAAGGGCACGAAGAGTCTTGTCGCGCTGGTTCGAGTTGGATTCCTGGCCGTATGCGGTTTCGGCCACCCGACGATCGCGCATGTCGATCACCACACTCTTTCTGAATATCGAAGACCGGTAACCTCGGAGTGGAGGGACGGCGGCGCGTCCACTGGCAGTGCTGCCGGCGGTGGAAGCCGGTGGTTTGTAAGACGAGGGAGGGCGCGGCTTCTTCCTTTCGGGCTCCTCTGGGTCGTCGCCTTCTTTGGGCAGCAACAAGTCCCGCTGACCTTGCGCCCACTCCTTGGTAGTGCTCTCGGGCACGGCGGTTTGGTTACTGTCGCCAGACTCGGTCGGCCGCAGACGCGTGAGACTCGGAGACGGGCGGGGCACAGAGGAGGGTGTTTCCTGCACGGCAGCGGAGGCAGTCAATCGCCGTTTGGTGACAGGTGTCGCGATGTAGGACAGCTGCGATGCCTTGTTCGCATACAGGCTGGCGACCGGTCTGGGGGTGTCGGAAAACGACGCTGGGCGCTTGGTGCCGGCGGCGGATGGGTCGGTGGAATTGGCAGTGAAGGTCACAATCGCAGGCGCAGGCGCAGGCGCAGCGGTGGTGGTGGTGGTGGTGATGGTCGAGGTGGTGGTAGTAGTGTTGTTGTTAGCGAGCGCAATGGTGGTCGCAGTCGCAGTCGCAGTTGCAGTGGCAGCGGATGGCACGAATTGAAACTTTAGCGATCGAGTCTTGGTAAGGGCGGGCTGGTGCTGGTGCTGGTGCCGGTGCTGGTGTTGTGGTGTCGAGTTGGAGCTTGAATTTTGCGCATCTGGCAGTGGTGTTTCAAATGCGACGACGGGCTTGTCGGAAGAGAGATTGTGGGCGCTGGAGATTTGGTGGAGGTTCTCGCGCGACAACAAACCAGGGATACTGCGGGTTTGGTGGGTTTGGTGGGTTTGGTGGGCTTGGGCTTGCTGGGGTGGTGCGCTCGCGTTCAGGTCCGGGTGGTTGTGCTGATTTTCGCCAGGGGGGTTGCTGTTGTCGTCCCTATCATTCTCATCCGTGTCCGCATGGTTCAAGTTGTTATTGTGGATTAGCGAGGGCAGCACGATGGGATCCCTTTTCAGGTCGGCGAATCGAAAGGCCGGCAGCTTGGACGAGTTGTGGCTCTGCCTATGGGCGTGCAAGACGTTGTCTCTGGCATCACTGCCAGTGTTGCTTTCTGTCCCAGTTGCTGTGTTGTACACTGTAGCCATGCCGCCCGTGTTCGTGGTTGTGGTGGGGATGGGCCCACGGCCCGCCTCAGGAGCGAATCCTGAAGTGGCCGATGTCATTTTCGGGAAGTCCCTGGCCAGTCAACGCTGCTGCTGCCCAACATCCAACGAGAGTGACAGACAAGACTGGTCAGATTCTTCCCAGACCTCAACCCCTCCTTTTTTCTTTTTGTGAGGTCTCAGGTCTCGGACACGCACTTTATGTCTTCTCGCCCGAGACTCGGGTGCATTTGTTGAGTTTGTCGCTGAGGCGTCGTTTGTTATCCAGGCCCTAACGTCTTTTCTCAGTAATACATTTAAGCGACCACACTTTGATTTCACGCGTCGTTGATATGGGTCAGGGGGGCTTCCGGGAAAAACGGGCAGGCCAGTCGCGACGATGTGATGGTAAGTGAAAAATTCGATATTAAAGCATTAATCCAGCTATATGTCGGTCGGTATGTTCCTTTCGAGAGAGCGGTGACGGAGCCGGTGTTTAAGACGTTGTGTAGCAGGAGAAAGAACGATCGATGCCCAAAACGAAAAAGAGGGAGAAAATAATCAAAGTCTGGTGATGTGATGGTCGCGCGCGCACCGCAGGGAGAGGGTCGATGAGGAGGGCGGGGGGGGGGTTATCGGATGGGATGGAATGGGTGCCGCCGCGATGAACGTTCGAACCCTGACCTGGACCAATGAGCCCCGGCATAAAATCACAGAAATGGAGCCAAAAGAGCGACCGCTGCCCTTTGGTGGCTCCACAGACATTCAAAAACAGACAAGCTAGAATTACGGCCACGCTTGTCCATGCTTGGGGGATGGGGTGCATGAAGATGCGACATCATGGTAGGGGGCAGGCATGAAGAGGGGGATGCTGGCGAGAGGGAAACACTTGCTGAAGGACCTCTCCCAGGCCGCATTAGGGAATGGGGAAAATGTTACAACGGGATCTCTATCCTCTGTTTTCGTAGTGTCGTCTGCCAGGTGTGTGTTTTGATAGGGGCCCCTTTTTCTAGGTGTTCTTGCCCCCCCTCTTTGTTGTCTAATTTTACCGTGGCCATGGTTGTGGCTCCCCACGCTCCCCCCTGATGAACTAGAAGATGACTTGCACCTAGAAAGTCTCCGCAAACCAGGGGAAAGCCATTCTACGCAGGAGATTCCTATCCGCCGGTGACGGCATTTTGAGCGGAGCATGCTTATTCGAACCAACCCATCACTCTCGATGCCCTTCTACTTGTTCGATGAAAGACAACGAACGACCCGATGACCCAACCAATGCTGACTCAACTCAACCTAACTGCAAGTCGGCAGCTGGAAAAACAACGCTTTTCGGTTGCAGCGCCCCGCCCAGTTGTTCTCATGGTTTCGACCTGAGCCGTCTTCTCACGTGGTGCAGAAGAGGTTTGAGCGTGCGTCTGGGGCATGCCATGATGGGGACATATGGCAAAAGAGAAGCTGGTAGTCGGTGTAGGGTAGGTTTTCAAGTTGTGTAGCATAGAACAGTTCTTTTTCTGTGGTACACAAAAATTCAGGGGTGCCCCAGATGTCAAGAATCTTTTTGCGCAAACTCGGACGCGAAAAGATTGGTGCCCGATGACGGGCCTTTCTACCCTCGATTTCTTTTGTCGGGAGGGCCCAGACAACCAAACATCCGTCATGGAAAAATTGGATCGGATACAATGATAAAATTGGCAGGCGACCTCTAGTCGAATGGCACTTCGAAAAAGGAGGCAAAAGGGTTGGTCCGACCGGGGGTTGAACCCGGGACCCTCGCATATGATGAGTTGCTGAAGCTCAACTATAAGAACGATGTGATAACCACTACACCACCGGACCGACGGATTGTTAACGGGGTCTTGAAATTGGGCTCAAGTACGGAGCTTTGTGTGCTTGGTGGCGCCATTCTGACTTGCAGGAGGTCCAGCACGCCCTTTCCCCGCTTGGAATGCATTTAACGGGGTTGGGCTCGACGGATGCGGACCTGGGTGTAGGCGAACACAAACTCCTTCTCTCACTCTTCACTATTGTATTGCCACGAACGGGCATGTTGTGTTGAGGCGTTGCACCTGTGATCCATCTCTCCATGAACGGGAGGAAGGGGATGAAAAAGGGGGCACCGTGTTCATCCACGGGGGGTTGGTCCAACAGGTCTTGGGACAGAGATGCACAGCTGACGAATCAGATCCTTTTCTCAACACCATTCTCATTACAAAATGCATACGGAGCATGCAGTTGAGCCTCTCTGGTGCATGTGTGATGATTGCTTTTTCTTGCCATCACGAGAACCGAGCAAACTCGCCGATCCTAGCTGACAGTTTTTGCAGTTATGTTCCAACGTTGCAGACGTCAAGCTGTCTTTTGGCAGCTTGGTCGAGTCCACATATCCGTAGTCGGAAGCATGATGCAGGGGGTGCATAGGAGGTCGAGTCAGAACGGAACTGACGGCGAGCTTGAGATATTTACTTGGGTAGCTGGAAATGTCATTAATGGAATGACAGCGAGGACAAGGCGTTACCGACCGTCAGCGTGACGGCGGGCGCTTCCGCGAATTCTGGAGTTTGGCCTCAAGTCATGGCCGCTCCGGTGCCGAGACCAAGCTTTTCGGACCCCACACGGCCGTCTTTCCGGACCCATCTCTCGCATGGCGGGGGAGGCCCGATTCCAGGCCGACCCGGAAGGGGTCACGTCACGGTTTTCCGAGGTCCGTCGAGCAATCAGACCGGAAGCGAGCACGCTCAATCCAGCTTGTCCTTGCGACGCCATGTCACCCTTGTGGTGGTTCGTTCGTTTGGACGACATTGTTTCAGACGTGTGGGTCGAGGGGTACAAATGCCGGCCCAAACTTGAAGCAGATTTGTGGAATGTTTGGGGGCATCAAAAGTATGACGAACAGGCTCGCAATCGCCAGGAACCTGGTAACTTGCTGGAACGGATACCCGACCGAGTACTACCTCGTCTACGTTGGCGAGCTCGAAGCTTTTTTTATTTTGCTACTCCAGACGAGGAGAGAAAAAACAGAAACCCTGGAGGCTGTTTGAAACTTGACCTGTCTGGAAAACAAAGCCCCGTATTTATCGTCTAGTATTGTTGAAAAGGAGCAAAATGGACCCATATTGGGAATGTATCATGCTCCCCTTGCGTGCTGAAGCAAGAAATGGGCGCCGTTTGACACAGGAGCGCAGCAAAGTTGAGACGGAGGAGTGTTCGTTTTACTGCTATCAAGAGAGGTATTACCAGCCGGGAAGCCGAGTTTGGTGCGCCAGACACGTTCCGCAATAGAAGCAACGACGGATCGTAAGCACGTGGTGTTCCCGCCAGGTTATGCGTCATTGACCCAGCACTGGGTATTGACTTCAAGGCCTGAACCATGGGCACGTGAGGTTCAATCTATCGCTAACTCCGCACGGAGTCTGGCAGGCTGGCGGCGGATTGTTGTTGAAACTAGGCTGTCAAACTGTCAGCAGTCACAATCTGGACCGTCCAAAATGGACTGAAGAAGGTCCAGGCCGGTCTCAACGAGAGCACGTCACTCAGCTGTTGGCGTTCTTGTGTCCGAGAAGTCTTGAGGCTCTGCAGTGTTCAGCTCTTGGCGTTTTGATGCCACACTCGGCATGTGAAATTATTTAATAGCGCACAGGGCAATTCCACACGCTCCACCTCTTCAATTTGGCTTGTTTCAGATCCCACCGAGAGCCTGTCCGTCTCCACAGGAACAGGTTGACGTCTTCAACATGAGAATAAAATTCATGATCACAGGTAATAATAATAATAATAAGAAGAAGAAGAAAACAACAAGACGGCAGGGCGAGACTGTTCGACGCGGAAAGTTGAACATAATTCAGACAGACCGGTCATCAAAGGCCTGGAAACTGTATATAAAGCGGTTCAGCACACTTCCTTTTGTGTTCTTGCACTCGGTGGACTGACTGATGCAACCGAGAATCTTGTCTCGGCCGGACTTTGAGCTGCTCGATATCCAGCAGCTTCATCAGATGACGGCTCTGCGAACCGGAGTCATGGGCCGAACTGCGAAAGTTGAAGAAAGAGCGGCTAATGGTGTGGGGGACGTCGGCAACTGGCGCCAACAGTCCTTCATTTATGTTCCTTAATTACCTACCATATTGTAACTCGATATATAAGCAATATAAGCGCTGTGTAGACGGAACATACATGTGGGAGGAAGAAAACAACCTCGGCGAGGCGATAGCTTCTCATAATAATAGGAGAGTCATTCTGACAGAAGCAGAAGGTGGAAAGGATCAAGCGCAGCCGAAGCGCAGAGGTCGAGGCACATCTCTGGGGGAAAATCGAGGGGAATCAAATCGTGGTCGGACAGTGCAGCAAGGATCAGCCAGCCAATCAGGAGTGCCGTCCAATTTTTGCATCCACGGTCGCACTGTCTATTAATAGCATGGATTGTTTGAAAGCAAGCAAGTCGCAAAGGCCGCTAGCCGCCGGTGTTGGAGGACGCTCTCTGATTGGCTGAACACCCCCTGTTCGCGGCCACAGGGCCAGTGCTCCCCACGCAGAGGGCTCCTCAGCGTTCTGTTCTGGTGCAGATGGAGGAATGCTGGTGTCCAGGGGTGTTCTGCCTGCCCAAGCCTAGTTGTCCTGCCCCCCCCCATTCAGCGCTTTCTGTGCGTTGCTGCCACTGCCACAGCGCGGGTCTCCTCTCTCCCATCCTCCCATCGAGACGCCTTTTTTCTCCCTTTCTTGCCAAACCATTCCCTTCCCTTCACTTTTCAAATTTCAAACCCCAGACGAAGGAAGCTGTCGGACGGCACTCGAGCGGGATCCCGAGACTCGGTTCTTCTTGTTCCCTCCCAGACAAAGGCAACCTAGGCCCCGCTGTTCTCACCCGTCAATCCCTTCAGCCCGGGTTCCGATCTTCTCTTCCTGTCTGCTCCCGTCGACTCTCGACATTGTGTGAAGACAGGACCATGTATTGACGCCTTTCTCCTTCTCATCTTTTCTGATCCTGAATCCGCCGTCTCGTCTCGTCTCCTCCTGCTCTGGCTGCGCCGCCGTCTCTCCGCGCAACCATTTAGCGAGACCATCACCCCAGCCTCCACCACGAGTCTACGCGCCCGCCTCAGACAACACCGACAACATCGTGCGCCCTTGTCAATTTCACGGATTTCTTTGCTCTTTTGCTTCTCTTTTCTTCCTGCGACACACTAATTAAATTCTCTTCACTCAACACTCGCCAAGTGTGGATCGGATTCAGCAGCGCTGTCCCTTTGGTCCGAAACCTAGTCTTGTAGTCGACCTTCGATTCAACCAGTGTGCCGACTCAATTCGACATACACACACACACACTAGTTCCATAATTTCAACACCGGTGGTGAAAGACCTCGGCTTTCTATTTTTCGCCTCTCGGCGACTATCAGACGGCGGGGAGGTCAAGAGACCGGGTGGCCAACTTGTGACCGGACCGGAGCAAAAAACGGAGGAACATCACGGCGACGCACTTTTCGCCTCTCCAAACACTGCCGAATATGCCTTCAGCCGCGCCTCGCAGGCTGTATGAGGACCAAATACCCTCATTTATGACTGTTTTGGACGTGGAAAACGGAATTGTGGACGCCTCAAATACCGTCACAGTTGTTGACCCCAAGCTGGTCATGGAGGATACAAAACTGCCACGAGACTCGGAGCCGGCCCTGCGGCCCGGCGTCTTGTCTTCAGATTCCATTCACAAGCACCACGACAGCACATCCACCGCCGAATCTGCAGAGTCTTCGCCAACCACCACCGTGTCTTGCACAGACTCTTCGGATCTTTCTGACCCCTCACCATCATCCTCCCCTGATTCTCCGATTAATCTTGTTCCTCTTCGGCCTTTTGCGCCTGCCTCTTTCGGTGGTCTCCATGGATTGGCCAACCTCACCATCAACACCTCTGGCCGAACCTTGGAGCGGCCGATGACATCGCCAGTTCCCCGGCGGCCAAAAAACATGAAGGGGCTTTCGATCCAGCCACCATCACTATCTTCGACCGAAGTGTCTGAACCATCTTCTCCCTCTTTCATCAAACCCAAAATTCCTACCACGAAGCGGAAGCCAAGTCAGCTCAGCCTCAAGACCAGCACCTCGGATCTCATTGCGCGCACAACACTCGAAGTTCCTAGCTCACCATCAGTTTCGGTTGGTCCCATTCTGCAGCGCCGCGCTCTGAAGCATTCCACTTCGTCGCCACATATGCTCTCAGGCTTGAAGTCGGCCACATTTGGTCCCGCAGGAGGCATGACTATTCCAACAGTGCTGGAGAGAAATGAGACAGGATTGTCTTCTTTCCTGCGACCACCCAAGCCTGCCGTGGCACCTGGCTTAGGATCGACCATCCAGGAAGAAGATTCACCAATACGAACACAAATCGCCAACCGCGCCGCTTATGAGTTTGAGCCATTCCACGAGGTCGAAAATAACGAGGATCAGAAAACGCCCGGATACCCCGACGGCCCAATCGCCATCTATAGCGACAATGTGTATTTGTACCTCGAGCCCACTGCCGAGGAAGCGTCTCGCTTTGACGTGGTGATCAATGTCGCTCGTGAGGTTATGAACCCGTTCAAGCC
The DNA here is from genome assembly GCF_035222375.1 of Podospora pseudocomata. NCBI lineage: Eukaryota > Fungi > Ascomycota > Sordariomycetes > Sordariales > Podosporaceae > Podospora > Podospora pseudocomata. Next base: position 2,610,945 of record NC_085891.1, on the reverse strand, counting down.
TTACGCTAGCAGAAAGGACTCTGCGGCTTCGGATGGCCAAACAATGTCTCCCGTGGAGCCAGATACGGCGGTAACAAACTCGAGCTTTGCGACCGCCTTTGAGTATTTCCCAGAGGGAAGCTCGGCTGACACGCCTACGACCCCCAAGGCCCAGTCTTTCAAGGAGCCAGAGTATATTCACATTCCCTGGGATCACAACACCGATATTGGCAAGGATCTCATGGGGCTCTGCGAAACAATCGAAAGGCGGACAAAAGACGGCAAGAAGGTTTTGGTCCACTGCCAGCAGGGTGCCAGCAGATCTGCCAGCTTGATCATTGCCTACGGGCTGTATCAAAATCCCGACCTGACCGTCAACGATGCTTACTACGCGGCCCAGGCGAAGAGCAGGTGGATCAGCCCCAATATGAGGCTGATGTACTGCTTGCAAGATTTCCAGAAAGAAGTCTCGTCGAGGAAGAGATTGGCTGTCCCGAGTGCTGGCTTGAAGTCGCGATCCGGGAGGAGCCCAATGCACAGGGCGACGTTATCCGCAGATCACATCGAGGCACCACCCAAGGAGCCTCTCACCGCACCACTACCAAGCGAAGACCCAGCCTCGAGATCTGGAAGCCCTGAACGAAGCCCCAGCAGGGCAAGGGGCAACTCAACGCCAAACAGAGGTGAACCCATTTCGCCTGGCCCATCATCCGCGCCTTCCAGCTTTTCCTGGACCGAAAAAGAGGACGAGTCGGATCCTGGAAAGTTTGGCCGTTTTAATATCGATTCGTTCCTCGTCCCTTCGCAGCCGGATTCCGGGTTTGCTTCTTCGGACAGCTCATTCGCGAGACCACCGCCATCTCCAGGGTTTGTGCCTCCTACTATCTCCAGAGAGCCACCCTCTCCTGGCTTTGGCGGTTCCTTTACCTTGAGCAAGCCACCACCATCACCAGGTTTTGGGTCGTTCTCTCTGTCAAGACCACCGCCATCACCCGGCTTTGGCTCATTTGCCGAGCCGCCAAAATCCCCCGGCTTTGCGCCTCCCAGCTTTGCATCTCTTACCATCTCAAAGCCTCCAGCATCGCAAAACTTGGCACCGCTCGATCTTTCGAGACCTCCCATGTCTCCAGGATTCCCACCACCAGACCCCTTTGCCAGGCCGCCAGCTTCACCAGGCTTTGGCGCGCATAGATTTGGGGCCTCAGACGGCACCTTTGGATTTGCGCCGATGACCTTTGCTCCGCCGCCGTCACAGCCGGAGAAGAAAAAGTCTGAAAACAATTTCAAGCTCGCCCCGATGACATTTGCGCCGCCTCCCAAGACGGTGGACAGGAAGAAGTCGGAAGCTACTCTTGCACCGATCAATCTCACCCCGCCGCCCAAGAAGCTGGAAAAGAAGTCATCACAAATCAGCCTCGCACCGTTGAAGCTGTCGCCAGCACCGAAAACCCTCGAGAAGAAGAGGTCTATGGGCACGTTTGGCTTCGCGCCTCTGAATATCGCTCCTGTTGTGCCGCCGCCTGTTCCGCCCAGGGACAATATTCTTGCCATGCGAGGCTTTCCACCGAATGCTAGCGACCCAACCCTCTCGCCTAGGGCCGAGGTGATGACGAATAACCCTCTTCATCAGGCTCTTGCCGTGGCAGCGGCGCAGTTTGCGGAGGTGGTTCAAGCTCCTCCTACCCCCGCCGACGAGGCACTGGGGCTTTTTTCGCCGAGGGAGACGATGTTTCCACGGGATCCGTTTTTTCCTTTTGGGAGGCCGATGCAAAATGAGGATCCCAGGAGTCCGCCGACGTTGGGGGAGACGCCTATTGTGAGGAGTATCGACGAGATGATTTGATTCTTTTTTTTTTTTGGATTTTGGATTTTTGGATTTTTTTTTGTTTTGGACTTGTATATGAATCTGTATTGGTATGCTGGGGAGTTGTAGGTTTTGAAAGCTGGCGGGGGGGAAAGTTGGACAGAACCCCCCTTTTTTTTTTGGTTGGTGTTGTTGTGTTTTTTGGTGTGCGCACGCAAGCGAGCAAAGCGAGGGTTTTGTTGGAGTTTTTGAAGAAGGAAAAGTTTACTTTTTGGCTGAAACCTTTTTGGGGAGGGGGGGGGGAAGGGGGAGGAGGTGGTGGATGGAGATGGATGGATAATGGGTATATAATACCAGTTTATTTCCTCCGATGAAGTAGTTGGTTGGGTTGTAAGCTTAGCATTGCTCAGAAAAACACACGCACACACACATACATGTATATCACTCATACGACGACCGCAGAGTCGTCGGCTTTGAATAGCAAGCATTTTTCGGGGTGTTTTTCTTTGTTGTTTTGGATGTAAAATGTTTTTTTTTATATTTTTTTTTTTAAAATATTTTACCTCGACCAAAAAGCCTTGACGTATGACATTATCTTTACTGTCCTCCTCCCCTTCCTCTCCCACCCCGTTTCCCTCCCCTCCCAGCCCCCTTGCCATGAGGCTGCCTGATCTTCAACCCTGGAGGTAAATCACCCCCATCCATGGGCTCTCCATCCCTCCAGATAACGCCCACCAACGCCCCATCCCGCCCGACAACCTCCTTAAAGTACTTTGAGCTCACTACCCCCTCCTCACCCTCTCCCTCTGTGAGGACAACCCCGTTCTCGCTCATCCAGAATTTTAGGTTGCCTTCTTTCATTGCTTTTGGCACGTCAATGTAGATTAACAACTCTGCATCCTTCCTCATCCCAGAAATGACGCCCTCGTCGTCGTCGGGGAGTCCAGTGCTGAAGTGGACGTGGTTCCTCCCCATTTTCTTGAGGCCGCCGGTTGATTTGATGAGGGGCCAAAAGGCGAAGAAGGTGCCGTGGACGACGGTGGGCGGGATGGGGAGTTGGCCTTTTGAGAGGTCTGGGGTGAGGGATAGGGGTTTGAGGAGGGCGTCCGAGTCGAGCTTGATGGAATGCCCTTGGTTGGCGCGGATGAGCCAGTCTGTTGGGTCGGTGGATGTTGAGGTTGAGGAGTGGAGGGGTTTGAGGGCGAAGCGTTGCTTGTCCGAGTCTTTGACTGCGGAGAGGATTTCGGGAAAGGTTGGTTTGAGGGATTTGAGGGGGCCCCAGGAGAGCTAGAGGGGAGGGGGGTTAGTTGGTTGGGGAGGGGAGGGGGAAAGGGGGGGGGGAACGTACGACTTTATCTAGGGGGGCGTAGCCTTCTTTGTCGAGGTCGATGCCGGCGTTGGAGGCTTGGTGCCGGAGGAGGCGGGAGAGGGCGCGGGAGAGGTCTACTGCTCTTCCTCCGGGACGACCTCCTCTTCCTCGGCTGCTGCCGCGTTTACCGTCGCCACGGGATGAGGGGGTGGTTTGGGAGAGTTGGTCGGCGATGAGGTCTGCTTTGTCGTCCATTTTGAGGGGTGGTTGTGAGGGTGAATGAGCGTGGTGAGAAGTGAAAGTAAGGGTTGAGTGAGCTGGTTAGGGTGGTGGTTAGTTGGGTGAGTCTTGTTGCGGTCTTGAGGGATGGACTGAGGTGTTTGAGCATTCAGTCTGGTTGGGAGAAATAGAACAAAATGCGGGAGGCTCACTTTGTATAAGTTGGGATGAGAGATGAATGTGAGTTTTGGATGATGAGGAGCGAGAGGTGAAAATGTGGGGTTACCACACGCACAAACAGTTTGCAGTTGTCGGGTTAGGGTTGTGAGTGCTATTCTCGGTGTGAAGCAAGAATGAGTTGGATAATCCACTTGTCGCTGGTTTCTGTGTCTGTTTACTTCAAAAGTCAAAGAACTATCGTAACTTTATATTTCATCAATTTCAGGTGAACTGGCCTTCCATGTAGAGACTGCTCACTCGGCAAGCCAAACTTAGAAACAAGGCCCCCTGAACCAGCAGTGAGTCACGCCGCCAATAAGCCAGTAACACCAAGACCAAGACTTCACCACTGCATAGCACGTCTCAGCCCTCCGAGTGCTCTGGCCTCAGAACACCACCCCGAACCTCAGTCACTGGCCGAGGCATACTTAGGTCAAGTGCCTCGTTTGCCGACATCTTTGTTAGCTCGAGGCATGCAAACTGATGGGAAAAGGCCCCTAATATGCCCTGAACTACAAGCCAGCCCTATTGTGTAAATCTTACCTCTAGCAGTTCTCAAAATTTGGCATGATTACGTGGTTTATTGCTTCAAACAACCTGGCAAACCCACTCAAGTGTTCAGTGTGTTGTCTAAAAGCAGCAGCACGGCTCTCAAAATCAGGCTACCATGCAGCTTCAAACTAAGAACCAGTTTATGGACATGGATGGGTATTTCGCTTTAGAGGTGTTGAAAGATAGGATGCGATCCTGAAGTTGCTTTATATCGCGTGTGTGCTTTCTTTCTCCAGGTTTGACTTGGGAAAGGATCAAGTCCATTGGCCAAGTATAATTGCCCTTCTTGGGAAGTGATCCAATGTGGTCATGAAGAGGTGTTTCCTGTTGTTTCAGTAAATGTACAATATCTCACACCTGTAATCCAGCAAGATATTGGAGTGTAAATAGCATAGTTGACAGCGGTGCAAAGTCGACAAGGTTAGCTTGGTGTTATGATACATTATCTGTCTATAGACACATAAAACCAGCCCTCGGCGTGCTGGCAGAAGGAGAAATATGTAATGAAATGCTATGCCGCACTATTCTGGTCAGCCTTGTGTAAACGGACCCCTCTTCACCATGAAAATGAAACAACAAAAAAACAAAAAAAGGGAAACACAATAAAAGACTCAAGGAAACAATAATAGCTATATAGCGGCCCATTATCTACCCACCCCTGATATCCCCCCCCCCTAAACACCCCAATACCCCTCCCCCCCAGCCCAACTCCTCCTCCTCCCTCCCCCCCACAACCCACTAACAACAACCAACGACCTCTCCACAACAAGCACCTAACTCGCATGTGTCGGCGTCGTAACCGTCACGACCTGTTCTTCTCCCTCCTCTCTCGGCTCCAGGGTATGCGCAATCCTCGTCTCAACCCTCACCACCCCCCTCCTCTGCTGCTGATGCTCTCCAGCCTCAAGATCCCCATCCCCACTACCAGCAGTAATCGTCGTCACAACAGGCTGAAACCTCGCCGGACTCGGCAAAGGCAATTGACTCCCCGACCTAGGATTCCCAACCCAGACCTGTGTATCAAACTCAACATTGGAAGCCTGATGCCCCACGTCCCAGGGCTCCGCTCCATCCTCGCTCCCAACGTCAACCACCTTTCCCTCTTCAATGGGACTAGTGGTGGTCTTTTTCTTTGGGAGGACAGTAGAAAGTCGAGATGGGAGGGGCGTGGCGTTGAGTGGTATGGCGGTTGCCATCAGAAAAGGATTCCGTCCCGTTGGGGGGCAGGTGGAAGTGGAAGAAGAAGAAGGAAAGTGCGGGTTGTTGTAATGATCGATTTCCTCTGCTGTTAGATCTGGCCAGGGGTTGTTGTTGCTGGTGCTTTTTTCCTTGACGAGCAAAGAGGTTGACCGGGAAGAGGTGGAATTGCTATGGTGCTCCGCGGTGGGGAGGATAGATCCCTTTCTTGAACTGTTGTTGGACATACCCGTCGTGGTCGTCGACCGGCGGCGGGAGGCGATGAAAGAGGATGCGTTTTCGCGGATGGGGCGGAGGAAGGAGGACCACCATGATGCTCTTGAGTTGCTGGTCGAATTGCCCCTTGAAGAGGAGGGGCTGGGGTACAACGGGATCTCTTCTCGTAGCTTAGGGAAGATGTACCCCAACCCAAGGAAGAGAAGGCCCCGGCGGTAAGAGTTGAGGGCCTCGGGGGTGGTGCCAAAGGGGATGAATAGCAGGATGCCCGTGACTTCGGGGATGAAGCTGATGCTCAGCTGTTGAAAGTTCATGTACTCTGATGTGGTGAACGAGACAAACCACTGGTTGAAGGGGTCGGGACCATAGTGGAAGGAGGCAAAGTCATAAGACAAGTCCCATGGGCTCCCCACCTTTAGGTTTCTAACGAAAAAGATGAGGATGAGCGGGAGGACGACGACGATGACGGTGAGGGTCAGAAAGTAAAGCTTCTTGCGGACGCGGGATTGGCGCGCGGCGGCGACGCTGTCGCGGGATTGCATCAGTTTGTTGGACGCGCGCATGATGAGGCGGTAGCGGTAAAAGGTGAGGCCTGTGATGTTTGTTAGGATGTGTACAAAGGGGCAGAAGGGGAAGAAAACCTACAAGCCATGATGGCCGCCCCAATAGAGAATATCGGCGTAGGCAAAATGAAAAACACCAAGAAGACCCAGTTCGGAAAGTAGTAAACCCCACACCCGACCAGTGTCGATACATTATACCGGCCCACCGCGACGAAGTAGGTGAGAATCATCTGCATCGCCGGCACCGTAAAGATGACCGCCGCCGAAATAATCCTGTTGCGTCTCCTCTCCTTGGACGTCAAGGCAGTAGCTCTGTTTATAGCCACCTTGCTCGCCAATCCCCGCATGATCTCAAAGAGACAGATGTTGAAGGCCGTGTCGAGAGCAAACTTGAGGTATGTCTGAATGTCACACCACCCGTAGCCAGCAAACCACTCCTCCACGTTGTCGTCTCGCCAGATGAGGGCATTGACGACGGCGAGGAAGCTGAGGATCATGGTGATGACGCAGAGGACGGTGCCGGCGAACTCGCCGCTGCGGAAGAGGAGACGGGCTGGGACCCAGGTGATGAAGAGGGAGACTAGGCCGAGGAAGACGCGGAAGAAGAGGTTCACTTGGAGGGATGGGTAGGTGTAGGGCTCGTCGGGGCCGATCCTCTCTTCCGGGGTTGTTGTGAAGCCATAGAGAGACCATTTGTTGAAGCCTGGCGTGGCGAGTTCCTCTGGTGTTGAGGATGCCATGTTCCAACTTGTGCTGCCGGTACTCGCGAGGGAGGTTCCAGGTCTGGTGAGGTTGTTGGTGATGGTATTCCGCAAAGCGATCTTGGCGATGATGACGAAGAGGTAAGAGTAGAGGTCAAGATCTCAATCAAGCTGTGAGAGTAGTAGATCTGGATAAAGAAAAGAGTAAAGGAACAAGATCGGCTGCCATGTGGTGCAACCGGCAGGACGGTTATGTGCGTGCTATGGGCTATTCAGTTATTCGGTGTGTTGGCCATCTTATTGGCTTATTCGCGAACCGAGCTCCTTATTGTGATAAAAGTGGTGGTGAAGTTGCAAAGTGGGAGCTTGAGACCGCCATGTTGTGTCTATTGATCTATTCAGAGTCTATTCAGACCCAAAAGTGGGCAGCTTTCAGGAGCTGAAAAGGGGTCTCGGCCTGGCATCAACAAAGACCGGCGGGCCAGCTCCTGGACCTAGTTCCATGACATGAAGCTGTGGTTCCCGGCATCTAAATTTACTTCTGATCAATTGGCAGGGAACATGCGACTCATCATCAAGAATCATCAATTGGCCATGATGTTGTTTGCTGATGATGTCTCTCCAGCACGGAGTATCGCCGAGGTGGTGGTGCCTATGAATTGGTCAGCCCCGTTTTTGCTTATTGTGTGAAAGATCAGGTGTGGGTTTTATTGAGAATCGACTGAATAAGAAGACTTTATACTCAGCAGAGCAAGTCGGTCGCATGATGCTCCGCAAGTGAGAGAAGAGTGAGAGAGATAGTAAGAGTGAGCAGAGGAGGAAGATGAATCCCAAAAAGGAAGGAGTCAGGGGTATGACACCGCTCGGGCTAACCCTGGAACCCACGGAGCACCTGGGAGTTCGGCAGCTCAGCTCCACAGCTTCGACGCACGGTCCCCCACGCGACGCCGTTTGACGCGACCTTGGACCTGGACAGGGGTTTGAGTGAAGAACCCACAACACGATATCGATAGCGTTGATATCACTCTGAAACCAAAAACTGCATTCCATCCAGATCATCCCCGCCATCTTCATATCAAACCAGTCACCAGCCACAGCCCAACATGTCTGCCTTCCTCCGCTCCGTCTCCCGCGCTACCGCCCGCCCCCAGGTGGCTGCTGCCCGTGCCTTCTCCTCCACCCCCCAGCGCCCCTATGCCAAAATCACCATCGTCGGCAACCTCGCCGACACCCCCGACCTCCGCGCCAGCAACAACGGCAAAGAGTACCTCCGCTATGCCGTAGCCTCCAACAGCGGGTCTGGCGAGAACAAGAAGACCAGCTGGTTCAACATCACCGTCTTCCCCACCAGCACCAACGCCCGTGATTTCTACCTGTCTCTCGAGAAGGGGACCATGGTCTTGGTCGAGGGCCAGGCGTCTATCGACACGTACGAGGATGCCGAGGGCAAGCCCGTCAGAACTTTGGGTGTTGTGCAGCGTACGTCTATCGTTCTTTTCTCGCCTCTTCTGCAAAAACTAATGCCGGTTTGTCAAACATAGGCGCCCTCGAGGTTCTTCGCCGCCCCGCCAACCGCGATGCCCCGGCTGAGGAGTAAGCGCAGTAAGGCACAGTCTGGAAAACTATGATATGGATGAGCGGGCTCTATGTGATGATATGATGCGTTGTGGAATGGATGGATGCGATCTGCGCAAGGTAGACTGGGGTCTCAAATATCTCTTCGCTGTGTGTACATTCTGGCTGGTTGAAAAGCCATGCCTGTCAGAGACAGGCAGGTGGGCTGGATGTGGCCTTGTATAACTACCAACCAATTGTGATACCGTATTTTTTTTCTTTTTGTCAGATTCAATTGAAACTACGATGAACACGCATTCGACCTGCATGTATAATAGGCTCGCTTGCAACAGTGATTTTATTCCCGAGCAAAGCAGAGACGTTTGTCACTGTCGAGGTGAAAATCATTGGGCGCAAACATCGAGGTGGCCCGAGCGCTTATCGCATCCCGGCACTCCTTATCAGTTATTTTTCCAGAGATTCAATTCCTAAACCGCCCACCTTTGCGCCGAATATCGTGACGCCGCCCCCCCGTCTTCCATTCTTTTGTTCTTTACGGTAGCTAATCGCCAAGGCTGGGCGCACCCTTCAAGATGATGACGAAGCTCTGGCTTCCGCGGGGCCTCGGCCGAACACCAGTTGGCCGCTCGGTGCAGCTAAGGAGGGCCTTTGCGACAGTGGGGGATGTTGCCGCCAGGTCAGTTTGCGCGCGCGCCTGTGTATCTAGACAGATACTAACATAAATACACCAACAGACCATTCGATGTCATCGTCGTTGGTGGCGGCCACGCAGGCGCCGAGGCCAGCGCAGCCGCAGCCCGAGCAGGAGCCCGCACCGCCCTCGTCACACCCAGCCTCGAGAACCTGGGAGTATGCTCCTGTAACCCGAGTTTCGGCGGGATCGGAAAGGGGACAATTCTCCGAGAGATCGACGCGCTTGACGGGTTGGCTGGGAGGATAATCGACAAGGCTGGCTTGCAGTTTCGGGTGCTGAACAGGAGGAAAGGACCGGCAGTGTGGGGACCGCGAGCGCAGATCGACCGGGCATTGTACAAGAAACATATGAGGGAGGAGTTGACAAACTACAAGGACCTGGAGGTGGTCACCGGCAAGGTGGAGGATATCATTGTCTCCGACGTTGGTTTGACCGAAGAAGAGAGGGCAGAGGGCGCAAGGAGCAAGATTACTGGTGTGAGGCTAGAGTCAGGGGAGGTATTACCGGCAACGTCGGTGGTTATCACAACAGGAACATTCCTAGGAGGCGAAATCCACATCGGCCTCGAAGCCTACCCGTCAGGTAGAATGGGCGAGGAAGCCACCTTTGGCCTCAGCAAATCCCTGCGCGAAGCAGGCTTCAAGCTCGGCCGTCTCAAAACAGGCACGCCACCACGCCTAGCCAAGGGCAGCATCAACTGGGACATTCTCGAAGAACAGCTCGGCGACGACCCCCCCATGCCCTTCAGCTACCTCAACGACAAGGTCGACGTCGACGGCCACCAGCTCAAATGCCACGCCACCTACACCAACCACTCCACCCACGACATTGTCCGCGCCAACCTCGACAGAACCATCCACATCCGCGAGACGGTCAAAGGGCCGCGGTACTGCCCCTCCCTCGAGTCCAAAATCATCCGCTTCGGCCACAAAGACTCCCACATCGTCTGGCTCGAGCCCGAAGGCTTCGACAACGAGGTCATCTACCCCAACGGCCTCTCCATGACTATCCCCGCCGACGCCCAAGAAGCCCTCCTCCGCACCATCCGCGGCCTCGAGAACGTGACGATGCTCCAGCCCGGCTACGGCGTCGAATACGACTACGTCGACCCCCGCTCTCTAAAACGCACCCTCGAAACAAAACACATCTCAGGCCTCTTTCTCGCCGGCCAAATCAACGGCACGACCGGCTACGAGGAAGCCGCCGGCCAGGGCGTCATCGCTGGCATCAACGCCGGCCGAACAGCCCTCAACCTCCCGTCCGTATCCCTCTCCCGGTTCGACGCCTACATCGGCATAATGATCGACGACCTCGTCACCAAGGGCGTGTCGGAACCATACAGGATGTTCACCTCCCGAAGCGAATTCCGCCTCCGCACCCGGTCAGACAATGCAGATGCAAGACTCACACCCCTAGGCCACTCCTGGGGTGTCATCTCCCCCTCCCGCTGGGAAAGTTACCTCGAAACCTCGTCCTCTTCTACAGCCCTATACTCCCTCCTCGAAAGCACGATTTTGCCATCCCCGCAGTGGACAACCACCCACCCGCTCCCACAAACAAACTCCGATATCAACGGGGTCAAGGTGTCCGGTATACAAATGCTTCGCAAAATCTACGAGCACGCCACCACCACCAACCTCTCGTCGTCTTCCTCCCCTCCCCCTTTGTCATCTTCTGTCTCTGCATTGGAACCCACCCTCCCCGCAGTAGGGGAATTCTCCCCCAAAACCCAAGAGAGGGTTGCGATCGAGGCGGTGTACGAGCCGTTTGTCAAGTTTCAGCTTGCCGAGGCGGCCAGGGCGGTGAGGGATGAGCATCTTTTGCTGCCGACCGATCTCGATTACACCACCGTTACTGGGTTGAGCATAGCTGAACAGACAAAGCTGAACGAGACGCGGCCGGAAAGCATAGGGCAGGCGAGGAGGGTGGAGAGCGTGACGCCGAATGGGGTCGTGATGTTGTTGCGGCATGTGAGGAGACGGGGTGGGGGGGATTACCAACGGGGGGGTGGGGAGAAGGGGAGCAAGGCGCTGGATTTGGAACTGCCCGGCCTTCAGGAAGGGGAGGATATGGGGGCTGTGGAGGGGAGGGTTAGGGTTGGGGAGATGAAGGGTTGAAGGAAGGAAGGAAAGAAAAGGGTGTATGTAGGATATTGTGTATATCGGTTGCTGAGGAACTAAAAGCAAGGCATCGGTTCGGATGGGTGGGCTAGATGGGAAGAAAACATGGCGTCGGCGTTTTTTTTTCTTTTTTTTTCGAATCTTGTATATAACATGACAACAATACAAGCAACTGTAAACGAAAATTCAACTTTTTAATGTTGTTCACGGTCTATATACAAGAATGCTTCACAAGGGCAAAGCAAGGCTAATGCTCGCAATAGGGATATGTACAATACTCACGAAAACCCCCTAAACTCCCTGCCCCATCTCGCCAAACACACAGAGCACACACATCATCCACTTAACCCTCCCTCTCCTTCCTCCCCAACTACCTCACCCTTATCTTCTCCCCCAACACCCTTCTCTCTCAGAGTTCCTTCTTCTTCCCCTCCTCCTCCCCCACCACAACCTCCTTCTCCTTTTTGCTCTCCGGCTGCGTCAGAATCTTAACCGCATCCTTGCTGAACACATAACTCGCGCCCGACCAAACCGTCGTCGTGGCGACAATGTACCTATCATCCCAAATCATCAGCAATTTAACCCCCTATTCCCGGAAAAGAAACTTACTGCAAAACCGCCAACGACTGACTAAAATCAACAGCCGTGACAACAGGAGCCACCGTCGTCAACCCCATCAGCCCCAACTGCAAAAACGTATTGAACTTGCTAATCAACGTCGGCCTCACCTCCGCGCTCGGCAGGCTAAAATCCCAGTATCTTGCCATCGTCTTGGGAGGAGGCAGCGAGATCCAGCGGTAGTAAATTGCCGAGATGGCGAGGGCGACGTCCCGGCCCAGGATGAGGACTGCTAGCCATACTGTTGTTTCCTCCATTATTAGCTCATGTTATCACGTTTTAGTCCCTGAAACCAGGCTACCGCATAAAAAAAAAAGGGGGGGGGGCAACCAAAACCGGGTTAAAAATGGAAGCAACAAGAAAAGGAGAACCAAAAAAAAAAGAAAAGAAAAAAGAAGGCTCACCAGGCAACAACCCCTTCATCCCCAACGCCACAACCAAAACCGTCATCAACATCTTGTCCGCCATCGGATCAATCACCGTCCCCACCACAGTCTGCAACTTCCACCTCCTCGCGATCCACCCGTCAAGCGCATCGCTGACACCCGCGTAGGCAAACAGCCCCAGAGCGAGGGCGTGCTGATCGTGTAGGATGGCATAGCCGATAAACGGGCTTGCGATGATCCGAGAAAACGTCAGAATATTCGGGATAGTATAAATATTCTCCTTTTGCGGCACGATAGCAGCCGGCAGCTTGGACTGGAGCTTTTTCGTTAGGGTGGAGGGATGAAGGATTTTGGGGATTTTGGATCTGTTGAGATGTTAGTTAGGGGGGTAATCAAAAAGAAGGGGAGGGGGCGGAAGGGGGGGGTTACTCTTTTGTCCGGAGCGGGGGGGAGGACATGGTGAATGTTCGAAACAGCAGGTTGCTCGGTTGATAAGATGCTGGCCTTGTCGGCGGCGGTGGTGGCGGTTGTTGACCTGATACAACAGCCGAAACCCTCCTCTGTACCGCAATGCTCGACAGCCCTCTCACTGCCAGAAACGGACTCGTCGACGATAACCTCGCCCCAGCAACAGCAACAACAACACCACCACCACCTCTCTCGAGACCCCTGAAGCTGTAAGAAATCATAATTCCTTCTTTTTTTCGTCTGTTCTCTCGTCAGTCCCGAATTTGACTTTCGGGAAATATGCTTTTCGGGTAAGGTAACTTACAAGGGCAGGGTACTGTCCCTGATATGTGTCTCTGAGAGAGACAGCCCGAGTACCGTATGTGACTTTACACAGTAGCTTCAACGCAAAAAAAACAAAACAAAAAAAAAACAAAAAACAATCCAAACCACACACCCGTCCGTTGTTCTTGTCGTTTCGTTTCGTTTTGTGTCGTCCCGGCCCGTCCCGTCGGTAAACCTCTTTTTGACTTTTTCCTATCCCCTGAATTCCCGTGTCGTTGGGAAAAGCCAATTAACAGGGTCGTTTTCCCCCCACCCCCACAAAGCTCAAGGTTTGAACCGTCGGATGATGGGTAGAGAGAGACTGCCCCCTGACCACCGCAAATGATTGCTCGCGCGCGCAAAAAGCTTGGAGACTGTCGTCTGATGTAGATAGGTAGGTAGGCAGGTTGTTTCCCTCAAAAGAAGAGGAATGAGAGACCGGCTTCAAAAAGGCCTCAAGGTTAATGTCGTGGTTTAAAAAATAAAATAAAAAGATGATGCGGGTCAAAAGAGAGAGCGCGCAACAACCCCCCAAAAAAACCCGACCTGCCGTTGATATCTCCTCCTGCTTCACCTTCCCTCGTTGTCGTCACAGCCAAGACTTTTTCCAACACAACAACCACTCAAACTCGCCCTCTCTGTTGCTGTCCTGATTAGCTCAATAAAACAAATGAAATCGGTGCGAGGCCGATAGTAACAAATGTCCAAGTCACCTCGTCAGACCATAAGGAAATTCCTGCTCTTTGCGATCGGGATGCATGTGCATTTCCTTGATGGAGCCATAAAGCACAGACCATGTCTGTGCACCAGTCTGTCGGCCGGCAGCCAAGCCGGCCGCCGGCCGACTACATCCGTTAGAACAGGGCCCGCCATGTCGGCAGGTTTCGCCCGATGACCGTCCGATGACGTGAGTGGAACAAACGTCCCAGCACAATTGTGCGCCCAACACACAAAGACTCATCACCTCCTTCACACACGGCACCAGAGGGGAGGGGAACGGGAGGCTTCTCGCTGAAACTTTGAGACTATAGGATCCGATCTATCTGTGTGTAGACAAAGTAGTACTGTTTCTTATTTTTGTTTTCCCTCGCCACAGAAACGAAAATAACCAACTCGCACTCTATAAGCAAGAATAAATATCAATCAGGGAGAGACGCCGGGTATCCCTTTGCAAGTAACGCATTGTTCTCCGTCACGCCCATCCGGAGATCCGAACCTGAAGAAAAAAAACTGCCCAAAACGAAATATAAGCAAGAAAAGATACATAGTATCGCTGCCACTGCGGTGTGGGCTCGGGACTCCCTCATGCTAGGGTCAGCTCGCAAGACCCTCCAATTGCTCCCCTGACAGTGGTGTGTGCGTGTGTGTGCTTGAGCTCCTCCATGCGCAACAAGCTTGCAAAAAGCAAAGTATCCATCCCCAACTCTGTTCGTCCAGTCCAACTCCAACAACTCCAACCATTTCTCAAAAGGAAATGGTGCCCTCAAAAGCAGTGGTGCCGTCCCTCCCTGATTGTCAATGCAGTCATGCAGTCATAGAGTCATGCAGTCGTGCAGTCATGTAGTCATGTAATCATCATCAGCACTAGGTGCTGGAGGGAGGAAGGTGGTTGCTGTCAGGTGTCTGTGGGAGATGCTGGTTGTTGTTTTCAAGATAGTCCACCAGAATCTGTCCTGGATAGGCCATGTCCCCCTCCGCATAGGCCATGTCCCTAGCCTCATAGGCCCCGTCTGCCCCATCATAGGACCCGTTCCGCGACGGATACGTTCCTTCTTGTCCGGGGTAGGCATTCTGATCCATGGCGTGCGACCCATACTGCATGCTGGGGAAGTGATGTGGCTGGTAAATGGGAGAGTGGTAGTCTACAGCCATGCCAGCGCCATAGTTGTCGCCAAATGGGGCATCCGGAACACCACCATAATCTTCGGCTTGAGTCTGCAAGGCTGGATGACCAACCAGCGAGCTCCTCGGCTCTTGACCACCAACGTCCTGAGCCTGCTGGCCTGTGCTGCCCAGAGTGTAAGCATCCTGTCGGTAGTCAGGAGAATGAGGGTTGCTGTGATCCTGCATGGGGTAGTTGACCATGTCAAGTGCTGGGGGTTGCTCGTGCATCCCGGCCTGCATCCTGGCCTGCATGCCGTTAGGAGCCAGACCGTGGGGAGGCGTGTCGTGGGGAGCCAGAGCAAAAGGAGGCATGTTGTGGGGAGCTAGAGGAGGAGGAGGAGGAGGAGGCATGCCGTGGGGAACCAGACCAGGAGGAGGCATGCCGTGGGGGACCAGACCATAGTGGGGGTGAAAAACGGCCGCGCCCGGCGGGTTCGCGATCAAAGCCTGGTGATAGGCTAGTTGTTGACGCATTGGCTCATACATGGGCTCGAAGAGCCCCAGATCGTCCATGTAAAAGAAGCGGAAGTTACTTTGGAGCAACTCTTGTCGGGGGAAGCAGTCACGAATGTGAGCGTGTTGATAGGGGGTGCTGTAAAGCCCGGACGCATAGTCTTCCATGCTCATGTAAGTGACCAGCTGCAGATGTAATTTTTCCGACTCGAAACTCATGGTTCGCTTGATCAGACCTCCCTTTTTGAAGGGATAGCCCCCGACCAGCGAGCCTATCAGCTTCTGCATACCCATCTCGCCTTCGTGTGGGACCTTTTTTCCATTCGCCAGCTCGATAACCCTGCCGGCGGCAGCCTCTCGGTTTCCAGCGCCGTGACCCCGTATGTTCTGCGTGTTGTTGCGGGCAGAGCTGGGTGCCTTTTTGGTGATTCCGCCGGTGGTGATTTCGCCGGTTTCCGCCTTCTTCGCTGCCTTCTTATTCCTGCCGTTGGATTGGCGATCGATCTCACGGTAAACGAGCCAATTATGTTGGATGCGGCTAGGACTCCAGTCCCGGCCGTCAGTCCAGCGCTTGATGCCCGAGGTATTCAGGTCATAGAGAAACACATTGCCGCTTCGGATGACTTCGTCGCGCTCTTTGTCGTGAGGGCGCCGCGGAATCATATTGAGGTGACCACGGAGAGCAGCCTCCACGATGGCAAGCGCGTTGCCGGTATCTGGTATGAAGCCTGTCCATGTGGGCTCCAATGGCACCACGGGCGATGATGTGCTAGATGCGCGACTCGACATTGTACGAGCTGTGGGGTGGAAATTGGAACGGTAAGAAGGTATGGAAAGGTGAAGGTTGTAGGAGGGAGAGATGAGAGAGGCCTATTAATTATAGAGATGGAAAAGACCAGCCTAAGTGATGGCAGCAGCCAACGACACCGAACGACAGCAGTAGGAAGTGGGTACGTGTTCAGTGGTAAGTGGGAATGTGGTAAGCGGGGGGTGGTGAGTGGTGGCGGGGGTGGTGAGTGGTGATTGCCTACATAGCGCCGAACTAAAAAGACCTTTGGGGGAGACAGTAAGTGGAGTGGTGAGTGCCTACACAGTGCCGAACCGAAAAGATTAGGAGGGGGAAACGGGACTGGAAGGAGAAAGCACCGCTTGAAGGTGCTGGCACTGTACACACCCCAGAGTTCATCCGCTGCACCGTCGGACGATGCAAACTGAATCTTTATGAATTGGCTTTTGGACATGCAGGTAATAAAGGATTTGGGTTTCCATCTATCATGAATACTATCCAATATCAAGTATCAACCGCCCACATGTCACAGATGCTGCTGAGAATGTCTCTCCACGAGCCTGCCCAGAGCAGGCATCGTCTGCTACAGTGCGCACCTATCTGCATGTGCGGGTCAACTACCTAGGTATCTAGGTAGGCTATCGGAACTCCCAACCAGGCAGCGGGGCGTCCGGACTGTCCGCTGAGCGAGGATCGAGGGGCCTTGCTCGATCGTATTCCCCCCGCCCGTCTTGGTCGTTTCGGCCCTTTTGGTTTCGCCCTCGCTTTGGCCTCTGCTGCGGGCGCGTGCGTTGATAAAATTGGCGTGCCTTTTGCGCTGGCAGGGTGTCGATGGAACAGAAGAGCTCGAGGGGAGCGCCTTCATATAGGTATCTAGTATTCTACAAACTCGACTATGTTGCCTTTGGCCTTCGAACGAACGAGCAAAAGAGAGATGGCGTCAAGCTTCTTTGCGAAAGCTCAGGATCAAGCTTCTGCGTCCCGTCCCTACCGCCTACCCGTAGTTCTCTGCAGAAGGGTTTCTCTTGCTTGTCAGACATCCCTGGCATCTTTATTGACTTTCAGGAACCTGAAGTATATTGTGTTCTTGACGGGTTCCTTGCGTTAGTCACTGTCATGAGGTTCTGACCGAGCTGAAGATGGGTTTCCTGTCTCCCTGTGATGGCCTCCTTCTGTCGGCCCAGATGGCCGGCGATTACCAAAAGCCCGACTTCAGATACGAGGCAGTGGACTATGCTGTCTTGGTCGCAAGGTGGCATTATTCGATCATTTCCAGGGCACCATCGGTCGGGACAGCACGGTGACGTAAGATGGGCATACCCGGGCTGTATTGGCGTCGTTCCATCTGGATCACGCCGTCGTCTGGAACACAAGGCGGAGACTGGCCAGCTATTACGACCCCTGTCTGCCAGACCTCTTGGGGATATTGGCCGGCGTGAGAAGCCTGGCGGCTTTGTGACTCCGTTGATAATTTCAGGGACAAATTTCAGCCGTTCCCATCGCAAAACCCAAATCGAATGCCTGCTGTCGCAAGTGCTCGGGGGTGGAGATGGAGGCCGAACTTGGATCCCTGCCTAGCGCAAAGCTTATTTCGACGTCTACACGTCGAGCTCCACTTGAGGTTGGGTGTGGTGTACCCCACCAAGCGGAGCCCAGGTACTTTGGTACTTTGGTGGAGGGCCGACTTCCAGTTTCCAATGCGCCTGCTTTTCAGCCTCTTGCGCCCTTTGTAGCCAGCCCGAGTGGGTCTGGGAGTTTACCTATCTGCGCCCGCTGTCCCCCGCCTGATAGGCCCTATCACTGGAAGTGACATGTGTTTGCCCATCGGGCACTTTGCGCATCAAGTTGAATATTGAATTGAGCCTCACATACATGAGCAACATGGCTGCTTTCTAACGGCTATGGCGGGAGCACCATGAAGGATGGAGGGAGTTGTTGCTCAAAGCTTAAACCTGCGAGACAGTACCTACCTGGTAAGAAACACTCAGCCATCACGGTTTGTCATGTGTAGTCTTCGACACTCAAGACAGCCTGAAAATTTGGGCAAGCCTTGCTAACAACACCTTTGTTGAAAGACAGCCAGGTATCCTCGCGCCCGGTCGTGCTGCCCTGGTTTCGCTTTGCGATGGTTGATCGCTACACAGCCTAACACATCGCAAGGCAAGGTTGCAATTCATACGATTCCAAACCTAATCCACACTGTTTGGGTGGACCGTTCTACCTACTAACGTACCGTTGAAAGAGTTTCATCAACAACACGCTTTCCACGGGACGCTCCGTGAGGCAGGTCCCTAGCAGACTGTTTCTTTCAACGCCACCTAAGCTAACATGTTGTTCAGCATATCCGCTACCAGATTCAGAGAGTATATGTCCTAGACCAAGGCAGCTAGGTAGACAATCACAGCAGCGTGGAATGCGAGCTAGCCGATCCCACCTCTTGCAGAATGAGCCTTTACAATCAGGCAGATCAAACAGCATCTGGCAGTTGTAGTTCTGGTCACTATTTCGAATGCTCTTCTCCAATCAAAAGACGAGGGAGGGAGATATGGCCATCAAGGAAACAGTATGGCCACCTATCAAGTGCTCTACTGTCGTTGAGTTTCAAAGGATATGATTCCAACAAGGTCAGTTTTAATTAACTTTGCCATCGTGGAGAACCGTCTCGTTTCATTCTGTTGCTCCTCGAGGAAATAGGACAACATCGGCTCCAAAGCGGATGGAAGATCAAAATACATTTCAGGTCTAGTATCACAAAGATCTTTGCCTTTGTTCGCATTGCAGGAAACGGGGTGATTGAGGTCATACATGGATTGCTGTCATGGGGAAAAAGTGGGTCTGCCCCTTTTCAAGTAAATAGTGGCTGGTTGGTGGGACAACCCGTGATCCACCCATTTCTTGAATCCTCACTTCCTGAGAAGCCTGATGCCATGGGGAATTTTCCTTGCACCTCGATCATCAAGACTCTTGCGGATAATTCATTCAAGTGGTCAGAAAAGACTTTAGCTCCAAATGGCAGATTTTGCGATTAAAACAATAGAGTTTCTCATATCGACCCTGACCTATGCTAATTCCAAGGCAATAAAACATCTTCATTGTAAAATCATGGTTAAAAGCATGGCCGGAGCTTGCTGTACTTGCTGTGACTGAAGGCTGATAAACGTGGTATTTTTAGCTGTTAGCTGGTCCATTTATATGTCTGGAGCACTTCTTTTTTCGGACACATGGGTGGAGCACCACGAGGTTCTGCCTCCTATGGGCCACCACAGTCAAAGGTATCTTGTAAAGCACCCACGTTCAATCCTCTCCTCACTCCGTCGCCCCCGACCAAAAGAAATGAGCCCCAAACTTGTAGAGAGATATTCTGTCTACCCCAAGAAGTCGTGGCGCTGTAGTCCTAAAATCTGCAATGCTCACCCCCTGTGCTCAAACAAATTACGGCCAAACAACAGACATGGATCCAAAACACGCCTCCCTTTACCGTGACTGCTCCTCTCCCCATCTTCCACATCGCGCCAAGTTGCCTCCTCTCCTGACACGCCCATATCGCCCAATCCCTATTCCAATCACATATACACACAACGCCTTTTTTGGGACTTATTCTCACCCAAACCCCCCTTGGCCAAAGCCGTCGTCAAAACGAGCCCTCGACATCCCATAAGCTCCTGTTCAAAACCGCGGTGGTAATGTCTCATCTCGTCCCGAACGTCGAAAAGGCCCTCTGTCCCGAACTCTGTCCCCAATAACGATTTCCGGAAGCCTAACCGTTACCGAGGTAACCCCCCCCGACCGGAAAAATCCATCTGCTCCTCGGTCCCGAGATTTTCCCCAAAATCTGCCAGCTGGTAGGTCGTGAGCCACTCGTTGTCCTCTGTATGCCGCCCCCAGTCGTCACCCGCCTACCTGCCCAAGCTGGATGTGCTCACAAATCCAGCCATCGAGCTAGTCTTCTTCGAGTATCTTCTTGGCCGCGCTAGCTGCCCCATAAGGCTGTTCCAGAGCCCGTCCTCAAGGCCAGAGCCTCATCCTCAAGGCCAGAGCCTCATCCTCAAGGCCAGAGCCTCATCCTCAAGGCCAGAGCCCGCGGCAGGCAATTGCAATCGTGAACTTCAACCAAACGCCTCCGTGCCAGGGATGTTCAAGCTTCACTGTGCGTGCCATGTTCCCCAAACGTACCAGCCTAATCGCCCTGTCGCCACGAGCTGTTCACCGGCATCTCGCCGGATCCGGTTCTGTTCTCATGGCGCTCCCTCCGCGCATGCAATCATCTTCGTGACCTTCATGTCTCCTATCAGGGTCAGCGACTAGCATATCGCCTAATCTCATATCACGAGCTGATTACCATCATGACACGGCCCAGGCTCTGGCTCTGACGGTACCCACAGCATGCTCCACCGCCCTCGCCCACCCTAGGTTGAAGCCGTCACCAAAACAAAGTTCAAAAAACACATGTACTCACCCTCAAGATTCTCATGCGCGCGCCGTCCGCCTATCTCCCAACAACGAAGTGGACACCCTCCTGTGAAGACAAACTCTGCTTGATTAGACTTCAGTGACATTGACTCCACCCCCCCACCGCCCATAACAAGGCATCGAGACTCCCTCATGTACCTCTGTAAATCGTGCTCACGCAGAAACAGAGTTTTTCAGTTGTTGATAGAGTATCATCGTCACCACACAACAGGTGAATCACCTCCATGCCAACATGGCCAACAATCGTAGAGCCAATGAAGCCCCATGATATCGTATGCCCCCACTGAACCTAATCTGTCAGTTAAACCACGGCACCAACCCCCCTTCACTCCCCGGCATCCCAAACCTCTCCCCCGGCACAACCATCGGCACGGGCACAACATTCTCAAACGCCTCCCAGCTGTCACCCCCGGCCAGTGATGACTCAACAGGGAAAATAACGCCACACTCCCTAAACACCCAACCCACCGGTCCGTCGTTAGCCATGGTCTTTCCTTAACCCAGTCCATCTCCCCATCAACAAAACACACCCCTCAAGCCACCCCCCCAACAAAGCACGGTCACTTCCCCCTGACAAAACTCAAAACACAAAGCACGTACCAGTTCCGACAGTTCAGTCTCACCCCACCGCCAACCTTCTCCCTCGTCAGCCGCCCCCTACCATCACCACGTTAGTCACACGCACCCACGACAACGACACCCACATCCAGCCATATGTTCCCAAACTTACCAAGCACTCTCCGAAAGGTTCCCACTTCCCAGATACACCCACCCACGCCTCCCTCCCGTCCGGCCCACAAACGCCACCTTGGAATGCATTACGACTCCCTCCCTCCTCGATCGACAGTCACGCAGCACCTCCCTCGGAAAGCCCGACGCCTTCCACCACTTTTCCTGAAAGCATATCGTTCCGGCGCCCTAATCCACAATGTCAGCAGTCACGCGAAGCATCCGAAAACCTTCGACATGCAGCCACGTACGTCTCTCCCTCCTTTGCTGGTCACAATCGTCCTCTCCGAAGGGTAGTACACCCTGACATGATCCAACACGTCATCGTCAGACACTTTCTTGTGCGCCGGGGTTCGGGTTGATAATTCCTTGAGGCCAGAGTCGCCTGTGTGTTTGTCAGTAACCTTGAGACGACCCGTAATTCAAACAAAACAAGTCGTCATCGTTGCCGTCGTTGTCGTCGTTGTCGTGATGAATGTATCATGAGGCAAGTCGACCTACCTTGACAGGCGTAATAGAGCGAGTTGATCACGCTACTATTCACAGAACCGAGCGAAGAGCACTGCAAAATCTTCATTAGATCTTCATCTCGGTCTACAAGGTGGAAGGGGGAGACGACATACCACGTAATCGAGCTCGATGGGGTCACTGGACGCGAGACCAAGAGCGGCGACTGCCCGACCGAGGCCAGGGTATCCTACATCAGACCGTTAGCCATCACCACCAACCTTGAGCCGCATCACCGATCATCGGCCATATAGATGGCCATCGCCAAACCTGGACGAGCAACACTCACCAGTCCTTTTCCAAGCCTCATCCGTGGTATGAGAGCCAACACTAGAAGCAGTTAGCTACCTATGCTATCATCCTTGATGATTTCCTCTTCTTTTTCAAAAAGGAATCATTTTTTGCTTCGATGATGTGGTAAAAAGACTAGGTAGAAAGCGCAATGTACGAGTGAAAGAGTGTGAATGTTGAACAGAACGTAAGCAATACTGTTTCCTGATCCCTGAATATAACCTCAAACTGGGGGGGTGATGCAACCGGAACTTGTGAACGAGGAAAACACATCCCAAATTGCTGGCCAGCCTGCTTCCCGATGGCTTGCCCAGAGTCTACACGTCCACTCTGGCGTCCACTTGGGCACCTCCCCAATTTCCTTTACTCTCTCAGCCCTTTCTATCTCCCAATCACCACCAGCTCTCTCCATTCATTTTGTTTTTCTCCGCCCATGTGGCCGCTTGGCACAGGAGTCCCTGTCTCCATCTTCAGGCCAGACAAGTGTTGCCTGTGACGTAACAAGTGATCGCCGGGTAGAAGAAGATAGTGAAACGATAAGAAGTTACAAGACGGGCGCGAGAAGAATAACAAGAGCAAAAAAGAAGCGAGGAATCAACAACAAGCCCCCGTCTTTACCCCCAAGACTACACTTGTCGTGTACCACTTGGCCTTCCACAAACTGCCCGTCATCATGACCCGGCATTCCCATGCTGTCATGGGAAAAACAAAACCTCCGGAAGCTGTCTCCCACCAGGTAGCTTACCCAGGCAACCAGCTGGAAGACATATGCAATGCTTCAAGACGGAAACTACCCGCAATGCAAAAAAAAAAAAAAAAAAAAGAAAAAGAAAAAGGCTGACAAAAACACAAATACAAAACCAGGTACTCACATGGTATGAACAAAGCCATATCTCCTCGTCTCCGAAAAGTCATAGCTCCGCAAGCTATTGATCAACAACGGATCAACCCCCTGAGCCATCAGAAAATACACCAGATCCTCGCCAAAGGAGCCGAGCCCGCCCCCCTGAACCGCGTCTCTCTCCTCTGTGTTCTTGAACTTGGGGAGGTCAATAAGGAAGACCATCTACGAAAACCGTGTTAGTAACCTCATGATCCGATTATACAGCCAGGTGGTTCAAAAACAGGACATGACGCCCCCAAAACACACAATCACATCAACTCTTACATTCTCCATCGTCCCCGTCTCCCCCCAGTCATACGACATGAAATTCCCCGTCGGAACCACAACCCTCAAATAACCCTCATACTTGAGCAGCATCAGCTTCGAATGCATCGCACCCACAGCCTGCATGGCCGGAAAACAAAACCGGATCCTGCTCTTTGGGACATTATTCCTCATCTCGTTCTTCTAAATAATCATATCTTGGTAAGTATGAACCGGGTCCTGGTCCATTCCGGTGTGTGTGGGGATATATATATGTATGTATATATCTTACCTGCGCCTCACTCTTCGCAAAAGCAATCAGATACAGCTTAGTCCTCGAGATATCAATCTTGGACAGCATCCAATCCTCATCCCACTGAAACGAGCTGATAACGGCCAGCTCGAGAATATCCTTCTGAAGGACTTCTTCAATCTTGACATCGTCGTTAGCCCGCGGGTAGCTTGGGTAGATCCAAGTCTTCTTGATGACGCCGCGGGGATATGGGAGGGTTTGAACTTGATGGCTGGTCGAAGAAGACCTGGGTGGAAGGATACGGTTGGAATTACTGTGAGTGCTGTCACTGACTGATTTTTCGACTGCATTTGCTAACCCCCATGTGCTCCCATGACTGCTCCCTGAGCTATTCATCCTTCTTGAACTGGCCTTGACTGCTGGAGATAAAGAGCCAGTATCGTTCTTATCCCCTCGACCCTTGCTGTGGGAAGAAATCCCCTCGTCACCCAACATTCTCGGAATCTGAGTCGACCGGGTGTCCAAACTGGAATACCGAGCCGGCGCCTCAAGTGATGCCTTTCTCTTCCTCTGGGCAAGTCGAGCAAGTCTTTCCTCCTCCATCTTCTTCCTGTCCAACCCGAGCGCCGAGAGGCCCGTTGCTAACGCCTGAGAGGCCGTAGGAGTATCAGATTGCTGTGAGGCAGAAGTCGAGGTCGTCATGACTGCGGGGACAGGCTGGTCCCGGTCCTGGGTATCCTCACCACCAGGTCGACTTGGTCCAGCAGTGTCCCCGGCGGCTGGTGACTCATCATCAAGTGTCAGGTCGATGGTCTCGTGTTTCCTTGGAGTATTGGTACGTCGCGAACCTGGGTCCTGGCCGAGGGAGAGAGCAATGGCGATGCGAAGGTCCTCATCCTCGGAGTCGCTCCCGCCGAGGTCGATGACCTGCCTTTCGTCCGACATGTTCGGTGTGGCAGAAGTGAGAGGGGAAAAGGAGGATTAAAAGGGAAGAAGATGAGAGGCTGGAAACTTCTCAAGTATATGCTTTTTTTTTTTTTTTTTGGTTTGTGAGTTGTGTGGCGATACAGTGTGCTCAGGTATAAAGTAAAGGTTCGGGGATGAAGTCAATAGGTACCGGGTAGGTGAAATATCTCGCTGGCGGTCGCGATGTAACTGCTTTCCCTCTCAAATGTGAGCAGCTGAGTCGAAAATGCTAACACACCGACTCCAGTGTCCTTTTCGTCAACACTGCAGCTTGAATGAGGTCGAGGTTCAGGCTTGCAAAGAAAAACAAAGGGCTAATTGGGCTTGGGAATGAGTTTGAGGCTCACTGAGTATCTGTGGTTGCTTTGTCCTCACGTCCCTCAATGTGGGGGGCTGTTTCCTTTTTGGGAGGGGAAGATGTTTGGCATGTGTGACGTGGATCGCGATTCAGTAAATCGAGGCAGGGACAACTGGCAGGGGAGCAAACGACGCGCGCTCACGTGACCTTCCCCGATATATCACCCACTCAAGAAAACAGAGAGGGAAGAAAGTGTGTCACCAACGGTCATTTTGGCGTTGCAATCAGAAGCTCATCCGAGAACAGAAATTATTGTTGAGTCTCAAACTCGAGAGGTGGGCTTACGAGGCTGAACTTTGGCTACACCGTTTTACACCCTATGGCCAGCAGTCAGGACTGCCGACATCTTGAACTAGTCTTCAAGACAGCTGTCAATGTCACAAACTCCAATTCTCTATAGTCTAATCTCACCGGGAACTAGCATCGCCTCATTTCACGTGTCAGCCTTCTGTTCCCATACGTAATAGCCCTAGCCCTGAAGAACCCCCTTGTTCTCAGAGACAAGCAGTATGAAAATCGAGGAGAAGCAAGCAAGGATGTGTGAATATATGGAGTATTACCAACCAAACACCCATCATAATCCATCAAACATCAATACATACAACATCAGGGTATCTCCAATAACTCTAGCCCGCCACCATAACCAAGCAACAATACTCCAGCCTTGCTACAAGTCAAACAACACCAAAATCCACCGTCATCAGCACTTCTTTTTACTCTCACCGTGTACAAAATATCATATCCTATCCCTTTCCCAACCCATCCCATCCAATCCCATCTTGTCATCATATCCATTATTCATTTCCAATCCCAAAACCAACCACCATCGCACCCCCTCCCATCACCTAAAACTCTTAAAATTCTTATGCGCCAACGGACTCGTAATCCCCAAGCCCGACACCCCTCCTCCCACCCGCACATGCCCATGCCCATGATAACGCCCCCTTTCCCTGTCCCCCTCCCTTTCCCTAACCCTCCCTCCACCACCACCCCTCACCGGATGCCCAGTCGTAACATTCGCACAAAACGAACAAATGTAAATTGACGTCTCCGTCGCATTCACACACCGTTCATGCAAGTTCATCTCACACGATTGACTGCCTCCATGTTAGCAACCCACACACCCTTTCATCATCACATAAAATCTTCAAAAGGAACAAACATACCACTGAACCAACAGCTCATTCCTCCCCACCTCCCCCCTCCCACAAACGCACCTCATCCCCCCTCCCCTCTCCCCCGTCGGCGTCGGCAGACTCCCCTCCGTCATGCTAGCCGGACTCAAGCTACTATTATTATAACTCCCCCTGTAACCCCCCTGCTGATGATTCCCAAAACTCGCACTCCCCGACCCCCCCACCCCCGAAAAGGACCTCCTCACCTTTGGCGCAGAACTCGGCGGCCACTGCCCGCTCCGCTGCCTTGCCTCCCTGACCTTTTGCAGCTCACTGATCGCGTCCCCGGCCACTTTTCCCGTGGGCGTGAGGTCATTCACATTCACCACCGTCTCCCCATCGCTATCATCATCCTGGTGTTGGAAGCTAGCGCTGTACGACGAGCCGGTATGAGACGCCCGGTGAAAAGGATGGACAATCGAGGGTTTTACCGGATCTGGGAGTGCAAAAGAGGTGTTTCTGCTAGGAATGATAATCGGGCCTTCGTCATCGGTAGAGGAAGAGTCATCTTCCTCGTCGGAGGGAGTCCACCTCCTACGTTGGCTGCCGTCTTGAGAGCCCTGGCGCTTTCTTGCACTGGTTGGCTCTTCTGTTTCTACAACGACTGTGGTTTCCACTCTTGCTCTGCCGTTGGCATCAATGGTGAACTTCGCTTGGGTTCGCATTCTTGGACCCGAGGTCTCTGGGATGGATGTCAAGCTGGACAGTCGGGAGTGTTGCTGGCTTTTCAGGGGAGATGTCCTTCCACTTGGACGGGAAGGTTGGCTTATAATCGGCCGGTTGGCACCTACGCCAGCGTTGCTCACCAGTTGTGATTGTGGACGAGGAGCTGGGGCAAGAGTGGGCAGCGCTGGTCGGCTCGACTGCTTCTTCCCTCTATTTTCGCTGAAGCTTCGCGAGAGGCCAGGTCGTCCAACCGACTTGATTGGTGAGCTAGCCAGAGCTCGGTCTGGTCTGCTTGAAGGCACGGTCCTCGTGCTTGACGAACGACGAAGCTCGCCTCGGGAGGTTGTCACTATTCTTTGCGCTGATGGTGCCCTGCTCGTTGGCTGGACAAAGTCTTGACTCGTTTGAGGGCGAGGTGCGATAGGGACTTGCATAGACTGGTCATGAGAGATTGCATCCATGTTGGCTGACTGCGGCCGGCTGAAGATGAGCCCGGGGTTTACCGCGCCGCCGCTACTGTTCATTCCAAAGTTGTCTTCCATGGTCGTGGAATAATCAACCGCGAACATGGCTTGTTCGGGGGCTGAAGTTACGAGGGCAGGCATGGGCGCTTGTGATATAAGGGGAGCTTGGTGATTTCCAGTAGTAACATGACCGTTTTCATGACCGACCATGGCGTCCTGTGCCTGCATCAGATTGGCATTTGCCCAGTCGACTGGGGTGAGAGGTTGATGTGTCTGGTTTTGGAACATATCGCCACCATTGGCGCCATTGGCACTGAAATCAACTTCCATCCCTCCCATGTTGGGATCCTGGTCCCAAAACGACCGCTGTGGTGCATATCCTGGACCGGCAGCCGGTGCTGATAAGGGATAAGAAAACATGTCGCCAGGGTTGGTCACGAAGTTGCCCATTTGTGGCTGGGCAGTCGCCAAAAAGTCTGGGTGGCCGTAGCCCTGATCATTCTGCATGGCGGACGTATCGTGTTTGGGAGCGAGTTTCCGTTCACCCTTCCGGCCAGAGGGCGGCGGGGTTGCTGTTTGTCCCTGAGATTGCTCAACCACTGTTCCACGCCGCACCTTCTTTGAAGTCTTCTCAGCAGTATCTGAATTTCGGCTGGTGGGAGTTAACTGTTGAAAGGTTGGGGTTGATAGTTGGCTCGGAGAGGATCGTAGGATCTCGGACGGTTCCACAGACGGTAGCTGCAAGTTGGTGGTGGGCGAAAACGTTTCCCCAGTAGACAACGTCCGTTTGCGGGCCGAACCAAGGTATGGGGTTGCTGGACCAAAATCGGGAAAGGGATGCTGGCTGCCCCTCAGGTTCCCCGGGGTCGAGTTGAAGACGGAGTAATCCTCGGCAAAATGAGGAGTCCAGCCTCCAGGCTCGTCGAATCGTCCCGCGTTGTTCTTTGGTGTTTCGAAACGAGGACTCGGGAAAATCGATAATGTTGGTGTTTGTTTAGGGGTGGGCGGCTGAGCGTCTGGGTCGCCAAAGCTGCAGGCACCTGAGATCAGCACGGAAACATACATACCTTCCACCGACTCAAGGGAGGGAGTATGGGAGCGCACCTGGAAACTGGCTGATCCCCACTCATAGCAGATTCAAATTTCTCTCAATGTATTTTTTCATGGGCCGAGCGCTCTAGTAAGAATCCACCGGCGTTGCTTCGGACGTCCAAGATGCTCCGGGTAGAGTGGTAATATAGGCAGATTCGAGATGGAGAGGCTCTTGTTGGACGAGCGGGAAGGAAGGATAGGTATGCGGGACACGGGATAGATGATACGGCGTGTATTCGTCAATTTATCAGGGCCCAATGTCCATGTTCATAAGGGGTATCCAAGCGTCGTCGACATTCGTTTCGTAAGCAAAGTAAACATTAAAATCTGGCATCCCAGGGGCACGGTCAGTAAACAGCTTTTCGAGGTTGTCTGCGCGGGGCCAAAGAGACATCAAGGCTTGTTGTAAGGAAACGGGGCCAAGCTACCAAGCAGTTCTGAGCATAACCGTCAATCGTCAGAGAGGAGGGAAACGAAACAGGACAAGAAACCCTTGACAAGCCCGGTGAAGGAGCACAGCGCAGATATATCTCTTTCCCAATCCCTGGGGGCCGGGAAATGCAAAAGCCTGGTTGGAACAAAATGTACCGAGATATATTATTGTCGGGTCTGTGCTGAGGGCGAGTGGATTTGCTTGCGAGGGGCCCTGGAAGCCCTGGTTGGCGGCACGGGTTGCCCCCTGCTCACGTTCACAGCAGCGATCAACTGAGCTCTTTTCAAGAGAGACTCTGGCGATACTCGCTGGGACGGCGGCAATTCAGACAAACACCAGCAGTCTGCGACACAAGACGTACTCTGTGCCTCAAAGGTTGCGTGCGAGGTTGGACCGGGGCGGTAGCTAACTGAGAGGTGTGCAGTTCAGCAAGCCATCAGACAGTGGGGGTACAGGATGGATAGCCTGAATGTCGAGGGAAGGTGCTGCAGTGCATCAGGCATGCAAGCCTCCAATATCCAATTATCAGGTACCCGAGCCCTTGATGAGACGAAGTCTTCCCCGCTCCGGCTTTAGTGCCGACATGCTTGCTGCAGTCCGAGGCCGAGACTGCGCATCGGCAGGCTGGCCACTGCATGTGTAGAAATTAGAGAGGGCGGTGGAATTCGTCCTTCGGTCTGCATGTCAGAGGGGGTACCCAATTCGTCAGGACTGATCTGGATATCGAATCCGATACCTATTCGATCGACATCACCGGAAGGAGAAAAAAAGAGGCACACAGATATCTGATACGGCAACATGCACGATATCAAGCCAAATGAGTCAATTGAGAAAGGACCCCTGTCGGCAGCCTGCTTGGAAGTGGGCTTCTGGCTGAAGTTGGTGGTGAACAAGAAGGTCAACCTCCGCAAGTCAGCAGCTGGAGACATGGGCAGGGTGGAGATCACAGCCTAGGCACGTAGTGGGGTACCTCTTCCATCATCGATCTTCTTTTCCCCATCTTCATAAGTCTTGCTATTCAACAGGTCAAACATCAAATAACTCTGATCTCATTGCAGCAAGCGAAAGATTTCTGCCAAACTCCTCCAAAAGAGAGAAAGCATAGTCCCAACAGCGCCCGCAGACGCAGCCGGTAAAGAACATTCCCAACCCTGGACTCGTGATCGTCTTTGCTTCCCAACCATGAGCCCCCCAAAAAGGAGAGACCAATCCAATCAATTGACATCCCATGACAATCCAGTGGCAATCGCTGGGTTCCTGCATTGGTATTTGCAGCTGCAAAAATCGGCGCATAATCGGTGCTGTCACTGCTGTACCTGGAAAACACACCCACCACCACCGCAGCTCAAGCCTCACTGAGCAGCAAGCGGTAATTAAACACAACCCCCAGGTTCCAAACTCTGTCCGACTCCGGTTCTCTCAATTACTTTTCTTCTCCCACTTTGGAAATCCCACCCGTCCCTGACGTCGGCAAGTTCATGCAAAACCCAAAAATATACCTCCTCCCCAGCCGAGACCACCCACATGGTAACTTATCCCCTCCATCAAATCCATCAATTACTGCAACCTCAAGAGGCTGATGAAACAACTTCAACAAAAACTCCCAGTTTTAGACTGTCATCCCAATCCCCACATCGACTGGACAGGAGCTCGTCCCAAACCTCACCAACAGCAACAGCTTCGTGCATCAGGAGCACACTCCACACCCCCCATTCTTGAACCTCCCTCAAGCTCGGGCTTGTGAACCACTGATTGGCAGGGCAACCGAACCAGTTAAAACATTCAATCCCTCCCATCCATTCATCCCCTTTCCCCAATCCAATCAATCATCCCATCTTATCCCCTCTCGTCTTCTTTCTTACAGCGAAAGAATCAAGAATTGAACACTCCAACCAAACCGGGGTAAATCCTCTTTCCAGTAAGGCGCCCCTCGCTGCCAAGAAGGCTGAAATCTGCAACCACTTTAGATCCCTGTCCGCCCTACCACCCACCACCCTAACCCTGCCCTGCTAGTACACTATCCTTCATCACCTAACCCTGGCTTTTTCTTTTTCCCTCTTCAACAACCCTGGGCGGTTATCCAACCCCCACCACGTAATCATCAGCCTCACGGAGAAGCAGCACATCATCTCGCTGCTCTGTCGCATGAATTCCACAAAATGAAACTGCTACCTACCATCTTGCTCTCTTTTTATCGTCCCGCGTGTGTGTGCAACAGTTCATCCGATGAGAAAAAACAACAAGAAATGATCCCAACCGTCAAGGTTCCCCGCAATTGTTTTTCCTGTATCCGAGCAGGGTTCCCTTGACAAGGGAAGCAAAGGAGAGAGAGGATGGGATGGGATGGATCGCATGAATTCACACCCGCTCAACCACACAATAATCGTGATGACCTGCGTGTGGCGATGAACCGCTTTATGCCGCTGTCGTTACCCATATTCTCCGATCTTGATCTCATCATGCCCACCCACTGGAAAAGCACATGTGAACTGCCAATCAACATCTAGACAGTAGTAATCCTCGGTTCAGCGGTTATGCTGGCACGGGAATACCACCACCACCATCGCCGTACCACAATATCCCAAATCAAGGACTCACCAATCCTGGAAAAGCAACGTAGGATATCGCCAAGCAAAACAGAACAACACACATATGAAAAGTCAAGGCAAGAAAAAAAAGATTAATTGCTATGCAACAACCACTTCCCCTCCCCGATTCCTCCTCTTCCCCCCCCTTTCATCGATCACCCCTCCAACACCAAAATCCCAATTGTGATAATCCTCCTCTTTTCCACCATCCATCCAAAAAAGGGGTATCTAAACTACGTTTCAAAAGGACACTTTCTCCATGCCCACCATCATATACTACCTTCTGCAAAAGAAAGAAGACAAAAAACTATCCTGATTAAAATATCAAAACGCTCAAAAAGCCAAAAAGAACAAGAAACGGATGTACCAGCCATACGAAACAAGGAGAGACAGGAAATCAAAAAAGCCAAAAAGAAAATAAGGAGAAAAAACGAATAATGTGCAAAGAATTGAAGTTGCGTGTCGTCCAAGAGTGGGGAGGGGATGTGAGAGAAAAAGACAGGAAGGATATTTTCTTGTGGTTGGTTGGTAGACAGTAGTTGATCCAAGAAGAAATTAAACCCTTTATAAAAGGGAAGAAAAGAGAGAGAAAAAACGGCATCCACTTCAACCATACGTCCTGAGAGAGAGAGAGAGAAAAATCATGCCATGCTCCATGCCTGTCTATAACCTTGCTCCAAGTAGTGAAATTGTACCCAAAAAAAGAAATGATTTCATCATCATCATCTGGCAAAGAAATGAAATAATGATCTGATCAAATTTTGGTATCGAGGGTCATAACGGCATTCATAGCGATAGTGAGTAAGGAAACCTAGCGGCCAGTGACGTCTAGATCATGTTCGCAAAGCCGTCCATGGGAACCATGGGAGGGATGGGGCTCATGATGGCTGTTCTGGGAGGCTGCGGAGGAGCTGACGTCGGGTGGAGCTGAAGGTGAGGTGGGAGGTGTCGGTGGAAGTGACGGACCGGCGGAGGCTGCAGCTGGATGACTGGCTGCGGTGGAGGATGGCTCTGCTGATGCTGATTGTATTGTTGGTGCTGCTGCGACGGCATAGTATGCGGCTGCTGCCCCTGAGGCTGCTGCTGGTGTTGCGTAGGAGGCGGGGGAGAAGGACCATGTGGCGGGTGTTGGCTTTGAACTGGGGTTGGTGTCTGTCTCTGGTCCAGAGCCTGTTCCAGAGCCTGTTGAGTCTGGTGTTGAGGCTGCGACTGAAGGGGAGCGGGAGCAGGAGTGTTTGTCGTCGACACCTGTGGTGTCATTTGGGGCGTCAACGGATTGGTTGCCGGCTTTGCCATGTTGGTGGCCGCCAGAGCACGGGTATTGCTGCTCTCCCTTCTGCGCTTGGGTGCGTCCTTGATCTTTGGGTGCGTGTGGCACTTGTAGGCATGTCTAAACCAGGTCGTTCCCTTTTTCTTGCTGCTCACCAATGCAATCCATTCGTTGCAGCTGCCGCACAGTCCTTCCCAGACATCAGGGTTACCATCCATGCGCCTCGTGTCTTGAGGCTCCTGGAATGGGCTACCCGTTGCGGCACTGATGCCATGAGTAAAGCTCTTGTCGTACCAGAAAGCAGAGTTCTTCAGGACAAGCCACCTTCCAGGCTTACAAATGCCGCACCATCCTTCCCGCTTGTTACCATGTCCGCGAACCCATCTTGGGGTGTACAAGTCACCCTCAAACCTCAGCTCTTGCTCGTGGGGGATCAAGTCTGGGTCGGGTGGGTTCATATCTTCGGGCGGTGGAGGAATCTGCTCCTCCTGAAGAGAAGCATACAGATCAGGGGGGTCAGAAAGGTCAGCGTAGTGGCTGTGGAGAGAGTGGGGGTCGGCATTGCTTTGAAGCATGCGGAAAAGTCCATGTGAGAGCAGGGGGGGCGCGTTCTCAAACTGATGAGGATGGTGGTGATGCGTGTCATGGTGGAAGACATGAGACGGAAGTTGCGTGGGCAGAAGCATGCTGTTTCTCTGGAATGCCGGCGCATTGCTCATCAGATAGGGGTGCTGCTGCGCTGCCTGGAGGTTGCCGTAGTTCAAGGGGAGGGGGCCGTGTCCGATAGTAGGTGACGAGTGGCGAGACGACATCCGATTGTGCTGGTTGAAAACGTCATGAGGGTGATACACAAAGGGGGAAGGTCTCCGATTCGCCGTCCCGTATGAACCAGTCGACCACCTCTTGTTCCTGGCGCTTTCCACCGAGTAAGGGGCCGCGCGAACTCCAGGTCGTGGAGAAGGGGATGCGCGCCCTCTGCTTTGAGTTCTAACCAACTCTGACCGGCTCTGAGGTGTCATGCGTGGGGAAGCGACAGGAGACAGTTGCGTAGATGAAATCATCGAGTTTCGGTTGGACGGCGGCGGGTACTCAGACGAGAAGGAAGGCGCTTCGGAGAGGGTCGTGGAGAAATCCTCGTAGGGAGGCATTTCTGACATGCCGCCCGACGTGGACACGGTAAAAGACGACCCAGACATTCTGCGAGGGTTCAACCCATGCTCAAAGTTGTTCGAGTCGCCTTCCACCTGTTGACCAGGATACCTGAGGTCAATAATGGGATTCGCCTCGTCAGTGGTGTAAGCCTGCCCAATGTTCATCTCGGGCTCCAACCCATGAATCTCGAAATGGTCATCGCAAGGCTTTTGCGGCCACGAATCTGAGGGGATGGTTAGCCCCTCGAAGCCGCCATAGCCTCCTCTGCTAAAACACTCACTGCTCTCCAATGTAGTCGCCGGATAGAAGTCCTGGTGCATAGAGATAGGTCTCGACGACATGCCATCGCTAGGTGTCTGCTGCATTTGCAAAGATGACGAGTCCCAAGATGGCAGACCCTCGTACGGCTCCGCCACGCAGTACGAGAAGCCTTCGTGAATAGTCGCAGGCCTGGGCCTCATTCCCTGGGATGTCGGTGTTGTCCACATTCCCTGCGGTGCCGTCATCGCGTCGGTCTTTGGAGGCACGGTGCCACCGTTCATGGTGACGACAGGTGTAGGATGGGGCGATGTGATCTCTCTGCCAAACTGGTTCTCGGGATTTTCGAAGTTGAACGCTGGTACTTGGATTTGCTGCCGTCTATAGCATACATGTAAGTCCAGTGTCCCTGGTTTAGGGTAGAGTCAAGCAACGGGGATGGCGTACAATTGGGATGAATCCATAGCAAAACGGTTCTGATTTGGAAAATAGAAAAGTGTATGGTTAATCTAAGATTTACCGGAAGCTGAGAGTAGCCAACCATCCAAAGGTTAGCATGAATGCTCGAGCGGAAGGAACCCTGGCAGTCGAGGGGGCCCCGCTTGTGTATTATGGGATGTTCACAAGCCGTCCTTTGCAACTTACTAGGAACTATAACACGCTTAAGGGCCCGGTCCAGAGCATGAGATAGAGTCGGGTCAACCAAATGGAGAATGTAGGATAAGTAGCAGTTGTCGTGGCCGTTGGCGTCGGTGTTGGTGTGTCGAATCAAGAGTGATATTCAGATTGGGGTTGTATCGGTAACGAAGGAGTGAATAGACTGGACGGTTGCTTTCGAGTTGGATCTCGGAGACAGCAGGTAAAGAATGTAAAGCCTCGCGTTGGGGCCGGGTGTGTGTCAAGATGATGAAAAGTAATACGAGACAAGGAGTGACTGATCGCGGTGTCGGGTGCTGGTTAAGGAGCGTGGTGAGTTGGGTGGAGAGGCAACTCGTCAAACCGTCGGTTCACACTGGCGTCCGTCCGGAGGCGGGAAAGAGAGCCAGCTCTTGGTATTATAGACCAGAGGCCGATATAAGGGGGTGCGAAAAATAATCGTTAAAGGAGCGACTGAGAAGAGGGAAGAGAAGGAACCAGTGTGAACACTTTTGGGGGGTGGGACGACGCGGAAAGAGGGAAAAAGAAGGCCGGATGGCGGGGGCGTCGAAGGACCCTGGGGGTATATGAGAGAAAAAAAAAAGTACTCGTGAACCAAGAAGGCCTGCCCGAGGGGACGGTGGAGGGGGAGGGGCCTATAGCTCAGCACGGTCAAGCTCGGAACGTCGGTAGGAGCTAAGCCGGATTTTCCTGATACAAACCTGACCTGTGTCTGTGGATGTCGAGGACAGGTGGTGTGCGAGAATCTGCTTGGCCTGCCCCAGAGGACGACGAGCAAGGATCATGAGGGGCAGGGTGGGCAGCGATGGACAAGGGGGGTCGGGCAGGGTTACATCTGTTCATCGATGACGGAACATAAGGAGGCGTGGGTGAGGATGAGGGAAGGATGGGTTGAACCAGGGATTGGGTTCAGAACATTCCTTTCTCCATTGGGAAAGAAGGGGAACCTTGACAAAACACCGAAGCCACCAGATGCGAACTGGGGCCTGGGCAGCGAGGATATGAAGCCAGGAGACAACGGCCGGCAGAAGAAGGCCGGGAAAGGAATATTGAGACGAGCAGCCGGATGTTGGTCAACAGAATGAGCGTAGTCTGTTCCTAGAGGAGACAGATGATGGAGGGGTGATATCCACTTGGACAAGACAAAGGGGGTGACAGGGCACGCAAGGCTATTCCAGCCTGGGACTCGGCCCTGTGGAGGCTGAGGCTGGACAGGGCCATGGGGAAGATGCCGAGGAGGTGGCTTGTCTCAGCACCATGCCCTGAGAGCGAGCGTTGAGGTGGCAACGTCGAGATATCCCGTCGGTCGAGAGAATGGAGTTGTTGGGGGTCGAAAGCAAAAAGGAAAATAGAATCAAGAGAAAACAACGAATGGCAGGGTGTGGTCTTGGGTGACATCTTGGTCAGACCCCATCGCGCACCCGCTGTCGAGGCCAAACAGTGCGGGAGCAGCTCACGGACCGAGGGCTGACCATCTCACGATGATTGTTTGACAGGCAACCTGGCACAGCAAGTTGCGATTCTGCACCAAAAATCCGGTGTGGGCTACTCACAATGAGAGTTGCAGTAGCCGCTGTGAGCGTGAGAGGAAACCGATTCGCAACCTGGCCCAGGATCCCCAGTGGAGATCATGGCAGAGCATGTTTGGCAAGACCACATCGAGCAACGGGCGCGGTTTTGGCATCGGCGATCCGGATCTCAAGTTTCTGACTTTTTCTGGGGGTTTTCTCTCCTGTCTTTGCCTGGTGCGTAGATCGAGACCCGGCCGCGTGTCCGTGAGGTGGCCTCGAGGCGGCGCACCACACCGGACGACATACCGACTGACTGTTGGTACCCCAAAGAACTGTGTCTGTCGTGCCAGATAATGGTTGTGGTGTAATAACAAGGCGTGTGATCCTGTTGGTCAACAAGTCGAAGGCTCCCAGTCTTCTAGATACCGCTGGCAGACATCAGTCAACTACATGTTCCATCCCGACATCTGATAACCAGACCTGCGGGCGTGAGTGGCCGGCGTGACGGGTCGGGGGGCGGCAGTCAGTCGCAAGCACAGCCAGTTCGACCGTGCACAGAGATGGAATCTGGAGAAAAGTTTCTTCATTGGCAGGCCCAGGCCATGGGTGAGGGTATTTCCAGCTGTTGGCAAACAACCTGGAAATCAGCGATTCGACAACGGGCAGAGGCGAATGCGAGGGTTTGGGCAGTTTTGATGAAGCTGGTAGCGAATCTGCAAGTGCTCTCGATGTTTTGGATCCGTCGAGAAACATCCGTTTAGCCTCAGTGGTAGGTTGGGATATCGCAGTGTTGAGTGATGGTCAAGACATGTCGTTGGAAGAGACGCGACTGGACGCCCTCGAGCACGGGGCAACAGGTTTGAGGTTGGCGTTGCAGTGGGTCCAGCCCGCGTCCTGATTCGCTGCTGAGGGTAATCGACATCAGGGAGCCCTGTCTAAGCAGGGGCCTCTAGCTGTCTCAGATCTGTCGCAGACATCGACCCATGTCACGCTATGAGTCCTGAGTCGATTGAAGTCTCCGCCTTGTTGTTCGAGTTCGTTCAACGGTCATCAACGACTTCTTTCTTTCTTCTTTCTTTCTGATGAGATCCGCCCAGATCGTTATCCTCCGAATGTTGCGTGACTGGGGACCCGTTGCCGAGTCCCGCGCTCCGTAATTCCACCCTCCAACCACGCCAACCCCGCAACTCGCGCCAGTTCGGCCTTGTCGCCCTCATCAAACTATTTCGGTTCGGCAGCCTCCCGTCTTTGCATCGCATGGTCGATATTAATTATAGAAAGGTCTGTGGACTGCAGATGACAGATATCTCCACAGCCACCTCCAGACACGTCTCCCCCCTCTGCCCGCCCAGTGTTTGACAGTGTATGGAGTAAGAAAGGTGATACGAAGGATGGCTGATCGAGTGGATCTCGAACCATAAAACTTCTCCTGGTGTGTTTCTCTGTCGTCACTTCAGTTGCCCGTTCCTGAACAAGATCTACCTGGCCTTGTTTGGAACTCATGGCATTTTCCTTCTTTCTCGTCCTCCATGGAGTATTCTCATCAGTGGTAGCGGTTATTCTCTTGCTGCAGTGCTCCTTCATACCCCGAGGCAACCATTTTGTTTCCCCCAATCCAGCCTGCAGACCCAGTCTCCCCATCTTTTGTTCGAAACTAACCGACTTTGCCACGCCGCTCGGCCGGTCGTTGTTCATGCTGTCCATCTTGCCCGTCTCTTGGGAGCTGATCTCTGATTGCCTGGGCTCTGCCCTCCACGTCCGCGGTGGCGTCTTCGTCTCTTAGGATCCTGTCTTAAGGCTCGAATGGTCAAGGGTGGCCTGGCGTGATATTCATAGTAATAATCATTTTGGCTTATAGGGCTGTCTGTAGCACATACACACAGACGAGATGGTCCCTATTACTAACGTCGTCCGACCAAGCTTTGGCCCACTAGCTGGACCACAACCGGCAGTCATTCTAGCAAGGGACAAATACATCGGCCTTGTGCGGGGAAGAAAGGCCAGGCCAGAGCTGTGCCTCTCTTTGCCCCCCTCTTCTTTGTGCCTGACAGGCAGTCCCGTACCTGCGTCTTCCCCAATCTGCCCGTCTCACCCGCGGGACTGCTGGGCCGCCATGGATCAATCTACTCATGACACCTCGATCAGTGATTTCCAGAATAACCAATGTCACCATTCAAGAAGTCACTTTCCGGGGACCTTGTATCTCACGGACCACGGACGATGGATTCCGCCAACGTCTTTATCATACCCTGGCACCCATCACCTTGTCAGGTTGAATCCCCGACGCTCAGACGCTAGTGTTTCTTCTACAGAC
Source organism: Podospora pseudocomata (assembly GCF_035222375.1). Taxonomy (NCBI): domain Eukaryota; kingdom Fungi; phylum Ascomycota; class Sordariomycetes; order Sordariales; family Podosporaceae; genus Podospora; species Podospora pseudocomata. Next base: position 2,572,597 of record NC_085891.1, on the reverse strand, counting down.
CTTCGATGACATGTTCCACACAGGGATGCCCACCTCTACATCAAAGTTGCTATTCCGGCGAGTCCGCACTCTCGCTTTTTCTTGTCTCCAATAGCCATCCCACCTCGGGGTCCAGTCGGTAGGTGAGCGCGGTATGTGCTCTACACGCACATAAGTGGGTGCCTTGGGGGCTGCTCACTTGACAACTTTTGCATAACAAAGTCATCCCATTTGGGAAATTATTTCGCCTTCCAACCGTCCGTCCGCGGCCCATAACTCGGCTCTTATGGAGATCACTTCACCAATGACGATGTGATCCTCCCCTCAGAAGACCAGACACGAAAGAGGCCGCCTGCTGTCTCTGCCCTCTTTCTTCTCAGAACATACACGTATCTGATGTCGTGGGATTACGTGGACGAACCTTACAGGCGTGGGGTCTTCTCTTCTGCCACACCTATACGAGCAGGGCGTACACCTCATCTGAAATAGGAAGGCCATAACAGCCTCGATCGGCAAGTAAGCGAGTTCAAGGAAGAAAATGTAGGGCAAAGCAAGGCACCCCATAGATATCGGACCAAGCCGTCGGTGCCGAGGGCCTGTGTAGATGGAGCGAGAGATGGTCCAAGGTTCTCTACTGCCGGAAATGGTCCGCTCCGTTCTTCATCACATGGTTCGACCAGTTGCCAGGTCAAGTCGTCCTATGTCTGATGTGGACGGTTTTCCGTCCCGTTCAGTTGGTCAGGGCCGTCAGTTCCGTTCGGTTCTCATTCAGACGAGCACCAGCCCAACGAGGACTCTAGGGATGAGACAACACAAACGTAAGAATTGGATATGAGGGGTATATGTTATATTTCCTATCACAGCACAGCGGATACAGTCTACCCTCCGCCCAAAATCATGATCTGTCCTGAACTTACCAACTCAAATGAGCTTGGAAGGAAAACCGGGACGACAACCCGGTGTGTCATCTCATCCTCATTCTCGCCTCATTTAGGGGATCTGTCTAGAGGAATAACCCACAGTCCTCTCTCCAACACAGCCTCAACTCACAGACATCAACCAAATTTTCCTACCATGTAGGATTTGTTTGCGATTTCCATCACCAGTGCAAAAATGCAACTTAAAACCATCCCATCCTTCATTCACGACCAGATATTCCCCCCCTACGTATACTTGTACAATTTGTCTGCCCAACATGGCAAAGGTATATTCAAATGGATTCAACACAACCCTTGATCATCGTAAGGTACGAGACCCAAATCCACGGGCGCCCTCACCTCGTCCCAACCCCAGACGCATACGTATTCCACCCAGCATCTTCCAATGCCTCGTCGTACACGAACAACCGCGCCGCAAAAGCTTGTACCAAATGGATTCACACTCTCTACCGTCTACCTTACAAGCTGGCATCACCTCCCCGCCCTACACCTTGTCTATACATACATACACTTCCTTCCACAACCGATCCACGTTTCCCCCTGTCCAACTTGGCATAAATCATCCTGCATGTCAAAAAAACTAGGTCCCCCCAGATCAAAAGTATAATTTGTTTTCATTCCATTCCTATTCATATCGACCACGTGTTGTCCACCTAGGTACCGAAGTAAGCTCGCCGAATCGCGGGAATATGGTCAGGATAAGGCCAGAAAATGTGGGAATATGAGACAGGCGGGAGAATCCTCTTGTGTTACCTCCCAGTGAGGACAGACATTAGAAGCTGAGAGGTATTCCTTCAAAACCCACATAGCTGTAGTGTCACACCGAATTTGACCGGACCGGAGTTAACGATGTAGAAAATGGTCGGTAATAGACATGTGAGCTTGTCTTTTAGTGGTGGTAACGTCAACAAAAGAGAAGAAAGGGCCAGGAGGTTTTCCCGAAAGACCGCCACACTGCCAAAAAAACTTATTGAGAGGTCTACTTAAGTTATACAGATCACTGTCTGTAAAATCGTGCAAGGTAAATAGATAGGTAAACTCAAAAAGAATAAAACCAATTCTTATGCTCCAACACCAAACCACAAAAAGCCGAGCTACACAAGCCGTGGTTGTCATTGCAATCGCCATAAGAAGGAACTTCACATATTACCGAACAAAACTTTAACCAGCACAGCATCATCTCATTGGACCCCATAACACCTCCTTCTCTAAACTCATCAACCCGTTGCCCGCTTCTTCATTCACTTAACCCATCCCCCCCAACACACTCCACCCTAACTCTCAGCTCCACCATATCACTTCTCCCCATTAATCCTCCTCCAAACCTCCCTCTCCGCCTCACTCAGCTTCTCTCCCGCAGCTTTAGCATACCCCATCACACTCCCCAACACACCATGCTCCTCATTTTCCTCCCCTCCCCCAGGCTGATACCCCGAATCCGCCCTCTGTTGATACCCCTGCCCACCACCAGTCTCGTAAGGGCTCGGGCCGGGCAACACCGCTGCTCCTGTCGTTGTAGCAGGTGTAAAAGCTGTCGAGGTTCCTCGCTGGTTGTATGGCAGTTCTGGAGGGGGGATTGAGGACTGGGGAGGGGGTGTGTATGTTGGTGCTGCGGTAGTGGTTGGGGCGGCTGCTGGTTGAGGGGGAGCAGGACCGGTGGAGGAGGCTGGGAAGGAGGTTGGTTGAGGAAGATGGGGAACGGCGCCTGGTTGGGGCGGTGGTGGGCCGTTATTGGGAGCAGCTGAAGGGGGGAGAGAGGTTGTTTTCGTTGGTGCTGGCTGATCATTGTTTGGGGGGGTGGTTTGGGGGGTTATGCCTGAGGCTTTGGCGGGGTTGATGGGGGAGTTGGTGTGGAGGGGAATGGGGGGCATGGTTGCTGTTGTTTGAAAGTGCGAGTGGAATGATGATGAGATTGGGTGAATTGGAGAGTGAAGTGTTAGAATCAAAAGGTCTTTGAAGTTGTACTCGAGGTTGCAGGTAACTGTTGAAAAAGGTTGAGGTGTTCATCTCTTGAGGCCGCGTCTGGCAATGCATGTAAGTGGCGACGTCATAGGGCTGGCGGTCAGGTGAAGGCAGCTGGCAACGTTGTTGGTTGTTGGCTGGGTTGACTCAAGGAACTTTCTGCACTTGGGATGAATCTGGGTGAAACTGATGACAGCTTCGGATTTAAAAAATATAGTTATCTTACGAATGTTATTCACTGTTGTCACTTCAGCTTGCTGTGAAGATCTGGTGGTCGTCGTCCAATGTAAGTCGTCGACAAAATCATAAATGTGTCCCCATCAGGAAGGCGGTGAGCATGCTCAAGCCGCCATCCCCAGATTCGGCTAGCGTAGAGGTACAACCATCAGCATCCCCAACGGCGCGCTGTGAAGCTCGCAAACCAATGGCGGCCAAATTCCAGCAGCAGCCAGCTTGAGGCGGCACAAAATAGAAAAGAGCAACTCCAACGTCTTGCCCGCAAACAGGAGCGCACATGGATGAAAATTTGGGCCTGAATAGCCTTGACCAGCCACCATAATACCTCCCCGCGCATATCGGCTTCTACTTGCTCCGTCAACTGTCTCCAGGTACCTCCTGAGACGAGAAGCGCGTTCGGAATTAATACCCTGCTTCCACCGTGTCCAAGCAACGCCTCTGACCGAACGAGTGATCTTAAAGTTTTGATTCCGACGCTCGACCTGCCAACAATAGCTTCGATAGATCCAACAGCAAATATCAGCAGAAGATAAATCAACAGCAACACCAGATACTCCAGCCAAGATGGTCGGAAAAGTCAGCGAGCGTGTCCTCGCCAGGGAGGGTAAGCACCGGTCGATACTTGAAAGACGGGCAGAACCGCCAATTGCTCACCACCATCACCAGGACTCGAGCGCACCGACAATGGCATGAAGCAAACGAGCTGGCCCGACGTGCCACCAATTAATCAGAAGAATTACTACACGTAAGGAATAGCCAGTGTGCTGGACAACCGGGCGCATCAAGTTGCTGACATGGGCTGAGCAGGGACTACATGAAGCGCGATGACCAGATCTTGTCGCTGAGGCTTCAAGCAGAGGCGAACCGAGACCGACTGGTACAAAACGCCAAAGACCGCGATCGCGCACTCAACAACACCAATGGCGACGTTACGCTTCCCGTCGACGACCTCCAGGGCGAGGATGGTGGTCCTTCGTCGTCTTATATGGACCCGTCAAAGATTATCGTGATACACCCGGGAAGTCAAAACTTGCGACTCGGCTTTGCGAGCGATGCCCTCCCCAAGACCATTCCCATGGTACTTGCGACCAAGTACCCGCAAACCGAGTCTGAGATGTACGAGGCGCTACCACGACGCAAGTTTGAGGAGCGGGGCATGGATCAACAGCACGGCGAGGAATGGTCAAAGAAGTACCAGAAGGCGTGCAACGACCTGAAGGTGGACATGCGCCAAAACAAGCGGAAGGTGCTGCCTAATTCCAAGGACCTTGTTGTCAACTTCAACAGAAGAACAGAACCAGAGATTATCTCGCAGCACAATGACCCACTCCAAGTCGAATGGACCGATGTCAGCACGCTGGAGGATGGTGGTTCAGAATCTGCAGTATTCATTGGCCACCAAGCCCAGCGCGTGCCAGACGATTCAAATCCCAAGTTCAAGCTGTGGAGGCCGATTCAGAATGGCTGGTTGAACGAGAACGAGTACCCTACTCAGGCACATCTTTTCAACGACCTTGAGACATTACTAGACCGAGCCTTTCGGTGGGAACTGGGACTGAAGAAGAGCACAGAGTGGAAGCAGTACAGCTGTGTCATCATTATCCCAGATCTTTACGACAAGAAGTATGTCGAACAACTTCTACATCTTTGCATCGAATGGTTCGAGTTTAGCAGGGTTGCGTTCATTCAAGAGAGCATGGCCGCGACCTTCGGTGCCGGTTACACCCAGGCCTGTGTGGTGGACTGCGGTGCGCAAAAGACCTCCATCGCTTGCGTGGAAGACGGTCTCTGTATCGAAGACTCGCGCATCAACCTCAAGTTTGGCGGCTGGGATGTCACAGAGACTTTCATCAAGATGATGCTTTATGATAATTTCCCATATCAAGAGATCAACCTCCGTAGGAGATATGATTTCCTGCTGGCCGAGGAACTCAAGATCAAGTATTGCACTTTGTCGCAAGCCAACATCTCGGTCCAAAACTACGACTTCCACCTCCGCGCTCCGAACCAGCCGACGCGGAAGTACATGTTCAAGTGCTACGATGAGGTTATTCTCGCCCCTATGGGTTTCTACGATCCATCGATATTCGACAACAGCCACAAACTGGACAAGAGGCGACATCTGATCGACCGGTCCTACAACGCTTATGATGTTGACATGCCTGACGACCCTACCTCTGCCGCCCAGCTCGCCATCCTGGCACATATCCAACCCTCCGTCACCCAAACCACCATCCCGGCATCTTCCTTCACCGGCGCCCCTGGCGAGATGGGTATGGCAACCCCAAGTAAGGAAAGGTCCAACCCGTTCAACTTCCTCGGCCACACCAACAATGCCAGCGCGACCCCAGGCACATCCAAAGCCCCCTCCCCAGCCCCGGACGCCGGTGTCTCAACCCCCGTCCCCGCCCCTTACATATTCGGCGCATCCTCCCGTGATCTCAACGCCTCCCCCGCCCCCTCCGCCCGCAACGGCGGCACCCCCGCACCAAACGGCTCCTTCCTCTTACCAACAACCTCCTTCGACAACAACCCAACCTCAAACCAACCCCTCCAGCGAACAGCCAAAGATCTCGCCACAGAGCGGGACTCTGTCCTCCCCGTCGCCCCCCTCGACATCGCAATCATGACATCAATCCAAAACGCGGCCAAGGGGGACGAGAAAAAGGTGAGAGAGTTGCTAGGGAGCATCATGGTTGTCGGCGGGGGTGCCAAGATTCCGCATTTTGCCCCGTTCTTGGAGGAGAGGTTGAGGGCGAGGAGGCCGGATCTGCAGGACAAGATTTTGGTGAGCAGGAGCGCGAGGGAGATGGACGAGCAGGTTGTTGTTTGGAAGGGGGCGAGCGTGTTTGCCAAGCTGGCGACGAATGATAGTTGGGTTACGGGGGGGGAGTATAAGGTGCTGGGGAGTAGGTGTGTTTATCATAAGGTGCTTTGGCAGTATTAGGGGATATAGGACAAGGAGTTTTTAGGGCTAAAAATCGGGGAGGTATTAACATGGGATTTTTATTATAGTTTGATGAGAGGAGCAGTAGGGAAGTGCTATTTGATGATGATGATGATGATTTGAATGGTAGTTGATGGCGATGTTCTGTTTGCTGCGTTTTGTCGTGAGGCTGGTTGCTTGCTACCGTGATGAGCCAGAAATATTCACACCAGGCTATAGCTAAAACTTTCAACATCTCGGCGTATTGTGTACCAGACCTAACTGATCAATATACTCCAAACTTATACAACCTCCTCACACAACCTCCCCACAAGGAACCTCATGATCACGCGATGCCAGACGCACAAAAGCCCGCCGATTCCTACGAATTCCCCTGACAATGACCCACAAATTCCTCTCCTCTCCTCTCCTCTCCTCTCCTCTCCTCTCCTCTCCTCTCCTCTCCTCTCCTCTCCTCTCCTCTCCTCTCCTCTCCTCTCCTCTCCTCTCCTCTCCTCTCCTCTCCTCTCCTCTCCTCTCCATCCACACCTTCCAAACAACACCAAGGGATGACGTTCTCGTTCCACCAGACCCGTTGCTGATGATGACCTTGACTCGAGGGAAGAAGAAGTCGCTCACCGCTTGCCGGCTCCTCCGTCCCGTCCCTCTGCCACCTACCTGAGTGCTTTCTGCTCGCGCAACGAGGAAGTAAACCTACCCTGACGACGCCATCCGCCAGACGACAACCGGAAAGCAGTCCCTACACATTCCCGCGGGTAATCCAGCCGGCCGTCGGGCATGAGCGGAAGAATTCTTCGCTGGGGAAGTTGCTGGCGCGTGTGGTAGTCGTGAGGAGGCGAGGTCTTGCTTTTTGCTGGGGAGTGAGGGTGAGGTAGTCACGCGATGCACGGCTCCGAGGTGGAAGGTCCCACAAAGGTAGTCGGTGTCGGAGTGGATGTTGCTCCCGTTGCTCGCGTCATCGTCGGCTGGACTGGAAGGGGAGGGGACCAGAGTTGCCGTGGGTAGATTGGTTGGTCCCTTCCATGCCTGTCTATGTTCAGACAAGTGCGCACGATGAGATATGAATGGCGAGAAGCTGCTGCCTGCATTATGGATGGAGGGCCCGCCCTGGAGAAAGTATGGTTGGGTGCCTTTTGTGTGGCTAGTCATTCTGTCCCCCGCGTGGATGTTCACGAGGATATGACGTTTCAGTGAGGAACGAACCATCTCCTGACCGGAGGAACGAGACCGGAGCTTGGTTCTCAAGCAAGGCAAATGCACAGCCGAAGGTCCAGGTCCAACTCGTCCATGTCCTTCTTGCTCTCGGGCGAGCTGATACCCGGGAAAGGTGCTGGGCAGGCGTCGCCGGAGGGGCCATACGGCGTGGCTGCTCATCTTGTCTTCCCTATATTTTGCGTTTCCCTCCTCTTCGTACAACCAACTTTCATCAACCAGCTTTCATCAACCAACTTTCATCAACCAACATCCATCAGCCAACATCCATCACCAGCCCACATCGTTCTGTCCAACAATCATGCCATCTCTTTTTGACAACCGGGATGAGGAAAGCTCTGGGCCCATGCCTTATGGTTACAAGGTAACTTGCCGGGCTCTCCGCCGGGACAAGATCCGAGCCGCCAGATTCTTTCAAGACCAGCTGCGAAAAAGCATCAAGTTCCGGGACTGGTCTTTCACCCGAGAGCGGTTTGCTTGCTAGATACACACAGACCTCGGTGTCCTGCACCAATATGTGGATAGAATCAGAGCTTGCCCAAACATGGTGAGCAAGGAATCCGAGTTCAGCCAGGTGGTGCAATATCTTGAATTTTACGCTCTTGCGGTGAGGAAGTGTATGTTTTTTGTCCCCTCACAATAGGCCAATAACTGATTGAGAGACAGGCCTAGAAGCCACACATGGCGATCCTGCGCTCCCCCCGACTCCGGAGTCCCCTAGCGATCTACTGAGAACACACATCATTCCGCCAAACTACTTCGTCAATGACCAACCACCAAAATTCCAGGCCGGGCTCCTTAACCTCCTCCAAATGGCTGCTTTCCCCGCTCAGTTTGCGGGCAGGTATAGCCTTTTGAGAGAATACGCTCAACTCAATTTCAACACCAGTACGATGAATTGGGAGTTCTTCCACCTGCACGAAGACTGGAACCTGTTTGATCTGCCCCGAGACATGCAGACGCTGTGGAAAACCCATCGTTTCGCGCTGGAGTGTCTTGGTGAGACTGCCCGCTGTCCACGGAATCCCGCCATCGTTTTCGTCAAGCTTCGGCTTCACTGGTTACCGGAGGGCAGCTCTATGCCCAGTGACGCCGTCATTAATCTGGCTGACGAAGACATTCTGGAAATGATGAATCTGGAGCATTACGAGGAAGACACGTCTAGGTCTAAGGATGGGTTCGAGGTGATGTCGAAGCCTATATATCCTGATCATGAGGATGGTTTTGAGGACGATGGGTTTGAGGGTTTGCGGCCTCTATACAAGACGGGGGATGTCTATTGCCTGCCTGTACCGAGAGAACAAGTCCTAAGGGTCCAGCAGGCTTTTGACCTTCAATGGCATCTCAGAGAGGCTGGGTTCATGGCTGGAATCAAGTGTGCATGATGGGAGGTTTGATATCATATTAACGAGCGATTGGGAAAAGAAGACACTAGCGAAAAGTTGCTTGTATGCTTCTGGCAAGAAGTGCAGGATTAGCTTGCACTTGTTATGACTTGAACATGATTTCGTTTTTCTGCTTGCTACGATGACGTGGAATGGTGGAGTTCACACCACTGGAGCTGAGCCTCCCGTTACACCACAAGACCACCATCAAGAACCCCAGCAAAAAAACGACATCTTGATAGCCAAGTTACATAGCATGACTATTTCCAAAAGAAAGGCACATTCACATCATCACCACCCTGCTACCCTACCTACCTAGTACAGCCTCCTCTCCACCTTGACCAAAACCACCCCCTCCGTCTCGACCCCCCTTCCATCCATCAGATGCACAAACCTATACCCCTCCCTCAACCTATCCAACCTCACGCACGCCCACGCGGCCAAGCTGTCCTTTCCAATCTCGTCATCCCTCACCAAGAACCTGACAAAGCTCAGCTCTGGCACCACGCCGGGGATGCCCTTGAAGACCAGTTCTTGCCCTTTCCAGTCAGGGTCGACGGTGCCCTTGAGGGACTTGGTCTTTGCCTTGTACTCGCCCTCCTTTTCCTTGCCGTCGTCGGGGATCGAGGAAGAAGCGGCGGCGGTTGTGCCGTGCCGCTCGCCGGGCTCCTCGACGTGGATCTCGACCTTGAGGTAAGGGCGGAAGCCCGAGGGTTTGGTGTCGCCCAGGGGGAGGGGTATGTCCTGCGCCGCGAGGACGGCGATGGTGAGGTCCATTGTGTAGTGCGTCACCGCGTTTGCTTGGGGGGCGGTACCGGCGGAGGGAGAGGTTGGGGGGAGGGGTTCGTGGGGGCGGTAGCCTTCTGGCTTGAGAACATAGCCGTTTGTGCCTGCAAACATCCCCTCGTTTAGCATCATGCCTTCGTCCCAGTTTTGCCAGTTTAGTGCGACGACTTGGATCCCTTTGCGCCAAAAGACTGCTGGGTCGAGGTTTGACGATCGGATCCTTAACCCTGACGGGTAAGCCCGCATGAGGTAGCGGCGGTTGTGCTCAAACAGGTCCTGGGCTGATTTGGCGTGGACTTCGGAGACGCCGGACTCGGAGAGGGAGAAGATGTGGGTCGGCATTGAGGCTTCCGGTTGGGTCAGGGATTTGAAGGAGACGCCACGGGTGTAGATGCCCAGTTTTGAGAGGGCGTGGATGATCTTGGAGGGTTTTTTTGGTTTGGTGGTGGAGGGGTCGATGTTTTCGGGGGGGGTGTCGCTGCCGGGGAGGGAGGTGGAGGAGGCGGATGGGGGAGGGGTGTATTTGACCTTGACGAGGATTTTACCCTTCAAGTCGCCGGGGGCGGGGAGGCATGTGGCGTCTTCTTTTGGTTCGGGGAGAAGGAGGTCGCCCCAGGTTTCGGTCATGATGGCTACCATGGTGAGTTGCTGTTCGGGGCTGCAGTGGACCTCGAGGGAGACGATGAGGGGGGAGTCGGTTGTTTCGAAGGCTGTTTCGCGGATTGCGAGGCAGACTTCGCGGAAGGAGACTTCTTTGGTGAGGGTGTAGCCGTGGTAAACACGAGGTTCCTTGAGGGAGGGGGCGCGGTGGATGGTTGGGCCTGCTGGGCCGGAAGAGGTCGAGGTTGACTTGGTCAGGGGCGCGCCTGAGTCTGTGTTGGAACCTATTTTTGATGATGAGTTTGCGGTCTTCTTTTCCTTGTTTTTGTCCTTCGCAGAGGGAGGTGATGTGGGAGTGGGCGATTTGGTGGCAGTTTTGGTGATGGTGCTGGATCGGGGGGTGGTGATGGTGGAAGCAGTACTGATATGTTTGTCCAATTTCTTACCCAAAGACGTCTTTTCCAACTTGCTCGTCAGGGAGCTAGGAAGCTTGTCCTTGACCGAGCTCAGTCTCTTCTTGGACTTGGACGTGACCCCTTCCTCGTCACTGCTACTGATGCTGGTATCGCTGTCGGAATCCGGCTCATCTCCATCCCAGACATCCACCTCGATGCATCTGCAACCTCTCTTCAAAACATTCCTGTAGGCATCGGCGCTGGAGTCACTCGACAGCTGGTTTCCGGTCAAGTAGGTGTTGTGGCTGGAGCTGATGAAGTAGGCAGATAGGGGCCAAGAAAGGTCGACTTCCTCAGGGGGTGCAACGGCACTGGTCACTTCTGAAGTCATGTACTTGAGAAAAGTGACCAACTCCCAGTCCTTATCGTCAGCCAGTTCCAGGGCAAGTTCCGAGGGTGTATCGTGCTGAACCGTCTTCAGGAAAACAGCCGTCTGTTCGGGGGTCCAGCTGTCCTTGCCGTGGGCACTGTAGACCTTTCTGAGATGATCAAGGACATGAGGCTTGAGATCTCTCACTCGGTGCACGCGGCCAGAGACACCACCACCGGCCTGGTGTGCACCATCGGGAAGATGTTCATATGCTGCCGCCATATTGTGTCACTCTGTAAAGAGCTCAAGCAAACAGCCGATAGAAAGCAAATGTGTAAGTAAGTAAAAGGGGTTGAAAAGCAAACAGGTTAGGTTCGTTCCCAAGAGACAAGTCTTGCAAATGTTTTTTCAGTGAGGTACCCAAGAAGCAGAGCAGCTGAAGTGAGTGAGAAGCCGCCAAGAGGCAAAGCAAAAGGCCAAGAATCGGGTCTTGATAAGGCCTCCAACAACAGCTGTGTTGACCTCTTAAAATATCTCACAAAATAATAGCGAGCTGCCTCCTTGGAGCCACAGTGAGGCAGCTCCCAAGCACAACCCCGCCATTGGCAAGCTCCCCCGTGGGGTGTGCCAATGTGGTCATTACGTTTCACTAAGACCCCGCTCCACTTGCAGCTTTCAGCTGTGAACTGGGCTTTTTCAGAGAGAAAGGATCGTGCTGCAACCTGTAGGATGGCTTATCCCGAGATACAAATCACAGGTGAAAAAGACAAAGCACAAAGCATTGCCTTCGGCTAACTGCTGACTGCGTCATCTCTGCTCATTCCCGCCGTCTTGTGGCCATCGGGGAAGCTGACTGCATGACATGGTCGTCAAAAGTGTGGCCACATGCAGTTCAGGGGGTAGGGGGGTGGTGACCTTCAAGGTGCTCGGCTCAACACTTCCCACGTGGACTTGGACTTGGACTTTCAGCCTCAACTTCATTCTTTCTTGATCTACTATCTACTATCTACTCCATCCCACCCCCGGGCAACTCCTCCAACCACCCATCCAAATCCTCCTTCACCTTCCTCTGAATCGAGCACTTGTTCGCATTGACAATACTCTGGCTCTTCAGCGTCGGACAGTTCAGCCTGTCCTGAATCAAATCACTATTGCAGTTCGCATCCATCGCCCGCTGCAGCGCATCCCCCTTCCACCCAAAGATGTAATCCCCGTGGTTGCCATACCCAGTCTTGTCACCAAACGACCACACAAACGGCTGCGACCCATCCGCTGGCCAGAGCGCCTTGTTGTTGAACGGCCGGGTGTCCCAGTATGTCTCATAAAACACCTCGGGGATCTTGATGGGGTGGGTAGAGGGGCAGTTCCGGTTGACGGGGTAGGCAACGTGGCTTTGGTGGTCGGGGGAGTCGGTGTTTTTGCCGTCCCAGCAGGTAGGGAAGCGGACGGTGACCATGATTCCTCCTGCGCAGGTGTCGGTGGGGAAGTCATATCGATATCCTGAGCGCGTCATGGGGGAGGCAAGGCAGGTGAACTGCAGGGCTGGATTGGTGCGGGCTTGGGCTTGGGTGCGGAAGGCGGGGTTGCCCACTACCATGCGAAAGCCGGGCTTGAAGGCTGTGACCGGGCCATTGGAGATGTAGTAGACTGTTTGGCCTCCGTTGGATGCCGAGTAGCCCAGGCCGTTGCCGATGGTGTTGACACGCTTATAGGTGCCGTTTCGGGCTTTGAAGAAGAGCACGGCGGTCCAGTAGTTGGAGAAGTCTTCGGTGAACTGGCAGGAGGTGCAGGTTGAGGATTCGGAGATGTCGTTGATATTGGGGTCCATAGTGACGTTGAATGAGTTTCCACCGACGATTTGATGAAGATGGGGAGACGGGACTTGGCCGGGGTTGACGAGAGGGTCGAGACGGTCGACGACGAGCTGGGAGCAGGAGAATCGGAGCATGGCTGCCCGTACGCCTGTCAAGGGCATGATGGCCGCTGTGAGAACATTGGTCCAGTGCATGGTGAGTAAAGTATGGTCGCTGGCGTTCCTCTCTCGTTGGGCTCACTCGATACTCCTGAGTATGGATCAGACCAGGCAAGAGACTATATGACAAGGACACAGAAATCTCTGCCATTTAAATACACAACGAGCTCGACTTTGACAGTGTCGATCGAGACCTCGTCCTCGCAAAATTCAAGTACCGACCTTTTGTCAGCCAGCCATGTACCCTGTTCCAAGGTTTGCTCATCAAGTCAACCATTCCGTTAATAACAAGCACTTAGAATAGTGATATGGTATTGGATATGTGCCCTGTGCATGCTTTGTGGGGTACATCGGCAGTCAAAGTCTTCGCTTGTAATGCAGCACCGAATATATTAGGCTGTTGTTACTTCCCGCTCCCGTTACCTTCAAGGCCGTATAGGGCCAAGGCGGGCTGTCAAGATCCCAATCGGGTGTTTTCTGATTGACGGGAAAATCATATCGAGCACGTGGAACGAGTTCAATCTATTCAATAAAGGTCAACAACAAAGTTTTTGGGAGTACGAGGTCAACTTACCAGTAGTTCTGATGAAGAGTCATGACACGGCGTGCTTTTCTGTCTACACACCATCCGTAAGTTATAACCTCCACTGTTTAAATAACGCCTTGTTGAATGTTTGAACCTGGCAGTCCATGATTTGGATTCGCTTTGATTTACCGCATATCGGTTCGCCAAGTCTACTCTGGTGACTTTGATGGAGGGAGATGAGGTCGCCACGAGGGAGCCAACCACCGAGAACAAAGTTTGGACGAAAATGAATCTCGGACATCTTTAGCTGAATATATGGCAAGTCTTACGTCTGATCACCTATGTATCAATATGCTCTCGACTCGATTCAAATGATATTGGCACCCAAAACTTGGCTTCACCATGTTATCATTCCTAGACAGGCGGAGAATATAGGAAGACAACGAATAATTCTCTTGATTCAAATGAGAAGTGAGTTTTAGCTTATGAAAGATGATGTCAGGGCTCCCATTGCCTGCCGGGATAGCTTATCGTCATCCGATAAGCAGCTGTGGCTGGTGAAGCTCCACTTCAATTGACGGTTGACATCTCTCGCGCATCCTCAGTTTGCGACAATGCGACAACACCACCCAACTTCCACTTCCAGTCCCTTTTCACAGCACCACAGGACACAATGAGCAAACCAGTTATCTCCTTCGGCCTCAAAAAATCCGGCCCCCCCTCCAAAAAACCCACCCTCCCCGCGCGCAAAAAGCCAGCCCCCTTCGGCGGCCTAGGCGACGACGACGACGACGACAACGAAGCTCCCCAAACCTCAGTATCAATCACCGAAATCGACGGCTTCGGCACCCCCTCATCAATCAATAACGACAACGACTCCGACTCACGAAAAAGACACAAAAAATCCTCCAAACCCCCTTCCGCCCCCCCAAGCAAAACCCCATCATCCAAAACCCTCCAACCAACAGGGGAATTCACCGACCTCTCCAGCGCCCTAGCCTCCCGAAAATACGCCAAAGAAGCTGAGTCCGCCGACCCTTCCATCTACGACTACGATGCCGTCTACGACTCCTTCAAGGCTGCCAAAAAGCCCAAGTCAGAAGACGAGGCAGCCGCGGAGAAGAAACCAAAGTATTTCTCTGCTCTCCAACAAGCTGCCTCGCAAAGAGAAAGGGATAGGCAAATAGCGGAGGAAAAGCGCCTAAAACGAGAACGGGAGGCAGAGGGGGAGGAGTTTGCTGATAAAGAAAAGTTCGTCACCGAGGCGTATAAGCGGCAGCAGGAGGAGAATAGGCGGTTGGAAGAGGAGGAGAAGAGGAGGGAGGAGGAAGAGGCCAAAAAGAATAAGGGGAAGGGAATGACGGATTTTTATAAAAAGATGCTGGAGCAGAAGGAGCAGGAGCATGCGGCTATTGTTTTGGCGGCGCAAAATGCGGCGAAGAAGCCAGATGGCGAAGCTGAAGCTGGGCCAAAAGAGGAGGAGGAAAAGAGCGCGACTGAGAGGGCTAGGGAGATTAATGCGCAGGGTGGGAATGTGTTGATCAATGATGATGGGGAGGTGGTGGATAAGAGGCAGTTGCTGAAGGGGGGATTGAATGTGGCGCCGAAGAAGAAGGCGGAGGTACAGCAGGAGAAGGCGAGGCAACAGGAGAAGGTGAAGAGCAATGGCCCAAGCCAGGGAAGTAGGGGTGTTTATGCACCTGGTGGGAAACAAGCTATGCGGGAGAGGCAGACGAGGATGCTGGAAGCGCAGCTTGAGGAGACGCTCAAGCGGTCGAGGCAGGAAGAAGCGGAGGAGACGGCCAAGATTGAGCTTGCGACAAAGAGCAGGAAGACGGAGGCGGATGTGTCGAGCGCGAAGGAGAGGTATCTTGCGAGAAAGAGAGCTGCGGAGGAAGCCAAGAAAAAAGAGCCATGAAATACTTGAATGGCTTTTGGGGTGGAGGACGACGGACCGCAATAATAAGATTCATCTGTTGCACCTCAGCCATTTGGGTATCTGTATTCATATACAACTCTGCCCATCCCTGCCCATTGCTCTATGCCAATATCGTACAACATAGTATCATTACATGTCCCAAGCCAATGATTTAGTGGTTGCCCTCAGCCCCTTGCCGTAACCTCCGGATGTAGGTGCCGTTGACCTCGTTCCAGGACGCAATGTACTTCTCGACGCAGTAGGACATGCAGGTCTTTTCGCTCGAGGAGAGGGAGGTGCCGGGCTTGGGAACGCACTTCTCAAAACAGCTGCCGGTGATACCCTGGAAAGAACAAAACATGTTAGGGACTGGGATCAATTGTGAGAGAGGCGCGAGGTACCTCGATAAGAGCACGGGCGTTGGCTGTGTTGGTCTCTTGGAGAGTGGCCTGCACGATGGCTTTCTTGACACCTTCGGAATCCATTGTGAGAGGTTTTTTTTTTGCGGATTGAGGTTTCTGTGTTTTGAGGCGTTCGAATTCAGTTGGTAACAAATAAATGGGTCGGATTTGGGGGACGTCGATCGAGGTTAGGACTGGAGATGCATGCGACTTCCAAGGCCTCGAAAAAGTCCAAGCATGCAGGTGAGGTGTGGCGTATGCTGGAGCTCTGTTGTGGCTGACACTGCCTGGAATCTTTGGTGGGTGCAGCGATTTGATATGGTCTGTGCTTCCCTGTTCCTCTGGGCAAGCCATCCTGGGCTTCCTTTCAGCAATCAAACACCTTGTTGACCATCACTCGTCGACTACTTCATCAAGACATTGTTTTTGCACTGCCTTTCATCCGGCCAGACTTGAAGTGAACTCATTTCAGCAAGACACAATCGCTATCATGCTGAGCACCATCAGAAGCCGACTCCTTGGCAAAGGCACAGCCAATGCTGAAATATGGAACCAATGGCCTGCCACGCCCACATCGCTCCTCTATCTAACGATTTTTCCTTGACAGAACATTAGTCCAGCTCCAGCAAGAGCTACTCGATATGGGTGAAGCCATTAATTATGACGACTACATAGTGGCATGGATGTGCTTCGATGAGCTCGTTGAGACAGCACTTCTGCTTATGCTCGACGAGGAGCATGGCACAATTCGAAGCTCGCGCTCAAAGCTTAAAGATGTTATCCAGCAGTTCATATTCGGCAGAGCATCCGAGCTCGGCGTTGTTGTTTACTTTCGGCACCCCAATCTAAGCAACGACCAGTTCTCTATGTTCGACTTGAAATCGCGGTTCCCGAAACTTGAACTGGTTGTTATTATCACCATCGAGGACGACTTACCTGACCGAGTCAATGAGGCAGTTATTCGTAAGGGAGATGTTGTGGTTAGCAACCTCTCTGACGATGGCAGTTTGGAATACTTGCGTGGAGGCCCATTGGATGAATCCCTTAGGAGAATCGACACTCAAGCTGAGCTGTTTGGTATCTATCAAAACTCAAGTTGCGAGCCGGGCAACCCTGGGCCGCAAGTCATTATCGCCCCTAACACTAAAGGCTTCGGGATGTCACCATTTGGGGATGGCACTCTTCAGGGGTTGGTGTGGGGGATTCGACACCTTCCCTCACTTCTAATTCAAGGCGTCACAGACAACTGCAAGGCCGACGACTCACTGGCTTATCCTGCGACCACAGTTGCAGCTTGTGCGAGGCAGATAACCACTGAGCTATTTGCCTCAAAACAACTGCTGCCAACGTTAGTTCCCATCGTCACCTGTGATCTGTGAGTTCATGCTGATGCTTTGCAAGCTTCCCTAGTCGTTGTTGCAACAGGAGAATCGACGACACTCTATACTTCGGGGCATCTGGATGGCTTACACCAAGTGATTTCACTACACGCCATCCCGCCTATACCAAACAACGATTTCCCGGGACCTGGTTATCGGTGCTATCCTCTGAAGAGTATCGTTCATGGTTACTCAGTCCGAATCGCAATATCTTAGTTTGCACAGGCAAAGAAGGGATTGGCAAAACAATTATGGCATCGACTATCATCCAAACCCTACAAGACAGATTCCGCGAAGATACCACGACAGGAGTCGCGTACGTCTACTTGGGTGACCTTCCCACCGAGCAAGGTCTACCACCCATCATCTTGTGTTTATTCCAGCAACTAGCGCAGAGCCTGTCAGATGTCCACACAACATTGATTGCTACGCATGCCCATTTACCAGCCGCTGATGATCTCGCCGCCATCCTCCAAGGCCTGGATTGGGTTGTTGCAAGCTTTTCACGATTGTGGATCATCTTGGACGGCGTCAACCATTGCCCGCCAGATATCCAAAGCGAATTATTCAAGGAGATGCTTAAACTCCAGGAAAACCACGGCCTCAAGTTGTTACTCACCACATCAGAGCCTATTCCCGAGGCTTTCAAGCGACGGAAAGGCGTCTTGCATCTGAAGATACGACCCAGACATGAAGATCTTGCCCGATATGTGACAGCAAATCTTTTTCGTTTGTCGTTTACCCGCCAGAGAGACAGAGAACTCACGAATCGAGTCATCAATGAGCTCCTTCTGTGGTCAGATCAGAGGTGAGTAACGAGGATAGTGGTGAGGTGCCATGCCGTGGTAGTCATCATCCACACAATCATCGATCATAACTAACTGTTGTCATCTGATAGTTTCCAATTAGTCAAAACACATCTGGATGTACTGACAGGTACAGTGCCCCCAAGCACGTTCCTTTGTCAACCGGCTTCCTCTCTTTCTACATTAGAGACTCGTGGCCTGGTTGTGGCGGCATCTATAAACAACCAGACCAATGTCACAGCCTTCTTGAACCATGGCGTGGATGTCAACACCACCGACAGCCTCGGCAACGCACCTCTTGCTTGGGCTGCTGAAGCAGGGTATGAGGCCCTTGTTGACATGTTGCTGAGCAATAATCAAATAGCTGTTAACCGTCGGAATCACGCCGGCCACACCGCCCTTTCACTCGCCGCAAGCCGAGGGCATGTCACAACTGTTGAGAAACTTCAATTGCACGGTGCAAACCGCAACTTGAACGGTGCCCTTGAGCATGCCGCAAAAGGTGGACATACCGCAGTGGTGAAGCTGTTGTTGACCAGTAAACTCCATGGTCTGAACTTGAGGGTCGGGCGCTCGGGATCTTTATGGCATGAGAGCCTTTCGACTTATGACCCATACGCCAATCTTCTATCGGCCGCTGTTGAAGGGGGACATGTGCAGCTTGTCAGTTTTCTGCTCGCACAGGACGGTATAGACAAGGTTGTCAAGTTTCCCCAATATGGCCAAGACATGGACATGTTGACCTACGCGATTCAAAGGCGCCATGACGAAGTCGCCGAACTGCTATTCAGGCAGGCCGAGATGGGTTTATTAGACCCGATAGCCTCCCAAAACGCTGTGCGGGACCTTCTGCTTCGGGCTGCCAAGGCTGGATGCGCGAGAGTTCTTCGATTGCTCCTGTCAAAATATCGTGCCGACCCAAATCATGAGCCCATTAGCTTTTCCGAACTTTTGGCTAGTGGTGATGCATCAGCCACATGCCTGTTGATGGAGATCGAAGGCGTAGACCCGAGCTACACGGACGAAGAGGGCCGGACAGCACTAATTGTTGCAGCAATGGTTGAAAACGAGAAGGCTGTGGATATTCTCCTAGAAGACCCGACACTGGATCCCAATCATCGAGACCAAACAGGGCGGACAGCACTGGCCTGGGCGGCACTGAGAAGCCATCGATCGATACTGGCAAGGCTGCTCGCGATGGAGAGCATTGATGCTGACATCGTGGATGTCAATGGGAAAACGCCTCTCCTAGAATTATGCACCGGCCTTGACAATTGGAATAGCGGAGCAGAAAGCGAAGCAGTTATTCGTCAGCTCCTTGCTTCTGGTCGAGTCAACATTAACGCAAGGGACAGCGAAGGGAGAACGGCCGTAATGATGGTGGCAAAAACTGCCACTGAAGCCCTTTTCCGGCTGTTTCTTTCTCAGCCAGGTATTGAACTTGAAGCGGAAGACGAGAACAGGGCAAATGTGTTGCTACACGCCGGCATTGGGGAAAACTGGAGGGTGGTGGAAATATTGCTGGAGCTGGGCCGGCTTGACTTGAACTGCAAAATATCAGATGAAGCGTCTCACGAATTACGTCTCCGCGGGCAAACAATCTTTAGCATGGCGATGGCACACGGGCCGGAACGTGTCAGGGAGAGGCTCTTCATGGAAAATGACATCGATGTCAACACCCAAGACAGAAATGGTAACACGTTGCTGAAGCTGGCAACAGAATATGGGCATGCGAGCATTGTTGACAGAATCCTCGGCATTGAGGGGGTGAATCCCAATATCACTGCTCATGCTGGAGAAACAGCCCTCATGGCCGCCATCAATGGCCTGTCCGAAGAAATGGCAGACACCTTGTTGAAACACAAGTCGATTGACCCAGAGAAACGCAATCCTGACGGACGGACGCCGCTTTCTTTGGCAGCGGAGCGAGGTTTGCTACAAACCGTCAGGCGGCTTCTCAGCTTTGACCAAGTCGACCCTGATTCCAGAGATAACGACGGTCGAAGCCCGCTGTCCTGGACTATCTCGCCATCTTGGAACCTAAGGCCTCAAGACACGGCGGCTAGTCGAAAAAAGGTGGCGCAAGAACTGCTCGAAACTGGCCGGGTCGATCTCAGTGCCGAGGATACCGAAGGATATACTCTGGTGGAACGAGCAATTAGTGATTTTCGTGGGGATGATATTCTGGAATTGCTTCTGGCCAGAGAAGACGTCAACCTCAATTGCGTGGACAAGCAGGGTCGGGACTTTCTTAAGATGGTTCTAGATCGAAGAGAGCCTGTTCTGTCACGGAAGATCTGTGGAATACTTGGTGTTTGCTATGAGGATCTTGAAATTCTCGACAATCCTCCTGTCACACACGCGTCAGAAGACACCTCGAGCGAAGGCGAGGACCGAGTGGTAATGGCAATGAAGTGGGGCAGGGGTCTGACTGGCTGTCGACTGGAGCTGGGAGTACAGCGCGAAGCTGACTATGATGGCGACCGCGTGGAGGAATGGAGTCTCTGCAAGAGATGCGATACTATCAACCTCGATGAGGCCTTTTCTCGACGATCGAGCTCATACTGGGGCAATCTGATCGCGAAGTTTGACGAGCCGCCATCAGAGAAAAGTCAGCAGTCATGTGGATTCTGCAGACTGATAGCCAGCGTGCACCCGGCCCCCTCTGCGGATTCCAATACGGCAGAAGAGCAGGACCAGTTCGAACTACGAGCGTTTTCTAGCCTCCTCATTTGGCTGTGCGAAGGCTCGGAAGACTTTTACTCGAATTTGCCAGAAGACTTGATCGACACCCTGTTCCTTGCAGTTGTCACCAGCAGCGGCATGAAATCTGATGGTTACCCTGATATGCAAAACATGAGCGACATCAACGGCTCAGAAACCTTTGAGCCCGTGATATGTTCGGGTTTTATAGCCCGCGTTGGCTCAAACTGCTCTTATAGAGGACGGGCTCTCTCAGTCAAACACGTGCCATTTAATGAGGTGGATTTCGGGCAGATCAAGAGCTGGATCGCAGATTGCACTGGGAACCATTCAGACGCTGTCTGCAACCCAACCCAGGTTCATGAAATCCCACACTTTCGGCTTATTCACTGCGCGACGAGGGATATCGTCCATATAGATACAGCGCCGCCGCCACACACCGCCTTGAGTTACGTCTGGGGTGCCGTCCAAGATGGTCCGCAGAACCAGCATAGTCTTGCCGGCCTCAAAATGGAAACAGTCGTCGAGGATGCGATCAAGGTTACTCTCGCTCTAGGCTACGAGTATCTCTGGGTAGATCGGTATTGCGTTGACCAGACGCCCGGATCGGTCAAAGATGAGCAGCTACGGCACATGAACTTTGTATACCATGGCGCGGAGGTCACCATCATCGATGCAGCAGGAGAAGAGTCATCCTTTGGCCTACCGGGTGTGAGCCAACGATTTCGAAAACGGCCGCCGGCGATAAAAGTGCAGGGATACATCCTGACTACCATCCCTCCTGAGCCGAGCCGTGAAATAAAGTCGTCTAAGTGGGCCACTCGGGGGTGGACCTATCAGGAGGGATTGCTTTCTCGGCGCCGTCTATTCTTTACGCAGCACGAGGTGTCATTTGAGTGCGGTGGCATACTTGCCAGAGAGGCCATCACCGTGCCCCCTATACTAAGCAAGTTCTCAACTCGGCTACGCAACACTCGAAACAATAGGGATCGCCTCCAGCCCAGCTCATGGCTCTTCCCCTTGGGTGGTGTCACCAACATGGAGGAAGACGACTTGGGGGTGCATCAACGACTATCGGAGTACGCACCACGGCAACTGACGTATGAGCTCGATGCTTTGAATGCGATGCTGGGGGTTCTTCAGTTGTATTTGTCGTTGCCGCAACCGGCTTATCACCTCTGTGGCATTCTTATTGTTCCACAGACGCATAGATATGACTGGTCTCCGGGTGGCCCGTCTGTGTACGTGGATGTTGACCCTAATACTCTGGCGGCGAATCTGGCGGGGTTTGTTTATGGTTTGCTGTGGACTAGTCGTCAGCCGGGGACACGACGGGGGGGGTTTCCTAGCTGGTCGTGGACTGGGTGGACGGGCACGGCAAAGTTTGAAGGGCCACGGCGTCAGTGGAATAGTTTGGTTGATGTGTCGATTGTGGAAGAGGGGAAGAAAGGGCTGCTTTCGTGGGGGGGTTATTTTGGTCTTGGTGATTGGGAGAAGAGGTATCGGTTTGGGCATCATCATGTTTTGGAAGTGGAAGGTTATGTGGGGTATGTCACTTTGCGGGAGGATACGCGATATAAATGGTTGGATGGGTTTATTGCTATTATGGAGGTTGGTGATGAGTGGACGGATGGGGATTTTGTGTTGACCAAGAGATGTGATGATGAGGGGGGTGAAGGGGAGTTTCGTAAGAGGTTGCTGAGGGAGACGTGGATGGCGGTGGTGATGACGAGCAATCATGTTTTGGTTGTTGAGCAACAGGCGAGTGGGCTCTGGGAAAGGATGGGGGTTGCGGAGATGTGGGTAGGTCGTTGGATTGGGCCTCAACCGGATGGTGGGGAGGGTTTAGAGAGGAGGAGGTTGTTGCTTGGGTAGGGGGAAGATAGGGGGTAGGATGGGGTCGAGAGATGATGGGACTGGTCAGGGATATATATATGCTACGGTCTGGTATGGCATCAATCAGAACTTGAGCTGTATCACCAATCCAGGTTTTGAGGGAACAGTGGACAAGGCCATGTTGTTATTTCCCCGAGACATTTGGACTAATTTTTCAGTCTCTCGACTAGCCTTTATGGCGTCTCGATTTTGTAGAAGGTACATATATCAATTTCAAGCCCACTCTATTATCAAGCCCCTATCGTAGGTAGCATCTGGAGGCGATAAGTCTGTACAGAATATTGCCATATCTTCTGCATAATCAACGTGATTTATTGGCCAGCTGACCCAAGGGCTCGTGCATTTCGAAGCTGAAGCGGCTCCACTCGTCGCCCAACAGGGGTAGCTCCCCAGCCCCCAAAGACCCGAACCCAGGCAGCCCGCAGCGTCCAAAAGGCCAGCTCACTACGAAGTCCAAACACCAGGTGCCATTTTCCAACGGGAGTCGAAGACATCCAATCCGACGACAGCCGGGGGCAAAGAAGTAACACTCGGCTGAAGTTGCGCTGTACCGGACGAACGAACGACCACGACAATCATTATCTGCCTCTTTCTTTTTTCTCACCACTGCATCTTTCTGTACACCTGGCCTCGGTCAAGCTACCCTTATTTTTTTCGACAACTACTCTACCACGCCACACACGACCACCACACTGCGAATCTTGACATCACCCACCCCGATTTTCCTTCTCGGCCTGCACCTCGATTCTTGACACACGACGCGCACACTGCTGCCGACCGGCACACCAACTCTACGAACACAGACCTGCCCATTGGCGACAACCACAATGCTGTTTAAGTCGACCCTGTCAGCCCTGTGGCTGGCTGCGTCTGCTTGGGCCGCCGGCCAGAATGACGAGGGGGATGTCAAGAGCATAGGGGTATGCTGAGCCACTTGCTGGGAGATGCTGGTTTCGTCGAGGGATCAGTTAGAGCTAACAGAGTTACAGTTGAGGACACACACACTCGTGCAGGTGCGCATGCTCGAATTTCAAGCCCGATCGCATGTTCGATGGGAAAATATATGACTGACGACGAACCATGATAGCCCTACCTTGACAGTGACATGCAAAGTCGGTGGTATGACTTTGGAGGGGACACGATTATCCGTACCGACCAGTAAATCCCCCCTCGAGTCTTGAAGGCTATCCAAGAAGAAATGCTGATCGTTGATGCGCAGGTACATCCGCCTGACCTCGGACCACCCCTCGCAGATGGGATGGCTCTTTAGCAGAGTGCCATTGACCGCCACAAACTGGGAAATCGAGGTGGAATTCAAGATCCACGGCAAGGGCCAGCTCTACGGCGACGGGTTCGCCATGTGGCTCACACGAGAGCGCGGCAAGATGGGCCCCGTCTTTGGCGCCGCCGACAAGTTTGAGGGTCTCGGTATCTTTTTCGACACGTACAAGAACAACCGCCCCGGCGTCGTGTTCCCCTACGTCATGGCCATGGTTGGCGACGGCCACACCTCGTACGACAAGGACACGGACGGAAAGAGCACCGAGTTTGCCGGCTGCTCGGCCAGGGGCATCAGACACGCCACCGTTCCCACCAAGCTTCGCCTGACGTACTTCCAGGACAAGTACCTCAAGCTGGAGCTGCAGTACAAGAGCGAGGGCGAGTGGACCATGTGCTTTGAGACGAACACTCCCCCCACGATTCCCCAGGTGGCGTACCTGGGCTTCAGCGCCGAGACGGGCGAGCTGAGCGATAATCACGACATCATTTCGATCAATGCGAAGAATCTGTATACGTCCCAGCCGAACGCGGGCAAGTCTACTCCTGGGAGCAACAAGGGGGGCAAGAAGTCTTATGGCGGACAGGAGGGGGGTAGCAGCTGGACTTGGTTCTTTATGAAGATTTTCTTCTTCTTTGCGGTGCTGGGTGGTGCGTATGTTGGGTTTACTGCGTACAGGGCCAAGAACCAGAGGAGCCACCGGTTTTAGTGGATGGGTAGAGCAGAGCAATTGACATCAGCAGCCACGGAACGGCATGGGGAAGATGGTGATGCAGGGAAGCTCGACCTTGAAACGGGTATCAGAAGAAGACGAACTCGTCGGAAGGGACGGAGTGCGCTGGTGACTCCTTTCTCATATTTATCGCCGAATTGGGTGAAGTAGGGATAAGCCGAGATGGTCGTGTCTACACACGGGATCTAAACGTGTTGCTTGGGGGTGGGCGGGAAAGGGCAAAAGCGAATGCGGGATGGTTGCCATGTGTATGGGTCATGTCTTTGTTTTTTTTTATAGGGTTTCAATGGATGTCCAGCGAACACAGCAGTTTTTCGGTGCTGAAACCATAAGACAGTTATGGAGGTTCGAGTCCAAGACGGGATGCCCATTTTCAAGACCCTCGGACTAGGTGCTCGTATACTTGGTGCGCCGGTGAGGTCGAGCGAGTCGCTGTAGGACTTGACTTGGGCGGGAAGGCGCATAGGTTTCCATGTGTATTTCTTGACATTTGCACTCCCTTGAGAGGAAGCAGAACTTTAAACAGGGGGTGAACTCCGTATTCATATCAACTCCATCGGACCATTTAACCCGTGTTTTCATACGGCTCGTTGAAGTCCCACCGCGGATCTTTAACAAGTTTAGACACCAGCGACGACACACCCACGAATTCAGGCCCGAAGCTAGGATAAGAGCGGGGATGTGGTATTAATTGCGCGATGACGATGCTTTGACAGGGAGCAGCTGAAGACGCCAACCAGGCCAATCCCTGTGCTTGCTGTGCCCCGCCATCACAGGGCGAGACACGTCAAGCTGCAAAAGGAGATGCTTCACTTCAGCTTCACGTTGAATACCAAGTGCAGAATGGGGGTACAAGGTACTGCACCAAGTGCCAAGATATAAAAGCTACTGTGAGAGAAATTGACATGGGGCTTTGGTTCAGGCGCGGGGTTAGGTATAACCTCCCATCAGAGAGAAAAAGGGGGGGGGTGGAGGGGTGGTAAGTTGTCTTTCTCCTATGGCATGGCCGTGTTGGGAACTGGGACAAAGAAAAAGAGGGCTCGGCTACCACTTGGCTGCCCCGTACCTTACACTGGACACCACACGCTACCGTGACGTTCTCAGCAAGCGACGGCGCAGTCTTTTTGCAAGAACCACTCAGCAGCCTTTCAAACCCCAGGTGCCAGCTCCTTACCGGGCTGCCCAGAGCAAGGAGGAACGAGCGATGTGGTGCGTGGGTCCACTCATCCCTCCAACAGACAAGACAGACAGACAGCCAGGAGCAGACAGAATGGACAATCACTCAATGATGGAATTCTCCTCCCGTCCCTCACCACACACCTAGAATCCTAGAATCCTGGACTCTCCTCTTTTCCAGTCCGACACCTATCGACCATTAGTTCTACAGTCTTTGGAGATATCAACTTCCTATATCCGCGCACAGACACGGATTCAGATACTACACACGTAGCCGTTATTGTTGGCTTCTTTTTTAAGCAGCTCCCCCTCCTTCGCCTCTCTCCCCCCTCTCCTCCCTTCCAACATCAGCCGCCCCCTCCTCTACCCCCCCATTGAAGGCGTCGCTCGGCCTGTTGCTCGAGTCCCTAGCTCTGTGTGGCATCTGTTTCCGGAATTGAACGGCTGCAATTGTTGAGTCGCTCACTCTACACCGTGCGCTGTTAGGCCATTGCAACTAGACGAGAAGCAGAGCTGCCGCCGCTCGAGTGACAGCTTCAAATAAACCGTCGACGGGCCCCCACCATCGTCTGGTTAGCAAAAAGCCTCGAAGGAAAAAAAGCAATCCCATAAGGGATCTAGTCAAGGGTAAGGTGAGTTTCTCCTCCTCCTCCTCCTCCACATCTCAACCACACAAGGCCCGGTTCCAGTGACGTTTTTCTTTGTGCTGGGCTGCGATGCTTGGCTGCGAGCACATAGTTGGTGGTGCCGCAATATCATCACATTGCACGGGGTGTCCGTCCGGATCCATCTCCTGTCCCCACCAAAGCCAGCTTTCGTCACAACAATTTCTTAGGCCTACAATTTTCGGCCGTTTGTTGATTTTGGGCCTTCTCCTATTTTGGACTAACAATTGAAGCTTTTTGGTGCAGACTGCTCCCCTTTTTAACGGCGCGCGATTCCGATTCTGCAGTTTGCCCGGACCGCATCGGAGCAAGCTTCCCACTCTTCGGTTTCCCTGCTTGAAACTCGGTGTCACGTCGCCGACCGACCGCCGAACAAACCCCCTCCGAACGAACACCGATTGCTTATTGGCTCGCCATTTGATTGCTTCGCAGCTACAGCCTCTTGGTGTTTTGCTCTCTCCCGGCATCCCGTCGTCGCTCTGCCCCAATCAGACAGTCCAAAGGCCTCTGCTGGCCTGGCCTCGTTGCAGAACGTCCTTGATGCCTTTAGGTGAGGCCATCGGTAACCTCCTCAAGAAGAAGCGGACCAAAGAGGGCAACCAGGACTCTTCAACGCACAGCAACCCCGCGAGCCCTGTGACACCCACCACAGCCAAGAGCCTCGAGCACCCTACCCTGCCGCTTGCGCCTTCGCAACCGGTGGCTGCGTCATCACAACCTGCTTCCACTGCCACCGCACACCCAGGGCCGGCCGAAGCGTCGGCCGAACCGCCAGTCACCATGAACACCAACAACCCACACACACAGGGTTTCTCTGCTCCCCAGCATACACCTTCACCAGGGACCGAGAACCATCAAAACATCCCACGCATCTCGAATCTCATAAACTACCCACAACAGCATGATGGACCGGCTGGTGGGTACCAACAGCATATGGGAGCTCCCGCTCCTCAGTACACCACACATCCACCCAGCACAGGAATGCCCGGGCAGCAGCAGTTGCCATTGCCACAGCAACCTCAACCTCAACAACAACAACAACAACAATATCCGCAGCAACAGCAGCAGCATGGTATGCTTCACCAACAACAGCCACACCAGCCACTGCCCCAGCAGCAACCACAACAGCAAGTACAACAAGTGCAACAAAACACGGCAGAACAACCACGCGTCACCAAGGGAAAGTATTCTTTGAACGACTTTGATTTTAGGCGGACCCTGGGAACTGGCAGTTTCGGCCGAGTCCACCTGGTGCAGTCACGCCACAACCAACGGTTTTATGCCGTCAAGGTGCTGAAGAAGCAGCAAGTGGTCAAGATGAAGCAAATTGAGCACACCAATGACGAAAGAAAAATGCTGGCCGAGGTCAAGCACCCGTTCTTGATCACTCTTTGGGGTACTTTTCAAGATTCAAAGAATCTGTACATGGTGATGGACTTTGTGGAAGGAGGAGAGTTATTTTCTCTGCTGAGAAAATCAGGGGTAAGTTTTTGAGCTGAAAAGGGGGTTGAGGCTGGTTTGGATATTGACTCTTGGCAGCGTTTCCCAAACCCCGTGGCCAAGTTTTATGCGGCCGAAGTGACGCTGGCACTCGAGTACCTGCACGCTCGCAACATTATCTACCGGGATTTGAAGCCCGAAAACCTTTTGCTGGACCGCCATGGGCACATCAAGATTACAGACTTTGGATTTGCCAAGCGCGTGCCGGACAAGACGTGGACGTTGTGCGGGACGCCCGACTACCTTGCTCCCGAGGTTGTCAGCAACAAGGGGTACAACAAGTCTGTTGACTGGTGGTCGCTGGGGATCTTGATTTACGAGATGCTCTGCGGGTATACTCCATTTTGGGACAGCGGCTCTCCCATGAAGATATACGAAAACATCCTCAAGGGCAGGATCAAGTACCCGGCCTACCTGAACCCGGACGCGCAGGACCTCTTGGAACGGCTGATCACGCCGGACCTTAGCAAGCGGCTGGGCAACTTGTACCAGGGGTCGCAGGACGTGAAGAACCACATTTGGTTTCAAGAGGTGACGTGGGACAGGCTGGCCAGGAAGGACATTGACGCGCCGTACTCGCCTCCGGTGAAGCCGGGGGCGGGGGATGCGAGCCAGTTTGATCGGTATGCGGAGGAGCAGGAGAAGTATGGGCAGACGGGGCCTGATCCGTAAGTTTTTCGTCTTGAGTGAGAGAGATGAGTGCTAATGATGATGATGATGATGATGTAGACATGGGTCTTTGTTCCCGGATTTCTAGATGTGTTCTAGATTTTTTTGGGGAATGGTTTAAATGGTGGAAGTGGGATTTTTGTATACTTGGTACACAATAGCGCGCGCGCATACACACACACACAGGGGACACAAAAGAGGTGCAGGCGGCTGTATGAGATGGACATACATACGCAGAGTAGGGCGAAACGGAAGATCTACTGGTTTCTCTTTTTTTTCTCTTTTGGTCGACCGGAGCGATTTGGGCTTTGTGGATTTGGGTTGCATTTGAGATGGATTAGGGTGAGAGGGGGGTGGTTTTTGTTGTTTTTGATACAAGGAAAATGTGAAAGGGGATGGGAGGGGGTTGGTTTTACTATGGGAAGAGGCGGGGGTGGGCGGCTGTGTGTGAAAAAGGTAATAATTGAGAATGGGATGGATGGTTTGTAAGAATGAGGGTAGGGTTATAAGTGTATTGCAGTTTAGGGGGTAGGGAGTGAAGGATGGTTATGCAAACAAAAAAAAAGGGTTTCCTGGATAGTGTTAGGGATGTTGTAGTGGGGGGAGGGAGATCACGGCCTGTTTTGAAAGGCTGAGGGTTGAATCGAGGGGTTGAATCAAATTATTTGAAGTGTGTTATGTGAAGTCGGAAGTGAGAGTGAGAGTGAGATTGGAGTGCGAGGGTGAGATGGTGATGCCAGCCTCTGACAATTGTAAATCGAGAGGGTTTGTATGGTTGAAGAAGGAATATGACCCCTGTTAAGTCATGAAAGCGGGAGCTAAACGGTTTGGGGTTGATTATGGGGGCTGGAGGACAGGGGTGCGGGGGTTGGGGAAGCTTCTTTTTACTTCAAAAGTGAAGATGTTCACACCTTGAGAGAAAACAAAAACCCAGCGAAAAGAGAAGGAGGTGTGCCCCCCAACGATCGCCTACATCATCATGGAACGCAGCGGCGTCGAGAAGATGATGCATAACAGATGCCGGTGTATGTACGGTTTGATAAGATTGAATTGAAAAAGGTATAGTGTTGCCTTTTCCGACCAATCCACCACCTCAGCCACCTCCGATTTTTGGTGGTTTGCGGCCCCGCATCGGACACAACATGGAGCCTCTCTTGGAGTTGCTTGTCTGTGAAACCATAGATAGGTAGGACAGGGGATGGGGATGGGGATGGGATGGGGATGGGAGGAGCAAGGGGGGGTTGTTGGACAGCTCATCACTCATCACTGAATCGGGAGGAGTACAAAATATGAGGTGAAAAGGTGAGAGGGGGTGATTGGGCAGTTTACCGATTGGCTGCCCAGATAGAGTGTTCGGTCTGTCTTGGATGCAGCTTGAGCTTGGTTATGTGAGGTGCTTCGAGGTGCATTTTGGCGGCCTGGCTTGCCTGCCACCGTCGGTATTACATGGGGTCGAGTGGCTGCTGGGGGGTGGAGAAGTGCTTATCCCGACCTTTTTGTTTATTTTATTTTTTTAATCAAAATGATTATCTGAACTTTTACCTGTAATAAATCTTTGAACGCCTGACACGACTTTCTTTTGGAGTTTGACGTTGTTTTTTTGGTTGAGGGGGAAAAAAAAAGAAGTGGATATGACGAAGAGCGGTCAACATTACTACACACAGCGATAGAAGACAAACGGGGACGGAGGACGGCAAGTGAGGAAGAGGAAAAGGAAAAAAAAACAAGACGAGATATGGATGATTACATGTTCAAGAGCTATGTCGCCGACTGCAAGGTTGCGCAAGAGGCGACGAGTTATCTGGAGATTTTCAACTACTCGGTATGTTTCCCTCTCAATCTCTCATGAAGGGCCGGTTGAAAGCTGATATGGGAAAACCAGGACCCAACCCTCAGCACGGTAGAAGAACACCGCTTCCGACTAGACGAGCTACCAGATGAATTTGGGAACTTCTGCCATCGCCGGGTAATTTTCTCTTCGCCCCCATCACCACCGCCGTGATCTTAACTAACCCCCATAAAACCCAGGGCGCATTCGCACCCCCCAAACTAAAACCCGGCGTCTCCCTCTTCTCCGGTATCCGCCTCATCCTCCAGCAAAACGCCAAACACCCCGAGACCTTCACCCCCTCCTACATCTCCCTCTCGCACTCAAACTACACCCTCATGGTCCGGGCCCTCAAGCTCCCCTTTCGAGGAATCGAATCGACCTCGGTCGTGGGACCCTTCTTCTGGTGCGCCCTCGACCCCGACGTCGACCCTTCTTCTTCCTCCACCCCGCCGAACCTGCAGCTCATCTTCCGCAAAAGCGACGTCCGAAAAAAGGGCCTGACCCGCGGCTGGGAGCTGATGCTGTCGCACGACTTTTCCACGGGCATCACGACCGGTTTTGCCAAAGGAACGCCGAGCAGCGACATGGTCACTGCCATCAAGCATCTGAAGGAGTGCGCCGGGCAGGTTTTGCATCCTTTCCTGCTCCCGATCATTGTTCTGTCTCATGACTTGAGCGCAAAGAATGATCAGAAGCAGAGGGATGCGAGGGAGTGGTTGAGGAAGCTGGAGCACGCGGTTAGCATGAGGAATGAGGTCTTGGAGGAGGAGGCGCAGTATATAAAGGATAACATGGTTGATCTGGACCAGATCAACCGGGATCTGGTCGAGTGTCACTCGCAGGTGCTGTGGAAGAGGCCGCAGGCGTATTTGGAGATTGTGAGGGTTATGAAGGAGGGGATGGCCGAGTTTTGGGCGATTGTGGATGGGATGATGGACAGTGATGGAGGGGGGAGTAGGTATAGGGTGGGAGGGGAGACGGGAAAGGTGCACAGGAGTATGCTGGCGAGGTTGGAGTTTTATCGGGCAAAGCTGAATGGGATCGAGAACTACGCTCATACTACGCTGGAGAGGTTGGGGATTCAGAGGGCGGCGGTTCGTTACCACCCTGTTTTATCGCGATGTTGTTTCGGGGGGTTTTGCTGACTGAGATGTTGCAAACAGCTCTACAACATCATCGCCCAGAAAGAGTCAAAGCTCTCCCTCAAGATGGCCGGGGAACAGCGCCGCCTCGCCCACAACGCCAAACGCGATTCCTCCTCGATGAAGACCCTCTCCCTGCTTGGCGCGATATTCCTCCCGGCAACCTACCTCGCTTCGGTGTTCAGCATGACATTCTTTGACTTCAACGACAACAACAATCACTCCCGCAACAACGGGCCCGTCTCCAGCGGTGGCGGTGGCGAAGAAAGAGAGAACCAGGTCGTGTCCCCGGATTTATGGATTTATTTCGTCATTACTGTTCCATTGACGCTGCTGATTGTCCTGATCTGGAGGATATGGGACAAGCGCCGAGACAAAAAGTACGAAGCCGAAGACGCAGACATCGAGAAGGGGATCGAGGCAATGGAGCAGCAGATCATGACGGCCATGAGGAAGAGGACGCTGAGCAAGGTTAGGACGTGGGAGGTCGGGAAGTTTTAGGAGGAGGAAGTGGTTGCTCATGATGGACGAAAAATCACGACTTGGTATGATTTACGATCACGACCGTATACGAGATTGATGAAGAAAAAGAAAAAAAAGTTGGATACCATTCGGATTCTGCTGGCTGGACAGCACCGTTGGTTCAAAAGAGGACCGAAAGATATGCTCAAAATAAAAACGCCATCTAATGCAGCAGGTATCTCTATAATACACTTCAAAGTACATTCCGACGTCTCCATCATGCAAACACCCTTCTAAATCAGGGCCTGTCCCATATACATGCTCTCCTTCACCTCCGCCACTACATCTCTCCTGTCATTCTTCCCCACCAGCACGATACCCCTTCCTCTCCTCCCCATTCTGCCCGCTCTGCCCAAGCGATGGATGAAATCGATCGTGGTGTGCGGCACATCATACAGCACCACATGCCTCACCGCCAGGGTGTCGATACCTCTCGACGCCAGATCCGTGGCGACAATCACCTTGGTGTTGGGCAAATGTCTCCTGCTCTTGACAAGCTGAGCCCTCTTCTCTGATTCCTCCTTGGTAATCCTGAGGGGCTCGTTGCTGGTGAATGTGGCGAGAGCCTCCGCCTGGCGCTGGTCAGACGTGTCTCTGTGCAGCGCTACCGCATCGATACCCTTGCTGATGAGGTAGTCCGTGACCTCTTGTGTGCTGTCACGCTCGTTGACAAAGACCATGATGCGCTTGACGTCGATTTCACCTGGACCACCAGGGCCGTCGTGAGAGGCGGCGTCCTTGCCGATGGACCAGATGGCATCGGCGCAGGCGAGAAGCTTGTTGTTTCTGTATGGGTCTTTGGACACATCAATCACACCGAGTTGGACACGACGGGGGATAGCATGGAGGTTAGGAGTGACAATGCGTTGGATGTTGGGGAAATGGGCATCCAAGTAGTTGTCGAGGCGACGAGGGATGGTGGCCGAGCAGAGAACCATTTGCTTGAGCGAAGGCAGCGAGCGATCCACAATCTTTCCGGTCTCGGGGGAGAAAGACCGATCAAACAGAGAGTCAGCCTCGTCAATGACGAGGTGGTGAACCCGAGAAAGGATGTTGGGGTCCCTTTCCGCGATCTTGGCGAGAATGTGAGGAGTAGAGATGATCATATCGATCCCGCCATGGCTGTACAAGTTGCGTTGGATCTTGGCGGGATTGTAGTTGGCCGAAAGAGGGCGGACCTTGAACTTGGCCACGTGGGAGATGGACTTCGCAACCTTGTAGACTTGCTCAACCAGCTCGGCTGTCGGCACCAGTACGATGGCGCGGGGGCGAGCAGTATTAGGATGTGGTTCAAACTTCTCGATCCACTCGGATACCGGCGCACCGTTGCGGTGTTCTCTTTCGACTTGGAGACGTTCGTTGTACCTGGTGACGTTCTCATCCTCGGCCTCCTGTTTCCGAAGGTGGTGAATTGTTGGCAAAAGATACGCCAGCGTTTTGCCAGAACCGGTCTCGGCGGCCAACAAGAACTCCTCCCTCTGTAAAGCATCCTTGGACCTCCTCCTTATTCTGAGCTCTTTCAGTGGGTTGCCCAACATGGCTGAGATGGCCAGCTTTTGCACTGGTGTTGGCTTGATATCCGTCATGCCCTTCAAAACCTCGTTTGTGACGGCATCCTTCACGTCTTGCCTGAGGTCAAACTGGTCAAACGATTCGATCTCGGTAAGTCGTGCTTTGACGGCCTGTCGTAGAGAATAGGGTACAGTAGATAGGGCGCGCTGCATCTTCAACGCCTTGAAATCTCGCTCCTTGCCGCCCCTCCTGTCATCCTTGCCGTTCCCATCGTCGCGGCCACGAGTTGAGGCAAACTTCGCAGGGGATCGAGTGCGGTCGATGTTGGCTACTGTTCGGTTCATGCCGGCCCAAGGGCCGTCTGGTTTGTTTCGAGGTTTTTTGGGGGCATCACCTTTCCCAGGCGGTGATGAGGGGCCACGGGCGACTCTGTCAGAGAGCACCATGCGGGACGGCCGCTCCGGTCGCCTTGTCGCAAAGGTTCTCTGGCCCAGCCATGGCTGGGCTGGCTCCAAAAGAGCTCTGGTAGGTGTTGACGCCGACCGGCAGATCAGGCAGACGGATTCCCGTGCTCTCTTCCACATTGTCGAAAAAACTGCGGTCACAAATGCTGGTTTGCTGCAGGGTCCTACTCTCACGTTGCCCAAAAATTTGGGAGAATGCTGGATCGCACTGATTCTGCCATTTTCTACCGCTCTCACCCCTGTCCCTGGCTGCCGCCAGCAAGCGTCTGGCGTCTGTGTTTAACGCCAGACGCCGGACTTTGAGAATTACCCCCATTTTCTCAATATTTACACTGTCCCAGTTCAGGCAATCGCGGAAGAGATGGTTTCTCTTTGATTCCTCTTCATGAATTTCTGGTGGTTCAGTATGCTATGCTTCACCTGACTTCCAAATGTTCACCTCGCCACTTGGCACTCGCCGAGGCCTGTGTCCCTCGTGAAGGTGCGGGGTAAAATCGTGCAAGACTTGGTTGAAGATCTGGTTACAAACTGCAACCGATCTCCAACCATCACCTGGCGGTTTCCCAACGTTGGAGGCTTGCATGTTATCTTAATAAACGGACGGCTGAGGGAGCTGATAACGTGTGACTGGCTGGAGCCGGTGAACATGGCTAAGGTTGCATGCATATTGTGGGGGGGCATGCTGGGCCAGGTGAACAGACTAACGTTGTCCAGCAGCGGGATGAATGGCAGCATAGCCAGCTGTGTTTGCAACGGTAATAACGAGTACAAAGAGGTGAAAATCAAAAGATTGTAGAGTTGCAATTGTCCCCAGAACCCGGGCCAGGCAGGGCAGTTATTCTCAGGAGGAGACATCTCGAAGGCGGTGGAATATCTCCTGTATTATGTATGTCGTCCTTGTTCGGCAGGAGCATGTGCCGCAGCCGCTATCACTCGGGGTCATTGGCCAATGACAGCACAAGCAAAGTGGTAACCGTCCTCTTGGCCGACCTCGCTCGATAAGATGATAAGCCGAGCTTTGTCAAACTTCGCGTCATAGCTTGGTGCTTCAGAGACACCAGCACAAGAGAGAGGAGGGTGGGCGGGGAAGAGGTTGGAAAGAGATTGACTGCCATGGGATCCCAGGTTGGAGTCTCGCTGAGAGCTGGGTGATCTGCCGCCTTGAAGGACCGGATGCTCCACAGTGGGAACAGCACTAACACAGCACTTGCAGAACTGGGAGTTGCCTTTTGTCATGCAAGCAAGCTTGTCGATGATGTCGTCCCCAGCCCATGTGCCATAGCCGCCCTGGAACACTCTCGAATTCCTCCCAGCAGCAGGTCGCACAACCGTTTATTCTCTCCTCCCAGTCCTGCCAAAGCCGTTTGTGATCGTTGAACCTCCAACGTTGCCCGATCGTCCACGGTCTCGTCGCTACGCCCTAGCATCCATCACCACACCCCACCATCTCCACCGAGCCCACCTGTAAACTGAATCGTCCCCGGGCCAGACCCTGCTTTGCGGGCGCGTTGGTGACATCCCCCGCGACGGCTTGCGAAAACACACACACACCACCAGCCCACGAGTTTTTCGCTTGCTTGACTTGTCTGTTTCTCTCTGTGTGTCTCTGAAATCTCTTTTTCCTTTCCTTTGTTGTGACGTCCCAACTGAAGGCTGTCCAAAGACCAAGGCATACCTGAATCTGGAGCCTCGAGCGCCTCCCGCAAGACCAGATGGCCTCGAGAAATAACCCCACCACCTGGGACCAGTATGAGCGCGGCGGAATGTCACGAACCGGCAGTGTTTCTTCGATAGGGAACAGGAGTGTACAGTTTGAAAACGAGTCTCTCCTAGGAAGGAGTGTGGACTCCAACCAGGACGATGGCGAGTGGCCACACCTGAGACGGAGGAGGTGCGTTGCACGATCACGCGAGCTACCTACGGCTGAAATATTGACTTGGCAATCACAGATCCTCCATCACCAACCGCCTGACTGCCCTGACAGACATCGGCGGTGTCAACAGTATCCGTTCCTTCACCCGCAGTTGGCAGCGTGCGGCCGGTTTCAGTGAAGTTATCCCCCAACGACCCTCGTTCGTCTTTGCGCCAGACCAAGCCCACCAGCCGATTCAGTATGGCCGAAGTCCCATCGACACGGCCGAACAAGGCTCCGCCGAGAGGACCTCCCTGCTCCACGAGCACTTCCAGGCCGCTGCCAACCAACAAAGTCTCGCTGACCAGCCCATCAGGGAGGAAAGGGAAAGCCCCGAGCCAGGCGCGAGCTTCTCTCCAGGCCGCCAGGTCGCTGCCGCTGACTACCGTGAACGGGAGGCGAAGGCCCTCGAGCAGGAACTAGGGGGACCATTGTTCCGGACTGGCAGTCATCAGTCGATGTCGGGCACTTCGATCTTTGCCATTCCTCCTCATCTAGCGACGCCCTCGATTGTGGGAAGCTACGGATCTAACATCGACTATGGCACAATACGGTCCAATGTCAGCAGGGCGTCCATGGCCGAGGCGGCTGCGCTTTGGCAGCAGCAGCAGGAGAGCGGTGCCAATGTTCCAGATGACGAAATTGCCCCTATTTTGGTCAAGGAGGTGGAGCAGGATGGCAAGATTGTTCTGGCTGTCGAGGGTCAGTCTACGCTGCCCCAGACTGTGTTCAATTCGACCAAGTAAGTGCCACTGCCTGCTTTCCGTGTTCAGTCTGGTGAGTGTACTGACGTTCCGAAGCGTCTTGATCGGCGTTGGTCTCCTGAGCTTGCCCATGGGTATCAAGTATGCCGGTTGGATCATAGGCATGGTGGCCTTGTTCCTATGCGCTGCAGTAACGGCTTATACGGCCAAACTCCTCGCAAAGTGTATGGATCTGGACCCCAGCCTGATCACCTTTTCCGACCTGGCCTTCATCTCTTTCGGACGCAATGC
Organism: Podospora pseudocomata; assembly: GCF_035222375.1. Lineage (NCBI taxonomy): Eukaryota > Fungi > Ascomycota > Sordariomycetes > Sordariales > Podosporaceae > Podospora > Podospora pseudocomata. The sequence goes on along the minus strand of NC_085891.1, from coordinate 2,535,785 downwards.
GCGAATAGCGACCAGTGTGCTTTTTACGCTCGAGCTTCTCGCTGCATGTGTTGCGCTGATTGTGTTGTTTGCTGACTCTCTTGATCTGCTGTTTCCCGGGTTCTTGTCTGTAAATGGGTGGAAAGTGTTTTGCGCCGCGATACTGATACCTCTGAACTTTATGCCACTGCGGCTGCTGAGTTTTACGAGTATTCTTGGTATCTTTTCCTGTCTCAGCAGTAAGTCTTGTGAAATGTTGGTTCGCGTGGGCATTAGATGCTGACATGGTCGTTTAGTTGTGCTCATCTTGTTGCTCGACGGGTTCTTGAAGCCAACTACACCTGGTTCCCTCATTGAGCCGGCAAAGACCTACCTTCTCCCTGAGAACTGGTTGACTTTGCCGCTGTCTTTCGGGCTGCTCATGTCTCCTTGGTGAGCCGACATCGACTCCCGCTCAGAACCACACATTGCTAACTGATCATAGGGGCGGGCACAGTGTGTTTCCAAATGTAAGCGATCGACATATCGACAGGTTTCGTGGGAAGAAAAAACTGACAAGACGAGATCTATCGTGACATGAGACATCCCTACAAGTACGCCAAGGCGCTCAAGTATTCCTTCTCATTCACCGTAAGTGTCGTGTGAATGCCCTTCCATAACCAGTGGTTGCTAACATTAGCTTAGTACATTCTTGACGCCGTCACTGCCGTTGCCGGTCTCCTGATGTTTGGCGACGACGTCCGCGACGAGATCACTTCCAATCTCTTGATGGAAGCCAGCTACCCGCGAGTGCTCACCGTGTTCATGACCTTCTTCGTGGCCATCATCCCTCTCACCAAGATCCCCCTGAATGCTCGCCCTATCGTGTCGACGATCGAGGTCCTGTTCGGCCTGAACACTCAGACCGTTGCCGACAATGCTGGTTTCATTGGGAGGTCGATGTATTTCCGTGGGGTGATGAAGGTGGTCGTCCGTGTCGTGGTCATCATTGTGTTCTTGGTCATTGCGATTCTCTTCCCGGCCTTTGATAGCATCATGGCCTTCATGGGGAGCGCTTTGTGCTTCACCATTTGCGTGACGTAAGTTTCACTATCACCTACGGCTTTCTGGTATCACACTGACCATTCTCCAGCTTGCCATTGGCCTTTTACCTGAAGCTCTTCGCGAGTGAGATTCAGAGCAAGGAGAGAATCGCAGTCATGAGCATGATGATTCTGTCGACGATTCTAAGTGTCATCGGAACTATCTGGGCCTTTTTGCCCAAGAGCTGGATTGGTGCCGAGAAGGTTGCTGCTGACCCCACCTACTTTCAGTGATGGGTCATGATGTATATTGGTGTTTGATGGTTGAAGGTTGTGGTGCATGGATTTATACCCAGGTTGAGGAATGGATGGAAAGGTTGCGAAAAAGATGGACAATGAAGTTGATGATGCTGGCTGAGGCACGATTAATGAATCGTTGGGACATGCAACACACGCGCGCCACGACATATGTGGTGTATGATGGGATGAACTGCGGTCGTCTTTTTCTTGTCTTGTTATTTACTGACGCCTGTTTTGTATCATCATTGTGTACTGTTGGTTTTTGATTTGTCACATAGCGTTTCTGTTTTTTTTTTCTTGCGGTTTGCTGTGAGCATATACATGTATGCATACACGGAGGAACATGGTAATGAGCATATATTGGCAGTAATTGAATCCTTAAAGCTGTTGATTGTAGATGTAATGTGCTATATTCTCTCAGGGAGGCTACAATGCTTCGACAAGCTGTGGACTGTATTTCCGTTTTGGAGTCATTGAAGGCATCATTTGGACACTATAACTTTGTGTGTCCACTGATATCTTCAATATGGCGGTGGTGTTACAATCATGTCAAGCGTATCACTGACTATTTATCCCACCAAGATTCGCTCACCACGGCCAGTCACGCCATGTGACTTTTTGCAAGAACGGGATAACGGTGGTATGCGTTACCTGGTACAACAGTCATTGTGTTAAACACACGAGTTGTCTCGCATGCTTTTTCCCACTCACGGACGGGTGTGGTACCTGACTGCCTTGCCTGTGATACCTCTCTCACCGGTTTGAATACTTTCCTCGGGGACAAATCTCTCTGATGACTGAAATGTCCCCTCAGACACACCACATACACACACACACACTCACACACATGCCAGCTCTCGCCGTCTAAAATCAGCTTGAAGTTTGTTCTGCCCCGAGAGCGCGAGCGAGCGAGAGAGAGAGAGTGTGTGTGTGTGTGTGTGAGAGAGAGAGAGAGAGAGAGAGAAAGAGAGAGAGAGAGAAAGAGAGAGAGAGAGAAAGAGAGAGAGAGAGAAAGAGAGAGAGAGAGAAAGAGAGAGAGAGAAAGAGAGAGAGAGAGAAAGAGAGAGAGAGAGAAAGAGAGAGAGAGAGAAAGAGAGAGAGAGAGAAAGAGAGAGAGAGAGAAAGAGAGAGAGTGTGTGTGTGGGTGGGTGGGTGGATGGGGATGCATTATGTCGAGAAATTGGCGTAGAGAGCAGCCATCAAACTACAAAGCGTCCAAGAAGCCGACTATTAACCCAAGAGTTTAAAAAGCAAGGGTTATAATACTAACATGAGGCGTCTTCGGACTTACCCCCCCAAAAAATGTATAGGTAGGCAGGTATGGATAACCCTCACCCAACGCCTCACTCGATCTTCGTTCCACGACATCTGCCTGTCTTAGTCTTGTATCCATCCCATCCGCTCCCTGTCTTATACCCTGTCATCACACACACACACACACACACACACAGAGCCCTGTCCCACCCACCACTCCTCTACTAACCGTCCCGTCAACAGCAAAGTGACAGGTCTCACAAAGAACGGAGATAATCAGCCCAGACGGCCTTGACAGGCCCGTGGGCTGAGAGACCAAGTCTCAGACCACCAAAATCAACACATCAGGCCCCCATTTACCTATCGTGTCATACACACAAGACTCACGAGAAATGAATCAACTCAATCAAGTAATCAGTCATCAAGGCATCAAGTCAAGTCACAACGCAAAAGAGTCAAAGAGTGTTCGAGTGGGTAACTTCTGGTATTTCTAGACTAATAATCAATCCCTCAAGACCAAATATATCTTTCATACTCAGAAAGCGAGTTGAATGCCAACGATTTTATCCATCCAAAAAAGTGTACCCTTCCTGGATAGCCATGCCTCTCCAATTTTCGCATTTTCCCCTCCCAACTCTCGATGAATGAAAAAAAAGACTTTTTTCGAAAGAAAATGATTTGCTGACTCCTCCTTTGCTTTTGAGAAAAAACAAACTTGCTTGCTGGTGTTGCTGTTCGCCGTCCCCTCCCATGATGAATGTCAATAAAGAGTAGAGTAATAAAGTGATCCAACCCAATGTCCAGTTTCTGTGTGATTGCCACACCCTTTGGAAAAAAGAAAAACCTCCTAACAGACGCCCTCCAGTTTGCCATTTGTCTCATTTCGAATTCTAAAAGAGAAAAAAAAACCCATGCTATGCTTGTCGCCCAAAAAAAAAGCCCCCTATGTAGATGTGGTTCAACCTGTGATTGTAGGTTGTTTGTTGATGATGTTGAAACCCAAAAACTCCTTCAGCCATGACAGGCGAAAACACCAGAAACCGGAAAAATTAATAAACAAAGAAAACAAAAAGAAGGAGAAAACAAAACACCAGCAAGAGTCAGCAAAAAAAGTCTTTCCATACACCGAAAGAAGAAAATAGTAAACATCGATGTCCGATCGATGGAAGGGTATTGGAGAGTGAGGGTAGGATGGTAAAATGGCCCAACCACGATTGGTGACCGGCACCCAGATCAACCCAGCTCTTTATGAGCGAGCCGCTGCTGGCCAGCCACCAACCCACTCGAGATCGCCAAAGGCGTTGCGCTTATCCTTGCGCCAATCAAAATTCCAGTCTCGATCGCGTCCCTTGCTCCATGGGCACTCCTTGATGCGCTCCTTCCCATGGTTGCTACCCCTGCGGTGTGGGGTGTAATGATGATGATTGTTGTTGTTCTTGTTGTGAGTAGAGAGGTTGAATGTGGAAACGGGAGTGTGGTGATCAACGCCGCTGAAGAAATCATGAACGCCATGCGCCTTCGATGGTGTGTTGCTAGGGAAGCCAGCCCCCATATGATGCCCTGTCCGGAGGGTGACCTCTGGGGCCTTGGAAGGTGTAGTGCCGTTGCAAGCCCGTCGGCGCTCTCCTAGAACCGACCACTTGTCCACACCGCTGCGTTTGGGAGAAGCGCGACTGGGGCGCTGAGGTTCCTCCTTGACAGGCGGAGCTTCGTAGAGGAAGAGACCATCCGAATCAAAGTCGTCATCGTCGATGGCGGAGCCCAGGGCGGCGTCAATGGACGGGATCTCGTTCTCCTTGTCGTTGAGGTTGACAACGCTGGCCGTCTTGGTGATGGGTGACAGGCCAAGACGAGGAGTGTCGTCGTTGTCAGCAACGGGAGTCTCGGTCTGACTCTCGTGGCTCCAAGTCCTCGAGTTCATCTCCTTCAGAGCCTGCAGTTGCCTAGCCTGCTCCTGCTGCTGCTCCTCCTCCTCGTCGTCCCAAAGATCACTCCAACTCTTAGAGACCTGGTTGTTCTCGCGGCTGAAGGCCCATGACATGGCAGATTGGTTGCGGTTCTTGGACATGTTGATGGGAAGAGACCCAGCCATGGGTGACACCTTGGCCAAAGCCTTTGCTGGAAGTCTGGGCTGGAAGTTGTAGAGGTTGGAGGACTGGATGGAAGCTCCCAAGCTCGAGTCCACAAAAGATGACATGGGTGTTTGCGTTGGCTTGGAGAACCAGTCGGTGCCGCCGGACCTCGAGAACAAGTCCTCGTCGTAACCCTCGTCGTAGTCGTGGATGATGCTGAGTTGGCGGATGGGCTTGGGAGGGGTGGCCTGGAGGGCCTTGGCCCAAGGGAAGGCACCAGTGTCCACCATGGGGCTCTGCACGGACGGTGTGCGAAGGGGCTCACGGTTGGCGCTGGCGACAACACGGCGGTCGGCGGAGCAGAAGGCATCCACGAGATCCTCATCCTGGGTGGTGAAGCTCTTGACACTGAGGAGCGCTTGACGGGTGGCGGCAAGAGAGCGCTTGGCGGGGTCCAAGTTCATGCAGTGGTCGATAACCTCGAAGGTGTCTGCTGACATCATGGGGAACACGTCAAACAACGACTGCTTGTCTCTGGTGAAGTCCAAGAACAAGGGATCGGCGGGGGTCGGCGTGGCGAAGGGGTTCCGAGAGAACAGGATGTTCAGCAGGCAGATACCAATGGCCCAGATGTCGGCTTGAGCAGGCGAGTATCCGTCACCATCATTCTCATACTGTTCTGGGGACATGTAGCGGTCGCTTCCGACCATGACCTCGGTGGTCCACTCATCCCTGGTAGCAAGTCCAAAGTCACCAAGCTTCATGGAGCCGTCTTGGGTCAAGAAGATGTTCTCGGGCTTGATGTCACGGTGGAAGACACCCTTGGCATGGCAGTATTCCACGGCGTCGACGAGCTGCAACATGAAGCGTCTCACATGTTCCGTCTCGAGGGGGCCATGATCGATGCGGATGGCCTCGTACAGGTCACCGCGCTCGCAGAACTCGAGGACCAGGTACTTGTGATGCTCGGTTTCAAAGTCATCAAGATGGTTGACAATGTTCGGATGAGATCCCAAGTGCTTGTGCACAGCAATTTCCTCCGACTTCTCGTCGATGGCGAACTCGATGCCGGCGTCATTGGCAGCAGACTGCTTTGTGATGCACTTGATGGCCACAGTCTCACTTGTTCGAAGATCCTTGGCGAGCAAAACCTGGCCGAACGAGCCGTGGTTGAGTGGGGAGATGGTCTGATACCGGCCGCCGAGGATGACGCCGCGCTGAAAGTCGTCGCGAAGGCATTCCATTTTTGATTAGAGAAATAGCTGTAAAAGGTATGAAGCGTTGTTGGTGGTACAAGTTCCGACGGAGCTTTTTCCCTCACCCCCTGGTCTAATGCTGATCGCACCCTGTTCCTATTGAGACAACTTTTCGATTTGTACTGCGGAGAAAACAAGCACAACCAGTCGATTGTCGAGAGAGGTTCGCGAGGGGGAAGAGAGGCGGGAAAGGAGAGATATACAGGGGCGGGGAGCGAAAAGAAAACAAAGGTTGTTGAGTCGTTCACTGGCTTAAGCTCATATGTGCGGGTATTTGTTGATGATTGAAGTGTCGAAATAAAGGAAACAAGCGGTCGAAAGGATGTCGGAGAAAATGACGGACTAACGGTCCAGAATGCAGTACAAGGAAAAGGTCGTTATAACATCGATACAAAAATGAAAGGCGAGGTGTGTGGTTGTTGTTGTTTGGTTCGAGGTTGGTGGTGATGGAAGTCAAGGGTTGGAAGTGCGGTCCAGGCAACCAATGACTATAGGCCGGCGGCGAGGTACGAGGATGGCGCTATGGTTGGAGAGGGAGAGCTGATGAAGCTGGGCAGCGGGTGACTAGCACACACAGCTATTGTCGGCGAAGGGGGCAGCCCGGGTAGGTTGTTGGCGATGGGCTAGTGAGACCAGGTGGCAGACAGCAAACCGGAGAGGAAGTTGCAGCTATGGAAACACCTGGCGGGACGTCGTTGATAACATGCGGGAGCTGAGGTGCCTATGGGGAACAGGTGGACGAAGAGATGACTCTTCGGCCCCCTTGTTCAACGAACTGAGGTGTGTGAATTCACAACCGGTGGAGTCCGATCGGAGGACTGGGCAGGTGCTCTCGGCAGCGGGCGGATTCGGGGGGTGACCGGGTCCGGGGCAAAAGTCAGGTCAGGAGAGCAGAGCAGAGCAGAGCAGAGAGAGCGAGTGCTTCCGTAATTGAATTGCGTGCTCGGTGGTCGCTGATTTGCAAGCAAAATTGCCGTGTTATCAACAGCACAGGAGTTGGTCGTCTTCGAGAGACAGTGAGCGGTCGCGGGTGAGCGGTGATGTTATCGCGAGACGGAGTAGCTCAAGCGGGCTCAAAGCCAATCGATGATTCTGCAGCGCAGAGGCAGTCGCAATTAGTCGGAGTCGATGGGGAGCGCTCTATTCAAAGAGACTGATTGACTGCGCGGCGAGTGAGAGTGCGAGTGCGAGTGCGGGAGCGGGCGACAGCGTCGGCGTGCAGAATTATACGACAACTCGTTGGAGGGTGAGTGATGATGATGATGGTAGGAGGTGGAAAGAGGCGGTGGAGAGGGAGCGTTTGGAAAGCAAACAAAAGCGGGAGGCAGCGAGTTGTATGGGGGGACGGGGGGGGGGCACTGGGACGCTGGGGATAGAAGATGCAAGCAGTGACTGGAAGGCAACGGAACGCTGGAACGGGACTGGCCAGACTTGTCATCAAAAGTGGGCTGAGCAACAAGTGCCTGCCACGGCGAGAAGTGACAAGGGGGAGACAAGGGTGTGCCGTGATCGTCAAGTCCGGAATGGGTGGACGAGCACTGGGTGGTTGGCCGGCAACATGGGCAACCTCCAACGTGCCAGCGACCGCTCTCGGCACTGTCTTGGACCAGCGCTGGGAGATGACGACGAATGGCAAGAGAACAGCGCAACACATCCCGGCCTAACCGCTTGGGGCAGCATAAGCCTCTGCGACCTCGCTCTTTTATCGCGGGGCGCGCTGTCGGCCGGTCGGACAGTTTGATTTGGGCACGGCTTTCCAATCAAAGGAGGGCTCGTCATCGTTTTGTCAGTACACAGCTATCGCTGCCTTGCCATGTATCCTCACGGCGAGCTCGTGACTGGGAGCGACTTGCGGGTCGGGTACCATTGCATCTGGCATCTCGCTTCGTCGAATTGCAGCCACGACGCCAAGTATGACTGTGAGAACAAAGCCCTGGCTGCTGGAGAAGCCACGTTACCTGCTGCTCTGCCCTGTTCGAGCCAAGTGTGCAATAATTCAATTGCGTAGTCTCTCCCCTCGAGTTTCTTCAAACAGCAGCTCCACGGGTGTACGCAATTCCCAATGTCCAGCTGATGGGAGTCTTGCTCGTTGTGGACACGATTCAATTGATGCAATGGATGAGCAAAACGGCTGCATCATGCTCGTGATAGGGAGCACCTTGACGGACAAAACGGAGCCCCACCGGTTGCTGCCTCAGGCATTCAACTCTCAGAAGGGATGTGTCACACAAAGGAGAAGACCAAGACCACCTGCTGACTGAACGGCAAAGCGCGGTTCCAGTAGCTTCTGTTTCACCTTGAACACCACGTCCCAACCCTCGATTGGTCACCCTCTCGATATGCACTCCTTTTTTGATGCATCTGGTCCCCTTCCTCCGTAATCCTCTCCCTGCATAATCCATCGCAACGCGGCCACGCGGTTTCTCTCTTGCAATTGCCCAATCGTACAGGCTGCCCGCTAAAATAAGCAACCGTGACCCCGGATTTCTTGTACAAGTGTGTCAGTGTCTGCTCTGTGTAGGCGTTGGAGACCGCCAGGATACTAAGAACTCCTACTTCGATCGAGCGAACGGAGAAAAGGAAGATGATGACGGCAAACGCCGTCAAAAAGGTTGGACGAACAAACGTTCAAGCCTCCGCGGGGCGGGATATCATGGCCGCCAAGACCCGGCAACGGGCGCCCCTTCTGCCCCATATCGCCGCGCCGTGGCCGTTTTGGCAACAAGGTTGAAGCCTCCATGAACATCCAGCACGCAATCCACCAACACTCGACAAGTTGACGCAGCTTTGACGCTTCCGGCACCCCCGTTCGCCCCCGTCGCTGCTCCGGCTTATGCGCCGGTCGACCTTGTCACAACTGCCGAAGCGCAAAGAGCGTCTGGGGAAAAGGTGTACAAGAGATAACCCCGCCGAGGGAATCGGGCGACTGGTGATGCCACTTTCTTTCTCGTTTCTGACGTCGTGTGACCGCCAGGCGCAGTTATCGGCCGTCTAGAAAACGGGTGTCTCCTTGTTCCCCCCGCCAGTCGTGTTCCCCCAACCATTGGGGTCCTTGGTGCATGCTGCCTGTTTCGGCTGGGCCAGTTGAAACCGCCCGCAGTTGGTGAGCTTGCTTGTCAAAGGTGGTGTGGGAGGTGGCCGCCATTGTCACCCACACGTTTAATCTAGGGCGCGTCAAGACGAATACCGCGTCTGATTTCATTGGCCTTGTAGAAATGGGCGAGCTAGATTTATCTGGCAGCCATTGGACACGACCTTATGATGCAGCAAGGTTGCATTCTTGCTGCACACTTGTTTCCCAAGTGCTCGCTCGCGCCTGTGTCCTGTTCCTAGTTGCGGATACAGATATGATATCAGAGTTGTGTCCACGGCGCTGACCGAGCAAGATAGCCCATAGTGTTTACAAGTCTCAGTTTTCATTCCAGAACGTCAATCTTCAGGGTCCTTTGGAGATCCCTAGGAATACGGCATTGAGCGCATTGAGACACTCTACACAGATCTGCGGTGGGGGTGTTGTCTCTAGTTGATTGGGACTTGTTCGTTTTTCATCGACATCTTCAATTCCAGCTGATGATATACCCGGGCAACCAGCCAGCGCTGGCATTTTGTTGTCATGCTTTGTTTTCATCTCATGTTGCCGCATGAACTGAAATGCAATAAATAATTTTGCCGCTGCACCTGCTATCCCCTTTCCTGCCGTCTTGCAGCAGCACAGATGCAACCGCACAGGCGCTTTGATCCTGCCGCTCGGGAAGCCGAAAAAAAGGGATTCAGTCGCCTGATGCTATCCACGGAGACGGGCCTCGGGAGCGCAAGAAATGGGAGTCCATCGGTGCTCGCCTGCTCCGTTGTCGTCGATGTCATTGTCGCGAAGACCAAGGCCAAGGCCGATATCCGTTCCCTAGCACCCACGTTTCCCCTCCTTCTGCTCCCCGTTTACCCCAGCCCACCCAGCTGACGAAGGGCATCATGAGGTCCAGGCGCTAGTGTTATCGATTATCGTTTATCGATTATCACCACTCAGTTCCCACCTCCCCACAAAGGCACATCGCCAGACATGCAGGACTCATGCGCATCGACTACTGCAGGTGTGTGTGTGTGGCGTCGCGGTGCAGGACTTGCAGCACGAGATTGGGCTCTGTTGTTCCTGAGCTGCTGACCGCCCTTTCTACAATAACCCGAACCCCAACCCCGAAGCGACGGTGTGCTATTCGGACGGCTCGTTATGCAGTAAAGTAATACCAGACGTGATAATACACATGGCGATGATGTTAGCCATAGAGTTTTTCGTCGAATAGCAGGTCGACAACGGTAAAAATTTATCCCTCACCGTCAATCTGTTGTCTGTTGTAGAGCATAAAAATTTTCTTGGGCTTTAATGGCCATCTTTATCACGATCCACTCACATCACGACGTTGCTCCCATCTCTCTGCACTGCATCACCTCACTGGCCTCACAGCTTCTCACGAACTGCTCACCGCCTGACAGTTCGCAGTCCACAGCATCTCCAACCGGACCATTTTCATTCTCGGCCCCCATCCTCCGCTCCGAAAAGATCCCTCCTCCCACGCCAGCCTTTCCATCATCCCCGAACCCGCGCCGAGTGCGCTAACATAACTCGCGGGGTCCAGCTTTGCGCAATGGCGTCGTCCGGCCAGCCCAAGGTCGTGCTCCTTGACATTGGTACCAGCCACCCCTCACACATCACTCGCATCCCACCTATGCATTAGCCAGCTTCTTCAGCCCCTCGTGGTTGGATGGAGGGGCAGCCAGATGATCACTGAATGACTTGGAACGGGCGAATTGGCTAATACCAACTTGGCTGCCACAGAGGGCACAGTATGTCCCATCTCATTCGTCAAGGATGTGCTTGTGAGTGCCTCCCCTCTCACCATCCCAACACTTTTTTCCATGGCAAACTCCGTGACTGTGTCCGCTGTGGTTCGACCCTCCGGCCATCACAATGCGGTCGAGCCACTCATGACCGGACCAGCCCCTCCCTTCTCCTGCTGCCCCCAACTGGTCGTTGGTCAATCCCCCGTGGCGGGTGTCTCTGTGTGGTGTGTCACTGCAGGGCCTTAACCTCATACTCTCCAAGTACGGGTAGGGAGATGGGATGCGATGTGCTGTCAAAAAGTTCTGAAAGAACCCTTCTCTCCCTCTCTCCAGCCACACACATATCAGAAACGCAGGAAGACCAGGGCTGTTATCCGGTTGGCCGGCAGGATCTACATCTTAGAACTTATGCTAATAATCATATTCCTGCTTTACTATGGATAGTTTCCCTACGCTCTCTCAGCGCTCCCAGCAACCCTTGAAGCCCAATGGGACGAGCCAGAGTTCTCACAGTACAGGGACGCCTTTCCGGCAGAGCATGCCAGCTCACAAGAAGCCTTGACAGCTCATGTCAAGGACCTCATGAGCCGTGATGTCAAGATCGCCTACCTCAAGAGCCTCCAGGGTTATCTCTGGGAGTCCGGCTACAAGTCCGGCGAGCTCAAGGCCCCGCTCTTCGACGATGTCGCTCCCAAGTTTGTCCAGTGGAAGAAGGCCGGAGAGGAGATCATGATCTACTCTTCCGGATCGGTGGCGGCGCAAAAGCTGCTGTTCAAGCACACCAACGGTCAGCCGGCCGATCTGATTCCCGAGATTTCCGACTTTTTTGACACTGTCAATGCTGGGCCAAAGCAAGAGGCGTCGTCCTACCAGACCATCCTGGCAGCTCATCCGGAATTCCCAGAGGCGAACAGCTGGCTCTTCCTGAGCGACAATGTCAAGGAGGTGGAGGCTGCCAAGCAAGCTGGCATGCAGAGCTTTGTTGTCGAACGGCCGGGCAATGCCGAGTTGTCGTCTGAGGACAGAGAGAAGCACCGGGTCATCAAGACATTTGCTGAGATTTAGCTCTGCCGCTAGCCGGAAGTTGAGATGTCGGATTGAGCTTGAACGCGGAGAAGAAGGGTGGTTACTTCGGTTGTTGGCTCAAAATTGAACCGGCTGATCGGATTTCTGATCTCTCGATTAGATGAATCGCACTCTTCGATTCAGATTATTTCAAGGCATCACCAACAGTCACGACTCAGTCTCTCATATCGTGGTCTCAAACTATGTTATCTACCACCCCGCTGGGCCTGACGGTAGTCAAAAGCCGGCACCCGCTTATCGTCATCATCACGGGGGTGACGTTTTGTCTTTGTCCACGCATGCCACTGTCACAAGCCGTCGAGGTTGGGTTACCATCTAAACAGAAACCACCCCTACTAGCCCCTTATTTTACACTCGACGCTATCTACCCCAAGAATAGCACCATCCGCTGAATTTGGTTCTCCTGCTGCCCAAAACCAAGAGGAACGTGATAACGGTTTCACCCGACCCGACCAGACAGTAAACACCTAACCCATATCGCAATCTTTTGGCTCCCCTCCCTCCTGACCTCATCGGTTGCAACCTCGCTACCAGACGGACATGTGTGCGTTGTTTAGCCCCTGAATTTACCTTTTTACTATCGCTACTAATAAAAAACAACCCCAAGCCAGGACAAGAAGGTAGCTAGGTATGTACCTAGGTACGTTGTATGTAGCTATCAGTTTATCTCAAAATCGCTATCTCATATTTCATCAGGATGTCGTCAACTTTCTCTCGGCCGGCAACGGAGAGCAAAATCCTTATCGCTTTTTAGCCCCCCCCCCCTTTTTCTGTATCAACACCACACTGTTATCGATCTCTCAAAGGAAACTCCTGCTGATCTCTCCCCACAACAACCCCTCTTCCTGATACAGATACAGTTTCCCCCTCCCCCTCCCCTCTTATCAAATCGAGACATGTTTTTGCCCGCGTGAGACCAATTCAGTCTTATAAATGTTCATTCTAATCCTGTTTGGGCACAACCAAACTACCTCAAGCAGGCCACGCCGGCTTTCCCCGTTCAGTCTAGCTTGCGAGGGGGAGAAACTCCACCAAAAATCCGGGGAAGTTGCATGCGCTTGGGCTTGACATGGGCAAGATTGATGCTAACAAATGCGCCACCTCAAGGGTAGGTAGGTGGTCAGCTCTCGGCGGTTAAACCGCCAGCTCTCTCCTTGCTCACAAAAGAGGAGGTTATGGTACGCAGGAGGCAATGAATGGTGCAACAGCCCGTCGTCCATACTGCGGGTTCCCCCGCCATTGCCGCTTTACTGGGAGTGAGCTAGGTAGCTTTCTTTGCCCTCTCTCAAAGATCCAATGAATAATATCTGCCCAGCTTCATTGCTGCTTGGAACCGCCCAGCCCCGCCATCTCCCCCCAAGCCAAAGAAAGGCAAACCCATTGCGCTGCTCTGAGAATATAATCGTCATCATATGATCATCAGCCAGCGCGCCCCTCTACGATTACCCCCGGCTATTTTACTCAATAACCCAATCGCTTCCAAATCACCCCTCCCCCTTATCCTACCCCCGTCCATCCCAACCTGGTACCATCACGGGATCTACCGAAACTCTGAAAGAGAAAAAGTTGTTGAGAGCGAAAGCGCCTCCCGCGGCTGCACAACCGAGCACACACACTTCCTAACGGTGGCTCAAGTGACACCGACGATCATTTCTCGCCTCCTCCTCGGAGAATTCACCATCACCACCACCAAACTTTCTTTGTTCCCACAAGAAATCTAGAACAATTGAGGGGGTGAGGGAACCTCAACTTTCCATCATACCTGGTACCATAGCGATTGCACCAAAAGGCCAAGATTGATAAGTGGCAATTCCCAAGTGATAACATCCCATACATACAACTGTAGAAACCGGTTATCCGTCTCTATCTACTGCCAACCTTCAGAACAACCGTAGATCGTGACCCTGGCCAAGAAACTTCCGATATCGCGATGGCCAGGATCCGTACTTCTTTGTTCTAAACCCGTCACTGACGACGGCGACGAGGAGAAAGGGAGTCGTGATAGTCTGTCCGGTATCGCCCATAGCTTACTCGTGAGAAAAGGCTTCAATTTGAGACATTGAATACAGCACAGACACATTTGCTACCCAACTCTCCTGCCAAACATTAACCAAACGCAAGACCCTGGCACCCAAAAAGCTGTTCGTTATCCACACAAAGAGGGTGTAGTGCCTCCTGCACTGCATCTTAGTCAGTCGTCCACCACCACCACCCACATCACCCATCGCGGACCGGAGTGAACACCGCACACACAAAACCTGCAAAGTGAACTGTCAACCCCATCAATTGGCTGTCTCATTCATCTCCCCAATATGTGAACCATCATAACCCAGTGATAAAAACAAAATGTCTCCATCACAACCAGCCGATCGACCCTCCCCTGTCTCCAAACTCATCCTGTCCAGGTGACCTCTTTTAACCCCTCACGAAACAACAACCCAGTCACGCCCAACAATACTGTCGGAAATTCTCTCCAAACCAAACCATCCCACTGCATGTTGATCGCATGCGCGCTCTGCCACATCAATTGTCTCCCTCTTGCCATCCATTGCTTGACACAGCAGCAGCGCAGATGCAGCATCCCGGCGTCGCCTCCGTCCCCCCTCACAACAGCCTTCCTTCCCGCACCTCCCCAGCGTTGTGGGGTAATCGGACCTTGCAAGTAGACGCCGGCAACCCGCATGATCAGCTCATTGCTGTGCAGTGAAAAATCGTTGAATGGCACGTTGGCTGCGTCTTGGCTGTCACACCGCTTGCTAGCTTGCGAATGAATGCTGAACTGAAGAAAATTGAACACCGTTTTGGATACGTTTGGTAAAGATTTGAAGACGACGACAACATCGCGCCGTCATCCGTCGTCCAGCTCGAGGTGGTCTTATGCGGAACCATCTCGGGGTAGCGGCATGTGTAGAGCAGACAGCGGATAGCTGCTACTTGTCCAAGCGATGTCGTGGCAGGACACGATTGCCAGATGTCAAGGATCTTTGCATGATGTTAGCAGGGCCCAAAAACAGCAAGCAAACATGTATTGAGGAAAGTAAGGGCAATCAGAAGTTAGAACCAGATCAACATTGTGTTATTTGAGATAGGGATAACTCTTTGAAATGTCTCGGTTATCACGTAAAGGGGGGTGCAAGTAAATAAAGCTAAAAGCTTACCCTTGCTTGCGTTGTCGCACACGTCTCGACATGAGATCCATATTATAGCTGCAAATGCCTAGTAAACGGTGACTTGTAAGTCTATGCCAGATCAAAGATATGGAAGTCAACAAGGAAGGTAAAAAAGGTAAGAAATCAGAAGTTAGAACCGGATCAACACTGTTATTCAGATAGGGATAACTGTTTATGAATGCCTAGGTCATCATATTACATGAGGGTATTGGGGGAAGATGAAGGAATCACAATGCGACGAAGAAGTAAAACGTACCGAAATTTGAGTCTGATATCGATTGCCGGCTGTGTCACTGAGGTGCCACTAGTAGAGAACTGTCTTCAAGATGTGAGCTCAGGCTTCCAGCAGGAACGGCCAAACATCGAGGTGAAAAGTAAGGAAAATCAGAAGTTAGAACCAAGTCAACACCATAATTTCAGATAGGGATAACTGTTTAGAATGTCTAGGTCATCATGGTAAGGGGAGAGAGTAAAAAGAGATGCGCACATACCATAAGACTGCCCATCTCGTCTCAGAAACTGCCGGCAAGGTATTCTTTGTTGGGACGACGACACAAGGGCAAAATCGAACATATTGTGCTGATGGCAAAGGCCCCAACTGCCAACCGGCGGTGGAGAGAGCGAGAACCATCTCATGGAGCAGCCTAGAATCGCATTTGTCAGCCTGGCAACCCTTCAACAGGACTTGTGAGAAATGCTTCTAGTAAACTGAAGTGGCTCAGTGCATGGTGAAATAGTTTGTCTCATGGCCCGGAGGCTCTGAAGTAGCAAATACTTTAGGTTGCAAAGCATCATCGCCAGTCATGTGAAATGTAAAGTCATAACATACCTTGATGCACAAGTTGCCCAGATGCCAAGTGCCTTGGGCTCCTGCCACGGTGAGGATGATGGGGACATCACAACCTCCCGTTCCAAAGAGGAAGATCAACCCCGCCCAGCGAACTGGCCAAAACCAACACCAGGATGAGTATTCACCCCAGAACAACAGCAAAGTTGTTCCGTGTCGAGCCAGCCCGTATCTCTTCCTTTCGGAAACGTCGAGCGATGCCTTTGCCTTCTCTCCTCCATAGATAGTAGACCAGCCGCTGAGTCGTCTTGGACTCAACCTTCGCGTACCCAAGCGACGCCATAATCCCAACCAACCTCTCCTCATCCAGATACCGCGAGTTCGTGACACATGGCGCGGGGAGCACCAGGAAGAGACTCGGAAAGTGGATCGTCAGTGAAGGAGCCTCGAGATATCTGCTGGCTGCGCGCAAAAACTCCGTCGTCCGCTTGAGCATGTCCCCTCTTCCTTTCGGATCCGGCACAAAGTTCAGAACGAGCGACAGGCTGATGATATCGAATCGCTCCGCGTCATCCTTGGGCAAAGGCCGTTCCATGAAATCCTGCTGCAGAATCCCTTCGCCTTGACTGTTCAAATCGATACGAGTAATGTCAAAGTAGCCGCTCTGAGAGCAAGCATTCTGTGTGCTGAGCGCGCCAACCTCCAGCATCTTGAGCATCCGACCCGATCCCTCTTTATGAGCCGTGAGGCATGGCTGCAGCCATTCCATCAGAACCCTCGAGCTGTCACCGCCGCGGTCCTCCCTCTGGCCTTGAAGACTGGCCTTCTGATATGCCTCGAGGCCACCTAGAGCTTGAATCTCTGCATCGATCGCGGCGACACCTGCATCATCACCCTTGGCAAGCGCCTGCTTCTTTCTCTTCTCGAGGAGATGGTGCTTGTTGATGAGAGCTTTTGTCGACTTTCTGGTGATGGATTTTGGTTGGCGTTGAAGAATGGGCGGCCGACCAGCGGCTAAGCTCTTTTGCGGACGTTTCTTCTTGAGCGCCATGGCATGCAAGCGGACTGCATGATTGTTGCACCGTTCCTCGAGGGAACTAAAGTTGGGAAGACGAGGTGGATTCGTGGGTAATTTTTCGAAAGCTCCCAAAGCTCATCAAACTGCTTATCTTATCGGGAGCTCCAGGTCCGGGGCTTGGCCAATCACACATTTCCTCCCCCAAAAGAGCGGGGCAGGAGCCACAACCAACCAGCCACAGGTCTCCGCACACACATTCTGTTAAATCGTTTTAGCAAAATTCCGCCAACATTTTTTCCCTTCCCCATCCACGACCGACTAGACGACAACTTCGCCCAGTGCCGACAAACAGCAAAAATGGCTCCCAAGGACGTTAAGAAAGGTACTTGAGAATCCTCTAGGAAATGGGTTGATACAAACACAACAATTTCGGCCGTCGCTCAGTGCGGAGCTTCGCCGCCGACCATGTCGCAAAATGATGGCGGCGAGGTGAAGCATCAAAGCAGCAGCAGATTTTGCGAGTTTGAACAAGACGGTCCTCCCCTTGTTCAGGCGAATGCTTTATACTGACTCGACTCTCCCACGATACAGGCGGTGCCTCCAAGGCTGGCAAGGGTGCTCAGGCGAAGAAGGCTGCTCAGGCTGCCCTCAAGGGTGTATGTTACTTCTTCTCTCCAACTTTGGCCTCACGATCAGAAGTCTAACCTCCTCTCCAGGTCCACGCCCACAAGAAGACCAAGGTCCGCTACAGCACCACCTTCCACCGCCCCAAGACCCTCCAGTTGTCTCGCGCCCCCAAGTACCCCCGCAAGTCGATCCCCCACGCCCCCCGCCTCGACGAGCACAAGGTCATCATCCACCCCCTCAATACCGAGGGTGCCCTTAAGAAGATCGAGGAGCAGAACACCCTCGTCTTCATCGTCGATGTCAAGGCCAACAAGGCTCAGATTAAGCTGGCTCTTAAGAAGCTTTACGACATTGACACCGTCAAGATCAACACCTTGATCCGCCCCGACGGCTCCAAGAAGGCTTTCGCCCGCCTCACCGCTGATGTCGATGCCCTCGACATTGCCGCTACCAAGCTTGGCCTCGTC
This sequence comes from Podospora pseudocomata, assembly GCF_035222375.1. NCBI lineage: Eukaryota > Fungi > Ascomycota > Sordariomycetes > Sordariales > Podosporaceae > Podospora > Podospora pseudocomata. Next base: position 2,517,911 of record NC_085891.1, on the reverse strand, counting down.
TAAACGTTCGGTCGTGTGATGATGGATCGGGACTGGGAATGAAAAAAAAATACACAAAAATGGTGTTGTCAACGAAGAAGGGAATTGGGATTGCATTTTTCAATTGGCGTCAGATACCCGGCAATGAAAACAATTGACCATTCCTCGTTGATGATGGGCATATCATTTTGGTCCTTTGGTTGTGTCCTGTCGTGATGTCGAATTTGTGTTAGTTGCCATGTGATACGTAGGGTTCCAAGTAATGTACAATCCACGGTGTGGTGCCGTCTTTTCCAAACAGGTCTGCCATGATATGTAACCGCCCATTCCCATATGGGGACAATATCTCCTATCGTACAGCCCGCTCCCCTGCTTCCTCTCGCCCAGATGTGATATACAACGCTGCCCGTAGTCAACGTCTCAAACTCTATACCCCTTGGTCTGCCCATGTACCATAACATGTCCTCCATCTCCGCATTGTCGAATCCTCATTCATGATCGTGGTGGGGTTGGGTGATTTCAAACCATTCCGAAAGAAGAAGCCTTGCTGTTTCTAGTGACGTCCCCCCATGCCAGCCAGCTGCCTAACAGTAGCCATGTTGACGTCCATGAACCTCTCAACGCAGTTGGCGAGGCAGGCCTTTTCCGTGCCATCGAGGGCGCCCGACTTGAAGGTGGAGGAGGAGGCCATGCACTTTTTCCAGCAGAGGGAGGTGAGGGCGTGGGATTCTATACAGTTAGCAACACTATCTTCATTTTTCGGTGGAGGTAATGCATACGGCTCTGGATCTTGCTCTTTTGCTCCTCGTTGGCGAAGAACTGGCGGAGCTCGGCCTTGTCCTTGTCGTTGAGCTTCTCGATGTCGGCTTGGTCGAGGGCGAGGGAGGAGGACATTTTGGTGGTTGTTTGAGTGCTGATCTTCTTTCAGAAATTTAAAAATAAAGATCGAGGAAGTCAGAGAGGTGGTGGTGGTGATGGTGGTGGTATGGCTGGGTACCTGTCTGGGTGGACTTGGTGTTCAAGCTTCCAAGGTTCTTCCAAAAATATTCGGCGGGCGGTAAGTGACCAATCAGCGGCTCGTATGAAAGGTGAAGAGGAGGCCCACACCGAGCCACGTCGTTCATCATTCAGTGGAGTAACCTCATGACTTTGAATGGGTGTCTATTTAATACAGACAAGAAATTATTCGCCGTAGAGCTTTTCCCGACATTCTCGTGTAAATGGGGCGTGACCAAACTTCATGTCAAACACACATCAGAACACACACACGTCACACATGACGGAAAGAACCAAAGAAAGTACAATATCAACAGTTTATTGATCTCTGATCAATAGTTACACTAACTACACTTCTGTTGTTGTGCCATAAGGCTATGCAATACATGCTATGCATCAAAATGCCTCCCTATCGTAGCCTAGGCCTTTGCTCTGGCCATACAATTCCCTGTTCCATGAATAACCCTTCCGAAAACGCCGTCATTATCATCGCCATAATTTTGTTCCATCCACATCAATGTCATCAATACTCTCCTTCTCAATGTCCCCGGTCTTCTTGGCATCTCAACGACACCTCTAGTCATTGTAGAGATCTTCATCCATCGAATCGGGGGCAATCTCATCCAGAGCATCATCCGAGTCAATCATCATCTCCTCGTCAGAAGCCTCGCTCTCTTGGTGGTTGGGGAGAACAGTAACCTTGTTGTCCACCAGGTCGACACGAGCGACTTCGCCGTCACGAATGCTGCCGCGCAGGATTAGGATAGCCATGCGGTTGAGCACCTCCTTCTCAAGCAGGCGTTGCAGCGGTCTGGCACCATAGGCTGGCGAGTAGCCCTGGGCACCCAGCTTGTCTTTGGCTGCCTCCGACACCTTGATGATGACGTTGCGGTCGTTGTCGCTGAGACGCTTCTGGATTTCGCTAATCCGCAGGTCGACAATGCGGCGAATCTCCTTGCGGGTGAGACGGTTGAAGATGACAATCGAGTTGATACGGTTGAGGAACTCGGGAAGGAAGTAGTTGCGGAGAGCATTCATGACGAGCTCCCGAGTGGTGGGATCAATCTTGCCGTCCTTGCCGTTGGGCCGAGCGAGGTACTCGGCACCCAAGTTAGAAGTCATGACAACGATGCAGTTCTTGGCATCAACGACACGGCCTTGGCCGTCGGTGATGCGACCATCGTCCATGAGCTGAAGGAGAACCGTCAAAACTTCCTTGGCAGCCTTCTCAACCTCGTCGAAGAGGAGGATGGAGAAGGGCTTGCGACGAAGGGCCTCGGTCAGCTGGCCACCAGAGTCGTGACCAACGTAGCCGGGAGGAGCACCAATCATGCGGCTCAGGGAGTGACGCTCCTGGTACTCGGACATATCGAAGCGGATCATTGACTTCGGATCATCGAACAGGAACTCGGCAAGCGCCTTGGTGAGAAGCGTCTTACCGGTACCGGAGGGACCGCAGAACAGGAAGCTAGGAGGCTGGTTGGGGTTGGCCAGACCTGAGCGCTGCAGACGGATGGCGTTGGACACGGACTGGACAGCTTCTTTCTGACCGACGACAATCTTTCCGAGAGCCTTCTCCATATGCAGAAGCTTCTCCCGCTCGGTGGTCTTGAGGCGGGTGACGGGAATACCGGTCCAGCGGGCGACGATTTCGTTGATTTGGTCTGGTCCGACGACATCGGTGATCATGGAACCACCAGAGTCACCGCCGTTGGCATTCAGGGCAGCGTCAGCGGCAGCTTTCTCCTTCTCAAGGCGCCGGATGACAGCCTCTTGCTCGGGGATGGCGTAGTACTGAAGATCGGCAGCACGGCTGTGGTCTCCCACTCTGCTGGCATCCTCGGCCTTGACACGAAGAGCCTCCAACTTCAACTTGGCCTCCTGAATGTCTTTACCGCGCTGGCGCTCTCTCTCGTACTTCTCACGAAGTGGTCTCAACTCCTCCTCAACGTTCTCGGCATCCTGGCGGGCCTGAGCGAGTCGGGTCTTGGAAGCCTCGTCCTTCTCACGAGACAAAGCGTGAATTTCAATCTTGAGTTGGCGTAGCCGGCGCTCAAGGGAGTCGATAATTTCCGGCTGAGACTCGCGGGCTACACGAACTGCAGCGGCAGCCTCGTCGATCAGATCAACGGCCGAATCAGGGAGTCTGCGAGATGTGAGGTACCGAGCAGCTAGGTTGGCGGAGGCCACGATGGCGGCATCGGCAATGTTGACACCGTGGTGGACTTCGTACTTCTCCTTGAGACCACGGAGAATGGAAATGGTCTCGGGAATGGTCGGCTCCTTGACCAGGACTTGCTGGAAACGACGCTCGAAAGCGGCATCCTTCTCAATGTACTTGCGGTACTCGGCCAAGGTGGTGGCGCCGATACAGTGAAGCTGGCCTCTGGCAAGCATGGGCTTGAGCAAGTTGGCGGCATCCATGCCACCTTCGCCAGATGAACCAGCACCCATGAGAAGGTGGATTTCGTCGACAAACAGGACAATCATCTCCTTAGACTCCTGAATTTCCTTCAAAACACCCTTCATACGCTCCTCGAACTCGCCTCTGTACTTGCTGCCTGCGACCAGCGCACCGACATCCAGAGAGAGCAGCTTGCAGGCCGCAAGGTTGTCGGGGACATCATTGTTGACAATCCGCTGGGCAAGACCTTCGACGACGGTCGTCTTACCCACACCGGGCTCACCGATGAGCACCGGGTTGTTCTTTGTGCGCCGAGAAAGAATGCGGACGACGCGGCGAATCTCTTCCTCACGGCCAATGACGGGATCAATCTTACCCTCTCTGGCCATGGCGGTCATGTCGATGGTGAATTTGGCGAGATTCTCGTTCTCCTGCTCTGTGTCGGCATTGCGAGAGTCGACACGCTTGGTGCCGCGGATTTGCTGCACAGCCTCCTGCACTAGTTTTGGCTTGGGGATGTTGGCCTCCTTGAGGGCACCCTGGATCGACACATCTTCTGAGAGGGCTTGGATGAGATGGTCTACCGCTATGTAGGTATCCTTCTGCACCTTTTGCAGCTCCATGGCCTTGCGAAGGACATTGTTGAACGAGGGCGCCATCGAGACCGACTCTGGTGGGGGGTCTTGGCTCGGCAGGCGGACGAGCATCTTCTTGAGAGCACGGTCGAAGAGCTGGGGATCGCCATGGGCGCGCTCAACGACTTGTCGTAGGAGGGTTTGTGTCGTCCCTGGTGGTGCGTTCTGAAGATCTTTGCTCTGGTCGGGGAGGGGATCGAGTAGGGCGACTGCCAAGTGTACTGGCAGCAGCTGTGAGTGTGCGTACTGTTCGGCGAGAACCATGGCGTCCTCCAACGCCTTCTTGGCTCGGTCGGTAAACTCCATTTTCGAGTTCATTGTGAATTAGACTTTCGAGACTGAGCGTCTCGGGAACTGAGTGCGGTGGTTGTTCGAAGTGGTGATATTATATGAGGTAGACGATGTGGTGAAGCTTGGAGTGTGACGTCAGGCTTCAAATCGTTGTGCTGCTGAAAATAGTAGCAGATGATTTTGTTGGTTGTTATGGGTATCGTTGTCAACAGTTTGTTGTTTGTTTTGGTTCAGTCAATGGAGGGAACAAAGAAGAGAGGTAACACCACAGGCGAAGAATTTATCTTGGGCAGCGAGTGGAGAGACTGGGAGAAGTGTAAGTAAGCACTTGGTGCCCGAGGGCGAAGCAGCGAGATGTGGTATGATGGCACAGGAAGCTGCGAGAGCCTGCCAGAGCTCTCGAGAATCCTGGCCCCAGAAGCCCCTCGAATGTTCAGGCATCCTGCGCGGGGTAGCACCTGGCAGTGGGGCAGCGATCGACCAATGAGACCTCCACTTTGATGACTAGTACAAATAAAGACTAGTCCCATCCCCAACTCAGCTCCCATCTTGGCTTTGCCTTGGCACTCTTTGAGCTTGGGTCAACGCTTTCTTCAACGACAACGACAGATGAGTGACGACATGTGGGGGTCCGATCCAGCGCACAAGCAGACCTCTCAGACTCCGTTGACGTTCACGATGCTCTGGCTTCCGTTGAGATGGCTGCAAGATGGTCCTTGCCCTCACAGCAACCAAACCCTTCCAAACACACCATTTTCCTCTTCAAAAGGATGATCACTCGGCTCTATCCGTGCAATTATCGTATACTGGTCATCTAACTTCAGTCCCAGGGCCCAGTCTGAACCGACCTTTCCGAGACACTTTTTCTAGGTAGAGATACTGTGACGTTGTGTTCCCTCTATCTGGAAATCCAAGTGGATGAACCGTTTTTCTTCCATCTCGAGAACTATCACCACCAAACTCAGTGTCGAAACGCCATATTCTCATTCCCAGACATCACATTTCCAAGTATCACCCCAACAGCAAAAGGCCCACCATGACAATGCCCATCCCAACCCCCAATGAGCGCATCCGCCGCTTCAAAGAAGCCCTCTCCATAGTCTACGGCCCCTTTGACAACATCCTCTCCTCCCCGGACCCAGAAGCTTCCGCCTTGTCGTGGACGCCCCCCTCCTCCCCGGGCGCAGCCGGTCACCTAGGCCGTTACCTCTGGACCGATGCCTTTGGCGTAGTCAACTTCATCACCTTATCCAAAGAGCTCTCTTGTCCTCCTTACCTAATCCTCGCCAAAAGACTCGTCACCACCGTCCACGAAACCCTAGGCCGCACCCGGGACCTATCCTCCCGTCTCCCCGGTGCTACAGACGCAGAGCCCCTAAAGGGCGGTCTCCGGATAGGAAAACTCCATTCTGAGGAAGAAGACCCACGTGATGGCGACGGGCAGTATCACCACTACCTGACATTATGGATGTTTGCGCTCAACAGGCTGGCCTTGGCGACGGGGGAGAAACAGTGGAGTTTACTAGCTGTTCAGCTTGCCAAGGCGGTGCACAACAAGTTTATCGTCAGGAACAGGAGCAATCATCATGCAGAGAGGATGGTGTGGAAGATGTCTACTGATTTGTCGCGGGTGTCGGTTCCCACGGAGGGACATCTTGATGCCGCGACGGGGTTTGTCGTTTATAGGCTTTTGCAGAGAACGGCCGAGTACATGCATGGCCCACCGGGGGATTTGGTGTCAGAGATTGCGGATTACCGGCTTTTGATGGGGAGGGAGGGGAAGATGAGGGTGAGTAATGACTGTTTGGACTTGGGGATGGGGTTGTGGATATGCCATTTCTTCCGTGATGAGGATTGGGCCAGGACTTTGGGTAGTCAGAGTTTGGAGGTGGGGAAGATACTCCTGGATGGGAAGAGGGGGGTCGCGAGCAGGGACGCGAATAGGAGGTTGGCTTTCCGGGAGTTTGGAGCCTGTTTGGGGTTGAGGTGTTATGGGTGCGGAGCTGATGCGGAGCTGAAGGAGAGTGTGAAGGGGGTACTGGAGTTTTGGCAGCGATACTTGGAGGGTTCGACAGATGAGGATTTGAAGCCAATTTCGTTGGTCATGTACGCTGCGGCTGGGCTCCCAGGTGGTGAGTCTTTTGTTCTCTGTGTCGATGATGAAAATGTGACTGACAAGGCACAGCATTTGAGGATGGGTATCTGGGTCGCGGATAGACTGGAAGATGTTACTCAATCCAATACAACAATGATTCTTGTTGTGCCAATTTCTATCACGTTCTGGCTTCTCATTATCGTCATCGCGAAGGAATGGTGTCGTGACGAGAAGTTACGTGGCGCAAGCTCTTCGACCTTTGGGTATAATACTATCAAGGATCCTTCCAATGTTTCTATCTTCTGCACGACACCATTTTTATATATACTCATGCCACAATACCTCTACACAATAAAGATTTCAATCAACCTTACCTTACATAACACCCATGCCCTCGCGATAAACTACTCGTCTGTACATGTTCAAGAGTGTCCTGCCCACGGCGCTGAGCATACCAGCCCCGCCTGTTCATTATACCTTTTAGGTGGCTTGGGCGCTTACATTCGATCCTAATGGAGGTCTTCTCTTTCTGCCTCTTGCTTACCAACCTCACTGCCTTTGAGGACTTCCCCCAAACCGGACTCTATTCACAGACCTCGATGGCAAACCCAAGACGGTTTGGTGGCAAACTCAGCGAGCCAGTTTCATCGGCGAATCACCCGGTGGAGATGAGGACGACCACAAGGACTACACTGAGGCATGTCTCCGGACCTGTTCTTCAAGCCACCTAGAGCCATACTCTGTCCCGGTAGCACCCAAGAAAGCGCGACAACGCTCCACCTTTCCACTCGCCGACGCTGGATTGTCCATTGCAAAACGGCCAGCCTCCCCCATCGCCCCCAAAGCGCTACATGCGGGTGTAGATGTGACGCAAGTCCGAACTTTTTGAAGAGTTCAGACAAATGGACCAGAGGGTGATGAAGACTTGTCGTCGTCCAGTGAGGGAAAGGAACAGACAGTACAGGTTTTGGTTTTATATCGTGTAAATACCTAGGAGATTGGGAAAATCATCTGAGTTGATGTCAGACCTGCAGAACAAGATAAAGCATAGTCAAATCCGTGGCGCTGGGGTTGGGCAGGTGGTTTCATGTGTAAGTATCTCGTGGGCAGAGCGATTATTTTCCTGTAGCATATACAGTTGTTTAAGAACTGAAAAATAAAAGGATGGCAAACTTGGCAATCTTCAGATAGAAGGATAAGTCTTCTTCTGTTGAAGTGTTTGCTAATCGTGATGATTTTCTCGATGGTTGACACCGCTGCCAGTAATATATTATGAATGTCAATGTCTTGTGAATAACCCTTTGTTATTCTCACAATGATGGCCTTATCCTGAGAGTCTGGTGTAAAGTTCAAATTGAAGGAAAGAAACTATTCATTGCGATTCAGTAATATAGTCACTGTGCCTTTGATGTTAAACATCATTAGATACCTGGTCAAGAAACGCTGCATGTCTGTGTCTTCATGCTCCTAACCCTCAATTACCTCCATGGATCAATTGTAACTGCAACAGATATTGGAACCTGGCGGTGAAAAGAAAAAGAATTGCCATAGACCATTCTAAGTCCAAAAAAAAAAAAAATGCAAACGCTGGAAGCCAAATACACTATTGTGGTGAGTGGTCAGGATTCGAACCTAAGTCCTTCGCTCGGCGAGCAGAATGTAATACCGCTATATTACGCACGCCACGGATGTGTGCACCCGAATTTCAAGTCAAATAGTCTCTGTCTGTGTTGGGTCCTGACGTACTGGCGGTGTCTCGGGTTGGCAGCTGGCTGGGTCTGTAGGACCGTAAAGAGGCGTTGTCTTGACCGGAGTTCCGTGGAGCTTAAACTGTGACCTGAGAGGTGATGGGGATTGAATCTTGTGATTGAGGACGAGATTTCTTGTCCTTGGTAGTTTGGGGAATTTGATGGTTTCTGTTAGTGGGGCGAGGTGAAGTTTATGATAATGTCGAAATAGAAGGTCTTGATGACGGAATATCTTGATTTGCTACCCACTTACTTCATGTGCCTGAACTTTTGCCAACAGTGTGTCACTGCCACAAGAGAGGACTGGAAAGTACTTGCTGCCGACTTCATGTCCTGAAAGCCTCGAAATCTAAGAAGGCAGTCAGTTTCCAGTGTCTTTATACTATTTATTTTCCCCATGCCAGGCTACCAGCTACGTGTAACTCAGTAGAAATATCATCAACCACTGCCATGGACATCCCTTTGTTCAACTCCTCCACACGTCCCAGTCCCAAGTCTCCCAATGGGCTTTTCCGTCGTAGACTCCAGAGAGTAAATGCTGCCATCAGCCGACAGATCTGGCGGTTCAGGAGAAATACAACAAGGACATCTCCTTGCAACTCCCATGCCAAGAGTTTTACAGCCTATCGAGGATTCATATGATCCCGAGCCCACGACATCGAGCGCATTATCGAGTGCATCATTGAGCGCATCATCGAGCATACCATCGAGCTCATCACGGAGCATACCATCGAGTACATCACAGACCACATCATCGAGCACACGATCGCGCGCATCATCGCGCGCATCATGGAGCATATAAACATCGAGCAGATCATACAGCGCATCATCATTGAGCCCATCACCAAGTCCACCACTGGGCCCACGATTGACCCCACCATCAGCTTACAGCACCCTCTCATCACCAGCTTACAGTACCCTCTCACCACCAGCCAACACCACCCAAGCCTCGCCAGACCCAAACCCACCCACACAGCCTTGTCAACCCAAGATTCCTCCCCAGAGAGAGACTCAAACTCCCAGGTTACTCACGCCAGTCGCCCGTGCAAGCAAAGCTCGGCGCAGACAAAACAAACCCGTCTGGTAGCTCATATCGAAGCAGCCAAAAAAGTACAAACCAAGTCTGATCAAGAGACAGACCAGAAAAGCTCTTCAAGATGCAGATCAAGACCGCTCTGAATGGGCTGAGAGGAGGATGAAGTAACTATAGAGACTTGCAGAGGAAAAGCTAGGGTTTCTGTGAACCAAAGCCGAGGATCTTTGCATCTCATTCTTGGCGCGCAGCGGGCATAGATGGATGATACACATAACTTTGTTTTGCCTGCATCGATACCTTGCTACACACTCTCACCCATTGCCATTCTATCTTTACATCCATCACGTTGAGCAAAGTGATGTTTGTTGACATATTCCTTTTCGTTCACCCAGCAACCAGGGCTACCCCCTATCTTTTGCTTGGCGTTACTGCCCCACATTTACACCTTCCTCCCATCCATCCCCTCCACCGTCTCGGCGAACTCATACACATTTGGCACACCCCCTAACAATCTCAGCAACTGTCTCTCAAACGGCCCCAGCTGCTCCTCTACCATCACCTTCTGGGGTGGTGCATCCTTCACATTGCCACAATACTCCCAAACCCACCTGTAACCCTTGTTATCCATCGCCTGCAACGGGCGCTGCTGCTCAACTGCCGTCTCTACTAACGTTGCGGCATTTGAAGCAGCCAGCGACTCGTCGTCATCTTGTTTTTGTGCAGTCTGATTGTTGGACAGGTCTAGCTTCTTTTTCCAGGATGTTGTTGCAGCTGATGCGGTACTTTTCTCCCATGATGTCACAGTTTTGGGGATGGGATCCAAAAATTCTCGAGTGGTCTTTCGCAAGGCCCATTTCCCTTTCAGTGCCGGAGCTTCCCAGACACCTTTGTCGTTGAGCCCAAGCCCCTCTAACGCGAGACGGACACGCACAGAGCTATGCATCCGCTCGTTGGTATCCTCGAGGAAGTCTTTGGTTTTTTTTCCCGTGATAGGATCTCTCTTCTTATAGGCGCATGGTGAGCGAACTTTGGATCCGGCAGCCTTGGAACCGCGAATTGCGCCGAGCGCCCAGGGTCGAAGGGGGATATTTCTTGCGCAGATGGGCTTGATGGCCCAGTGCTTCTCGCCGATGATCTTCTTCCCAGTATCGGTTGCCGTTGAAAGACTTCGCAGTCGGAATCGCACCCATTCTGGGAGATTGTTCGACTCTATTGGAGGTGGTTCGACTTCTATCAACGGCCTGCTTGGTCTCGGGTGCTTCTGTGCATGCGTACACTTGGGGTCTTTCTCAGCCATGTCGCGGTAAGAGTGTTCAAGCTGGTCAAAAAGGCGCATGATGACTGCCTCATCAAACTCGACGCCAATGGACGCAAGCTGATCCATCATCCCTGGAGGATGTTAGTCGGGATTGATAGTTGTAAGAAATCGCACTCACAAGCCAAAGTAATGTCGGAAATTCCGGCATCTTTCCAGGCCCCGCCTACATTTCCATGATTGCCTGGAAACCAAACTTGGCGTAGGTCTGTGGCACCCAGGTTATCAACGGTGCGCTCCCACACTGTAGGTATAAATGAGGACCTGTGTTCATCGAGGGCAAGTGCATGAAAGGCATACTCGATACGATCTGACAAGTCAGTGTCAAATAAGCGAAATTCGGCGGTTGAATGGGGTATTCCCAAGCTTCCAATAGTGTCCTACACGGCTATTTGAGCGTGAGTATCAAGTCCACCGCAACAAACTATACCCTTTGATGATTGGGACAAGTATACATACCAACAGCCCTCACTTTGATCAGTGGCCTGTTCTCATGGTTCTGATGGATGCGTGTGAGACCCTTCTAATCATTGTAACTTAGTACTCATGAACAAAAACAGAGAGAACAAGCCTACCTCGACAAGCATCTCTCGATACTTCCGTGAAGCATCATCCCCTTTGGGCTTATCACTAAACGGTGTATCCGGAAAAGGATCCTTATATTTGGTATCCCGCCAATGCTGCCTGTCCTTGTAGATGGGGTAGAAATACTCCATGCCTTCGCGGGTCAGGAGCCCTAGATCCGAGACCATTGCCGCAGCTGACCTTGCGGTAAAGGCTCCCCGTGAGAAGCCCACAAGGATGATCTCATCACCATCGGTATAGTTGGCACATATGAAGGAGTAGGCTGACCGGATATTCTAAAACTCTGTAAGCATGTGCGGATTGCTTCAGTACTTTGACTGAGGCACACCTCAAAGATGCTCAAGCCAAAAGCACCGCCGGATAAAACATCTGCGAAACTGCCACTTAAGCCAATTCCGGAGTGATAATCAATGATCTGAAGAGTTCCATCTGTACATGACCGACGTAAAGACCGGGAGAGACGGGTGACATTGGACGGAACAGCCGTTTTTCCAATAGGGTTCCGGTAGGATGATTTCCTGTAGCCCGTGTCACTGTTCATCCACGTGCCATCACAGCAGATGACCAGGCGTTTTTTGGTGATTTGAATTGGTTGGGAAGCGGGTGACATGGCCTATTATCATAAAGAGTTAGGTAGAACGGTCGGTTTTAGGTGTATAGGGATGTTGAAGTACTAGTAAGCATAGAAGGAGGTGAGGCCATTATCACAAAAACAGAACTGATGGGGTGGTGGAAAAGAGGGGATTCCTCGGTAGCCGCGTGACCCTGTGTCCCGTCAAGGCAGGAGCACCCAGGTCGCTCCTTCCCATTACACATGCCTCCCCTAAGTCGGCAAGAGCAACCCATCACTCTCATCAGTAGCATATAGGCTCCCTTTCTGCCTCTCCAAGTATCGCAACATTCAATAGGATGTGAGTTGGCGCAGTGGTTTTAACCACAATATAATGTGGCTCGTGCTGTACCTCCCTGCTCTGAGGACTGAGGTTGCGGCTTCATTTTTTGGAGTTTTCGACTCTTTTGCTTTTTAACTCGGCAAAGTCTTCACTCCCTTCACCAAACAAAATCTCATCCAACAGCCCAATCTCCTCATCATCCCTCCCCTCCTCAACAACCCGGTCAAGTGCCCCGTTGTCGAATGCTATCCCATGCCAAAATAGCACGCCCATCAAACCGGCCAATTTCACCCTCTCGTAGAATTCCTCATCTGTCTTCAGTTGGGGTATCAGACTTGCTAACTCAGACCAGAATATGTCTCTTAATCGAGACCTCCCTCCTACTTCTTCTTCATTAGACGTGTTCAGCCGATCAAGATGTCCCAGTATACTCTCCAACCCATACAACCCCGTCCCAAACGGCAAAAACTCAGCTTCGGCCCAGTCAATGACACCCTTCAACCTCAACTCCCGCTTCGACATCTCACCACCCCTCGACCTCCCTTTACCCCTTTCCTTCCGCTTCTCAGCGCTCTCCAACCTCACCATAACATTATCCGCGCTAAAATCCCCATGTGTAAGCACCCAAGGAAGCTCAACAATCCCAGAAAGCTCTCCAAGAACAGGAGACACAAACGGTCGGAAACGAGCAGGAAGTCCCTCGCTCAACATCACCAACCGCCCCTCCAAACTCCCCCCAACCTTCCCTCTCCGTTCACCACCACACCCACCATAACGATACGCCTGCGCATAAAACTCCGCCAACTCCCTCACCAACCCACCCACCTCAACCCCTCCCTCCCCTGTCCTAAAACCCGCCAAAATCCTCCCAGGAATCAACCCATGACAATAAAACCCCATCCTCCCGCCCTCCTTCCCCCCAACAAACCCAAGAAATTCCGTCTCCGGCGCCCAAGCCCCATGAACCCCCCTCGCCAAAGCTGCAACCTCAAGATCAATGGCATGTTTCTCGGGCCGGAACTGCAAAACGAGCTGCTGGGTGGTGTTGAGAAGCGTGTAAGAGCAGTACCCCTGAACAGCGGGCTCGATGGGCACAGAGGTAGGGAACCGAGCGAGGGCTGTGCCAAAAAGGAGGCGTTCTGTAGTTTCGGGGAGGGAGTTGCGGGTGAAGAAGTTTTCTGGCATGATGCCCAATTGGATTGCGATGTTGAGGGTTCACAGTGGATGGAAAACATTAATGGATTGATATCTACCTACTTGACAGTGAGTGAAGATGGATGCGTGATTTCCCACTTTCCAAAAAATGCAGAGCCACGTAAATGGATGTTTGTAAGTGGTCACCTGTTCTGCCTTGGCTCACTCATTGTGCGGGGGGGGATCACACGTCCAATGGGATTGGTTTAGAGTATATGGCCTTGAGACTGCTTCTCGAATTGGAGAATACCTAGTTTGATGACACTGACTGCAGTGAATAACAGCTGCTATATATACAACGTTCATTCAATTCAGTCATCGAACGCCCGCATGAATGGAGAAGCACTTGCCCCTGATGAGACGTTGCCGTCGGCTCGGTAAGCCTGCCGATGACGGGGACTTGGGAGCAAGCGCCAAGCCCTTCTTGGCTGCCCTTGGCTTCCCGAGTCCGGCCCGCATTTCGGGAGTTCCACTTTAGGTTTTTGACAAGTATGGGGCGCGCCAAACTTCGGGATCGACGTAGGGCATGCTTCCATGGAAATTTGGAGTGAGTGTACGCGAGAGGTAGGCTGGTTTCCCGATATTGGGGGCATACCTGGCTGTTGAGAGCCCTTTTTGTTAGCCAGATATACAATGGGAGCATACACGACCGATGGACTGCTGACTGGTTTCTGAGGATGGTTTTTCATTATTTTACTTCATTTTTATCCTATGAGCTCTCTAAGCCTTGAGGAGTTTGACGAGCTCAGCAACAACGGCATCACCCATGTCAGTTGTGCTAGCCGAGCCACCCAGATCCTTGGTACGGACACCGTTGTCGATAGCCAGCTTAACAGCAGCCTCAACAGCAGCAGCCTCTTTGGGCAGGTTGAGAGAGTACTTGAGCATCATGGCAACGGAGAGGATGGTGCCAACGGGGTTGACAATGCCCTTGCCAGAGATGTCGGGAGCAGAGCCTAACAAGGCACTCGTCAGCAAACAGCGACATAAAAAGGAGGAACGAAGAGAACTTACCGTGAATAGGCTCATAAATACCATTGCACTTGCCCTTCCCATCAGGAATACCACCCAACGAAGCACTAGGCAAAAGCCCAATCGAACCCGGAATAACCGACGCCTCATCGCTAATAATATCACCAAACAAGTTGCTGGTGATCACCACACCGTTCAGCGCCCTCGGGTTCTTGACCATCAACATAGCCGCAGAGTCAATCAGCTGGTGGTTCACCGACAGCTGAGGGAACTCCTTCTCAAACACCTCCGTCACAACCTTTCTCCACAGTCTGCTCGTGGCCAAAACGTTGGCCTTGTCCAAACTCCAGACCTTGGCCGGGGGGTTCTGGCCCAGAGCCAAGAAACCAGCCAGACGGGCGATGCGCTCAATCTCGGGGCGGGAGTAGGGCTCGGTGTCCATGGCGAAACCGGAACCGTCGTCCTCCTTGCGGTCACCAAAGTAGATACCGCCGGTCAACTCACGGACGACGATGAAGTCAGTGCCGCGGCAGACCTCGGCTTTGAGAGGGGAGGAATCGACGAGGGACTCGGAGGCGAAGTTGCATGGGCGGAGGTTGCCGTAGGTGCCGAGCTCCTTGCGGAGCTTGAGGATACCCTCTTCGGGACGGACGGGGGAGGAAGGGCCCCATTCGGGACCACCGATGGCGCCGAGGAGGATGGCATCGGCGACCTTGGCGGCGGCGAGGGCTTCGTCGGTCAGGGCGCTGTTGTGGGCGGTGATGGAGGCCTGGAGAGAAGTGGATTAGCTGGCTGGAGCTATGACTCTCGCAATGGTGATAGCTTGAAAGCTCCCAGGATTGTGCTCCTGGGTCATCCTCCTGGCACAGCGTTTGAACGCATAACAACTCCCCACCCTATCTTTCCGCCAGCTTCAATCTCAAGCCTCGAGCTCTTGACAACTTCACCTGAACTCACTGCGGAGCTCTCCCTTACACCGCACCACTCCCCTTTCCAACCCCCTTTAGCCTCAAGAAGCAAGAGAAAAATAACTTACACCACCCAACAAGTGCTCCTGCAAGTTAAACTTGCCCGCGCTCGGCACATTTGTCTCAATCGCCTTGAGGACCTTGACAGCCTCGGCAACAACCTATTTCCCCTCGTCAGCAAGTCATCCACTCCCTTCTCCCTTCCAAAATCAAAACCATACCTCCGGACCGCAGTGATCACCCCCAAAAACAACAATATTGTGAGTCGCCATTTTTATTCTTCCTTAAACTTTCAAAGCTGGGAAAAAGAAGCGGGGTCGGATAACGTCGGGGTTTTGGGCGCAGCAAAAAAAAGGTGTATAGAGAGCCCAAGAACAGCTATGACGTAGATTGGGTTGAATCAACTGTCAACAGACCCAAACAACAAAAATAGATAAAATAAAACTTTCAGAGGAAAAATCATCCCAAAGCAGGTTGATGTTCGAGCAGCCCCTTTTGACTTGGAACTCCCCAAAGCTTGATCGCCAATTCCAATCCCCCGACCCCGCCTTCCGAAGTCGGCGGGTGGAATTGTACCGCTGTTCGGCGGCCAGCACAACCTTCGGGGCAACGCGGGCCATTTCTTCTCTCAGGGAGGGGGTCAAGATGTGAATCAAACAGGGTCCGCTTCCGGCCATGAGACTCCAAAAGGCAAGCACCTCGGATATAATGAGTGAGATACACACACACACACACACACTCACACACACATGTCTTGAAAATATTCTAGCTGCCTTGTATCCCATCCCAAAAACCTCCAGAGGAGTATCACCCGTCCCCTGGCTGCGGGCCGCAAAGCTCGTACCCCCGTGGGGCAAGGTCGGGTACTTACCAGGTCATAGGGACCGGCTCCCCCGGCCACAACATCCAAAATCTTTGCTTCATAGCCATTCATTCTCTCAGAACCATCCAGATTGAGTAACAAACCCTCATGTAATCTAATGCCGTGTTC